>NW_022630996.1:29292057-29828843 GCF_010015895.1 Lontra canadensis
TAGATTCTGCACAGGTCTTGATCTCAGGGTTGTGAGATCAAGCCTGTAGTTGGGCTCTGTGCTTTGCTTAGAATCTGCTTGTCCCTCTCCCTCCCCCTCTGCCTTTACACCCTGTGCATGTACACTCTCTCTCAAGTAAATAAATAAATCTTTTAAAAAAAAACCATACTAAGCAAAAAAAAAAAAAAAAACATTAAGGGGGGGAAGCATTCATCATATAACCCACAAAAGTCAATATACTGAGAGCAAAACAAAGCTGTAATAATAAAAAGGCAGCCCCATGGAAAAATTAGTAAAGTATTTAACACTTCACCATAGATGAAACTCAGATTATCAAAGGGATTTAAAAATTATAAGAGAACTCCATACTTATTCTGGTTTTATTAAAAAAGAAAAGTAAATGGAATCTAAATAGCAATAATAGGGAATCAGCTAATTAAAATTTTATACATATGATAGGAATGCCATTCTCTCTTTTTTTTTTCTTTTCGACAGAGACACAGCAAGAGAGGGAACACAAGCAGGGGGTGTGGGAAAGGGAGAAACAGGCCTCCCACCGATCAAGGAGTCCTACGCAGGGCCCAATGATCCCAGGATCCTGGGATCATGACCCAAGCCAAAGGGCAGACACCCAACAACTGAGGCACCCAGGTGCCCCAGGATTGCCATTCTTTTTTTTTTTTCTTTAAGATTTTATTTATTTATTTGAGAGAGAGAGCATGAGCAAGGAGAAGGTCAGAGGGAGAAGCAGACTCCCCATGGAGCTGGGAGCCCGATGTGGGACTCGATCCCGGGACTCCGGGATCATGACCCGAGCCGAAGGCAGTCATCCAACCAACTGAGCCACCCAGGCGTCCCAGGATTGCCATTCTTCACAAATGATTAACATTATACTAATAGGCTTGCAGTATATTAGTGTACAGAACATTATCCTACTGTGATTAAAAAACATGTATATATATTATGTGAAGTCAGATATTTCAGAAAGCATGTGTGGAGGACAGTACATGCAATGATTTTAATCACTTATCTCAATTATATTTTCTAATGTTTCTAAATTGAGCAAGTACTATGTTTTATGCAATTGATAGCAAACAGTATACCCAAAATAGGGCATTATATCCATTTTTTTCCGTTATGGGAATCACCCATTTTTTATTAAAATTCTGAAGGAATTAGAGAAATGCATGTTCATGAACAGAAGCAAGCATATAACCATATAGTATGTGCAGTAGCAACACAAAGAATGGGGAACACTACTGGTATTGTGAAGCTATAGATCAGGACTGAGTGATTATCATCCACTTTATTTTCACTTAAATGGGTCCTTTATTTTTTCTGCGTTGTTTTTTGTTTTTTGTGGCTTTTTTGCCTCCCTTTTTCTGTTCTGCTTTTAGGATGCTTAAATGCCCTTTATGTATGTAGAACATATATACACACACATACACATTTTTTTTTTTTTTACAACTTTGAATTTACAGAGTCTAGAGCTTTTCAAAGGAAAACTTTATTAAAAGTTTAAGACTGGGATTCATTTTGATAGCTTTAGAATCTTAAATTTTGTATAAGATTTTATTTTCTTTAATTTTGGACTTTTCACAGGAAAATGAGCCCTTTCTAAAGTAACTTTTCTGATAAATGAGTATGTTATTTGAAAAGTGATTTAGGATATGTTGGTTTTTTAACAGGAAAGGATTTGTTTTCTGGCCTTTAGTGTTATACCAAGAGGGTTTTATTTTGTTTTTTTTTAGTTTGGGTAGGATGTTACCAGGCAAATTAAAAAAAAATAGGATGTGCTGTATTTGTTTTGCCACAACTTCCAAGAAACTTCCAGATTAATTTAGGTTTCATTGATCAACCTTATATGCTTGCTCTGATTCAACCTGTAATTGTTTTTAGGTTATTGTTATTTTTATCTTTTTTGGAAGTGGGGCAAATATACGTATGTAAATGTATATATGCACACACATTAAGTGCAGTCACACGTGCTGTATAAATATGCTGTTTTGAACTTCTTTTAGCCAACAAATGGAATCTTCTTGAGCATGTTTCTGATAGTTTTACCACTGGAATCCATGGCTCATGGTCTCTTCCATGAATTGGGTAACTGTTTAGGAGGAACATCCGTTGGATATGCTATTGTGATTCCCACCAACTTTTGCAGGTACAGTAATCTAGTATAATTAGTAGTGACTACTTGACTTTTAATATTTTCCTAATATTTGCATGAATTTGAATATAAAATGTGATTGCTCATTTTTTCAGAAGTATAGTATTTTCAAAATATAATGCTCTTGCAGTTTTTTTCATTTACCCCAAATGTTTAAAAACTTTTATTAGCTCTGCATAATGATGTAATCCTCAGGATTCAATTTAAGTATTTTCTTGATAAATGTGATTAGCTTATACTTAGTTAAAAAAATCAGAAAAAATGAATGATGCTTCCAAGGAAAGGTCCTACCCTTTCTTTAGAAAAAGGTCCTATCCTTTCTTTAGAAAAGGTTATCTTAAGAAAATGTCCTATGAAACAACCTGCGGAAATTTAATAGAATGTATACTGAACCTGAGAGTCCTAAATGCTAGTTCTGTGTTAATGCTAAGCAAATCATAACTTCTCTGAACTTCAGTGTTTTTACCTAAAATGCCAATGACAGGGATGTCTCGGCCCAGTTGGCTAAGCATCCAATTCTGGATTTCAGCTCACATCATCATCTCAGGGTGGTGAGATCAAGCCCCAAGTTGGGCTCTATGCTGGGCGTGGAGCCTGCTTAAGATCCTCTTTTTCCCTCTGCCTTTGCCCCTCCCCCCCCCGAAAAATGCAAATGACAATACCTATTCTTCTCATCTCAGAGGAACCTATTATGAAGAGCTAATGAGAATATGAATGTAAAAATACTCTGCTCACTGGAAAATGTTACAAAAAAATTGGGAATGAAGTTAAACATATATTTGTTTCATTGTAGTTTTATTCCAAAATAATTTTTGTCCTTAAATGTGTGGCAAATCTTTTTGAATCTGTAAATATTGCCACATTAAAAAATTTTTTTATAGTAAGTACCTTTGAAATAGAAAAAAATAGTTATTTGCTGTTAATGAATTTTGATTACCAAGTATTCATAATTTCCTTTGTGATTTTTGGGGTGGGGGAGAGCGAAGACTTTGAAATAAAAAAATTATTTCAAATAGTTGTCACAAAAACCAAAAACAGAGTATTTGTAGTAAGTATTTTCCTTCATATTAAAGGCTTTATAAAAATTTGCAAATCCTTATGAGACGTAAAAGAAATAGATTTAATTAAAAAGGTCACATAAAGTAAGATGTGACAGTTTAGCCTAGAGAATATGTGGAAATAGTAACTTGCACTAATTTTTGTTAATGCGTTGCTTATTCTTTTACTGTTTGTGACTGCTAAATGCTACATACGCAACACAAAGTGTCTTACTATTTTAATGAAAACTAGTGTCATTAGAATAGTACTGATAAAACTTAAAAAAAAAGAATAGTACTGATAATATATGAAGCAAAATGTAAGGTTTTCAAAACTACTGAAAGAACTTCGTTTTCTGGATAAGAGTGATGATTTTTTTTTTCTTCCTGAATATTGGTATTTTGATTCTGCTAGCTTTAAGACATGGTTTTTCATCTTTACTACAGTACCATTTTATGTTCGTTCTAGGATCAGATCTGTCTTCAGTTGTTCAGCAGTATAAGGCATTGGGCCTAAATTTTAATAACTGTTTCAAAATGTCATTTACCAACAATTTCTTCTGTCATTTGTGTTCCTTAACTTCGTAGAACTTGAATGCAACCTTATACAGTCTGTCTTTTTCAATATAGAAATATAAAGCATACTGCTTCCATAAAGTTTTTTGTCAAGGAAAGAAAGTTCTTTCATTATAGTTCCCACCTGGATGTTCTTGAAATGCAGGGTAAAATCAGTATGATCTTGCTTTTAGAAAGTCTTATTCAATATCTGTCATTTGGTAAAAGAATACAAATACAGAACAAAGGACAGACTTATCTACATTTGAAGATCTTTTCCCAGCTTTCAGTTTGGTGACTATTTTATTGGTTAGAGAAAAGTTATATAGAAATGTTCAAGCTTAATTTTTAGTACTGTAGAAAAGAGGGTTTTAAAAAAATTCTGCTATTTAGTTAGCAGCAGCTGTTATGATGCTTAATTACAAATGAAGAGTAAGAATGTGACATAGAATGTACACTCTTTAAACACCAAAATAATTTTTTTTTCCTTCAGTCCTGATGGCCAGCCAACACTTCTTCCACCAGAACATGTGCAGGAGTTAAATTTGAGGTCTACTGGCATGCTCAATGCTATCCAAAGATTTTTTGCATATCATATGATTGAGACCTATGGATGTGACTATTCCACAAGTGGACTGTCTTTTGATACTCTACATTCCAAACTGAAAGCTTTCCTTGAACTTCGGACTGTGGATGGACCTAGACATGATACGTATGTTTTGTATTACAGTGGACACACCCATGGCACAGGAGAGTGGGCTCTTGCAGGTAAGTGTACCTCTGGCAATTTCACTATTATAAAGATAGACCTATTTATGCAAAGCTACCCTTCACACTGCAACATTATTTCCAAATTTCTTAATTCCAAATTTCCAAAATTCTTAATTTTCTGCTTCACAGTTTACCAAGTATACAGGTGATTCTGTTTTGTTTTTGTTTTCTCTGGCATACCTGTTTAGCATAATATTAGTAATCTCTAAAGGTTTTGAGAATTACGTCTTGTATTGATTGGAAGAAAAAATCTGCTTAGTCTAAGAAATTATCAGTTTCCCTTTAATATATTTTCAGAATTATTAAACTTAGTTTCATTTTTCAGAAGCTAATTAATTTGACCAGTACTTCTAATTCTTTAAATGTTATGAGTGCTGATTTCAGTAGTTCTGCACATGTACAGTTTATGTTAGAAAGCTTATAAGGAGTTTAAACAGCAAGTGAGGTGATATGGTGGGAGTAGTGCTTAGGTCAGGAGACCTTGGTTCTTGTCCTGATTTTGTCATAACAGTGTTA
Source organism: Lontra canadensis (assembly GCF_010015895.1). Taxonomy (NCBI): domain Eukaryota; kingdom Metazoa; phylum Chordata; class Mammalia; order Carnivora; family Mustelidae; genus Lontra; species Lontra canadensis. Next base: position 29,297,107 of record NW_022630996.1, read on the forward strand.
TTTTTGTCAAGTTACCTAACTTCTCTCAGTTTCAGTTCTCTCCTCTGTAAAATGAGGGGGTAATATTACATCTTCTTGCTAACTGTAAAATGAGATCTATTTTAGATGTGAATTTGTTCATTGGGCTTCCCAACTAGAATAGAGACCACGTAAGTCATGGGCTTTGTTTTATTAATTATTTGCTTAGTGCCTAGAACAGAGCCTGGCAGATCCCTAGAAGGGTTCCTTAAGTACAGATGGAAGAAATCATTGAATGAGGGCGCCTGGGTATCTTAGTCCTTAAACGTCTGCCTTCAGCTCAGGTCATGATCCCAGGACCCTGGGATCCAGCCCTACCTCAGGTTCCCTGCTTGGCAGGAAGCCTGCTTCTCCCTCTCCCACTCCCCCTGCTTGTGTTCCCTCTCTTGCTGTGTCTCTCTCTGTCAAATAAATAAATAAAATGGTTCCAAAAAAAAAAAAATGAATCATGAAATAAAAGGTAATTTTATTTTATGTTAGAAATAGTTCTTTTAGAACTTAATTCTATCCTGCTTTTTCTTTAACTATTATAGATGTTTTACACTAAGAATACTTACAAATAATAAAATAGACATAAGTAGAAATAGATACTCAGATCAAGGACAAATATAAGCAGAAGCATTCTGGAAGGACAGAGGTAGAGCTCCCAACATAAGAATGCTAAGTGGGGATGATTAAAGGTTAAAGTCGAGATGATTTTAAACCATCATGGTTTCCCTAATCGCATGCTAGATTTGAAATGAGGGTTTTATCATAAAAATACATTGTAATTTTTGGTTTTGTGAATAAATTAATGGCTGTCAAGGAGTAAAAGCAAATATTTATCAGGCATATTTGAAGCAGTTACTATGCTTGGTACTCTATATACATTAAATTTAATGTTCACTTAAACTTTCAGGTAAGTACTATCACCTCTATCATCTTCATTTTTCAAAGAATAAAATGAAAACCTAAAGTTGTTACATATCTGTGGTCATACAACTGGTAAGTGATGGAACCATAATTCAAATCCAGATCTGCCTAACCCCTTAAAGTGTATTTTTCCCCCATTGTACCATGTACTGCCAAGGCTAAAACCATTAAGGTAGAGAAAATTGCATGTTCTGGTTTAGTAGATATTTTTGTTCACCCATTTCCTAAATACTTTTGAAAAAGGTAGTCAACATCAAAATTACTTGAATACAGTTTGTAAAATCTTTTACTTGACCTGTAACTTGTTAATAATTCAATGTAGAAAACTTTTTAAGCCTTTATGGCTATTTTAATTCTAGGTAAAGTATACCAGTCTGTGTACTTGACCTTAGAGCACAGAAAAAAAGGTTCTAGTCAATTCAAAAATCCTGACAGAAATAGCATTTTAGACCTAAAACCTGGGATTGATTATTGAAAATTTACTGTATTGCTTATAATACTGGACTCTTCCCAAATCAAATGGAAAAAGATATAATTTTGGTGGTCATGCGTGTATCCCTGGTTATTTGTAAGTTTTTTAAGAAAAAAATTTTAAAAGTAAGCTTGTTATATGTTAACATGAAGGATTTATTAATGTAAACATTTTTCAGAAACTTTGTATTTTTCCACTTAAATCTTTTAAAAATTTATTTCAATTATCTTTTAAAAGATGGCTTTGGAAGTAAATTCTAGATGTATAGTTTCCTACTATTTATATCAACTTTTTTCTTTTCCTAGGAAAAATAATAGACACCAAGTAACATATATCTATCAGTGTTCTTAAATTTTCACTCACTATGAGTTAGCAATAATTTATGAAGACTTCAAAAACTCTATAAAGTGTGGCTATATTTTAGGTTAATATCTAGCAATTAGATTCTGGAATGGTATCTTTATAATATTTTTTGAATATATCACCAATGAGTTGACCATTATAGAATTCCTCTCTTAGCCAAGAAGATTTGTTCTTCTATGTGTAACTTTCTTTTTGGAGACTTTATGGTAAAAAGTAGAACACAATGAAGAAAGCACGTGGCCCTGCCTTCTCCAAGAAGGGCAGGTTCATCCCATAATTCAGCAACGCTATACTCTCTCAGCTTGAGGCACCTTGGAGGTAACCAGGTTGAACTGGGGTTAGAGGCTGAGCCTTCCTTTCACTCAGTTCCTGCCTTCGGCTGCTAGAGACATAACCCTCAAAGGCAGATGATAGTACTGAACCCTCCTGCTCAAAGGAAAATGCTTTAATCCATCCCAGCCCACGTGACAGAGAGCTTTGAGCTCTGAGAATTACATCTTTCTAAAAACCTGTAAAATAGGAAACATCATGTCTGGATTTTACACATGGGAGTTAGCAAGTAAGAGCAGGTCCAGAACTAAGTACCACTGAGAGAAAGAGAATCTCTATTTGCCCTTATATCACATACCTTTACTCACAGTATTTCTTAGAATATATAGTAGTTTCCTTAATTTATGGAGTTTCATAAGATGGAATCAGTTATTTTTGCCTCTTTGTTTCAGAGTAAAAAACAATTATGATAATGACAAGAGAGAATTAAATGAAAAAAAATGTAGATAATCTATAAAGCAGTTTATCACAGATAAACAAAGCCTTTAAAAAGCAGTCTCAATTACTTTAACTGCATCAGATGGCTGTTAGCTGAGATAAATGTAAGTACTTTGCATCTGGGCCAAAAGCCAAATGCAACATAGAACCTATTCATAGGAGAAAGCAGACCAAACAAAACAGGAGAAGAGAAATAGTCAGTTGAAAAGGCTTTAATGCTCCTTTAAGTCTCTTATTGATATCTAAAGAGCATGTATGTAAGAGAATTAGTTTAGAATGTGCTTTTAGGATATTTATTGAAATAGTTGTAGAAGGCAAGTTAGACAATGATGTTTTGTGGCAGATGGATTTTGTATAATAGCTCTTGTCATCTCTGTCATTCTCTGATCTCTATGAGAAATTGAATAGAACTGGCAATAATGAAAAGTTAACATTTTACTATATTACGAAAGGTATCTTCTGGAGCTCTCTGTGAAGGAACACATTAGTAATACACAGAGACCATGTATTGAGATAGTGCCTCTGAAATGATAAGCATGAGTATAAGAACAATTCATAAAATAGCTTTTTCATTGTCAAAAGCCCAAGATATAGTAGGCTGATGAATAAAAGAATATTAATTGTTCATAAAGAATGTGTTATTATGCCCTGGCTTCAGAGGTCACATTAGTAATAGAATCCAAATACTAAAGGATTATCTCTCTCTCTCTCTCTCCAGTGTCATTTTGATAGTTTAGCAAGGAGAATGATTGCTCTAGGTAGAGATGTGTATCTGAAATTGTTGGAGTTTGTGCCGTAATCTCCATCTTAACATGGAGATTATACCATGTTAAGACTTTGTTCTGATCATTAAAGTAACATATGCTCAGTGTAAAAATGGTCGAAAATAGAGGAGGGTGTAACAAAAACTACCTGAAATCCAAACACCCAGCAATAACCACTACTGTTTTTGTAGATACACTTCCATGCCATGCTTTTTCTCCTAGTATTATAGACATTTTCTTGTCAATAGAATTTTTTTAAAAATACCATTTTATTATAATTCTCTCATAACTTCCATTCCTCCTGGTTGTTTCAGATTTTACACTATCATAGATAGCAGTGGGAAGAAGATCTTTATATGTAATTTTTGTCCCCATTTCTGCCCTTTCCTTAGGATAAATTGCCTAGAATTGGAATGATTCTATGAATATTAATGTACCATTGAAACACAGCCAAGAGTAGGATGAATAAGGATAGCACTTGCTTGGGTCACAGAATTTAAGAGGATGCCAAAAATTAAAGTCAAGATAGTATTTTAATGCCATATATTTAAAAATCAAAATTAATACAAAAAGACCTATTATAGTGAACTAGATGTAAAACCTACTAGCTTTAAGATAAATTTGCTTTAGACTTTTCTGGGTATGTATTTTTTTTAATCCTGTGTTGTTTTTCAGGTAATAAAATACATTTAGGGGTACCTGGGTGGCTCAGTCGGTTAGGTGGCTGCCTTCGGCTCAGGTCATGATTGCAGGGTCTTGGGATCGAGCTCCCCATCGGGCTCCCTGCTCAGTGGAGTGCCTGCTTCTCCCTCTCCCTCTGCCTGCTGCTCTGCCTCCTTGTGCTCTCTCTCTCTCTGTGTCAAATAAATAAAATCTTTAAAAAATCCACTATAAACTCATTCTTGATACCGGTAGGAAGAGTTTCTTTTTCCTTCGGTAGGTGTCTATGTATAAGGCAAGGTAACATTAATTTATCAGTGATCAGTGGTTTTCAAAAGACCAACAAACTTTTTCTCTAAAGGGCAAGGTATTTTTGGCTTAGTAGTCATAAGGTCCCTATTGTAACTGGTCAGCGCAGGCACTATAGAACAAAAGCATCCATAGATAGAATGCACATGAATGTTGTTATTTATGGAAATAAGAAGAAGAAATTTAAGTTTCTTGTATTTTCACATGTTGCAAACTTCTGTTCTTTTGATTTTTAACCATGTAAAAATGTAAATCAGTTCTTAGCTCTCAGGCCGTACAAACACAGGTGACATGCTGGATTGGCCCCTGAGCCATAATTTGCTGCCTGTGATATAGAATATTGACTTTTCATTTTTTTCACTAAGTTTAACTTCATAAATATAATTTTCTTAATTTATTATAACCTATTCCTTTTTCAATGTAACAAGGATTTTTTTTTTTTTTTACCCGAAGTTGAAAGTCTGTTTTTAAAAACTCTTCTGACGAGATACTTTGAAAGGAAGGCTCCATCTATTTTTTTGGTCTACATATTTAATTCCAGGAACTTAAACTATACTTAAGAGGAGGCTTCAGAAAAATTATTACTCTATTGAATTTTCTTTTGTTCACAGGTGGAGACATACTGCGCCTTGACACACTTTTAGAATGGTGGAGAGAAAAGAATGCCTCCTTCTGTTCTCGCCTTATTATCGTATTAGACAGTGAGAATTCAACTCCGTGGGTGAAAGAAGTGAGAAAAATCAATGATCAGTACATTGCAGTGCAAGGAGCAGAGATGACAAAGACCATAGATATTGAAGAAGCTGACCCACCACAGCTGGGTGACTTTACAAAAGACTGGGTGGAATATAACTGCAACCCCGGTAATAACATCTGCTGGACTGAGAAGGGCCGCACTGTGAAGGCCGTCTACGCTGTGTCAAAGCGGTGGAGTGACTACACCCTGCATCTGCCAACGGGCAATGACGTGGCCAAGCACTGGATGTTGCACTTTCCTCGTATTACGTATCCACTGGTGCATTTGGCAAATTGGTTGTGCGGTCTGAACCTTTTTTGGATCTGCAAAAGTTGTTTCAGGTGTTTGAAAAGATTAAAAATGAGTTGGTTTCTTCCTACTGTGCTGGACACAGGACAAGGCTTCAAACTTGTCAAATCTTAATTTGGAACCCAAAGTGGAATATTATTGAGAGTTCATACTACCAGTTATCACTAACTTGCCATTTTTTGTATATGGTTTTTTTATTTGTGGAAAAAAAAAACCTTGCTACTTCTGTAGCTGCTCTCACTTTGTCTTTTCTCAAGTAATTATGGTGTTTATGAGATGTTGGGAATAAGCATTTTATCCTACAAGTATGTAAGGAGTCATAAATGCTCATGCTGTGTAAATGCATAACAGAGGCTAAAAATAACAATGCACTTTGAGGAATGTTTGTATATGCCTCTGATTAGAAAGAAAACACTTGTCTATGCTCTGCAGTAGCCAATGAGAATTAATAATGCCTTATTTTCTAGGCATAGATTAGAGAACGTAGACCAGACAGTTTGTTTACTATTATAAGAAAACTTCCAATTTGCTTACAAAAGTTTTTTTGTGTGTGTGAACAGTAGGTTTGAGTCCAAGACCATTTGAACAATTACAAACTCTTTCTTAAATAAAGGATTAAAGGGAGAAGCCTGAAATGAATGCAAAAATGCACTTATAGTCTACCATTCAGATGTCTTGGTTGTGGCCTTTTAATCAGTGTAGTAGTAAAGCTCAAACAACTCTTGAGTTCAAAACTTTCTTCATGTAGGTAACGGTAAGAAGCTAGAAGCCTACAAATCGCTCCTTCCTGCATTGTTGGGGTGGTGGGAGGGGTTCTGAAAGCACTGGCAATTTTAAGAGTCTTTCTCAGGTAACTGTTTTAATGAACAATGTTTCCAGCTACAAATTCCTCCCATATAAATTGTCTTCTCTTTCAAAAAGTAAGCTCTTAAAAAATTTAGCAATTTCTCCTTGATTCAGGCTATTTTCACTATTCAGAAATGATTTTGATCTCTATGGAATTAATGCTCTGCCATGAAAATTATCTTTCAGATCTCTCATTAGTGATGACATTTTTTTCTACTGAAGGTCAAAGGATTGGAAACAGGTCATTTTTTTCTTATATACATGTAATGTATTATGTTAAAAAAAAAGTATTCATATTGGCAATTTTAGTTATGCATAATGGTGTGGTTGTAATTTTTAAAACTTAATTCTGTGTTTTGTCTGATTAAAGCAGGCACTGACCAGGGTATCCCCTAAGAGGTAATTTACCTCCCATTCCCTTCCAGTAATCCTTACATTCTAAATTTTCTTATCTGAGAAGTAACAAGAGGGGAGTAGAATTAAATTAGGGGATAATCTAATCTTTGTTGTTTAAAGTGTGACTTCTCACCATTGAAGCCATTTTTCCAGCCTCAGAAAATAATGCCTCTACCATTTTCTACCTGGTGACTCGAAAATTGAAGTTTTTGTTAGGTAGAAGTCACTTAGTGTCAGGGAACTTGTGAACCACTATCTATGCAGCGTTGTTACAGTCTGATTATTTCTGTGTTTTGAATATGATTTTCCTAATGCTTTGAATAAAAATTTAAAAATTAATTTTTCATTTAATGTGCAAAAAACAGTTACTGAATAATTTTAATATATTAAAAGTGATAGTCATAATAAATGCCCATTTAGTAGAGTTCATGGTTGGTAACAAGTTGATTTGAAATCTTCCAATATTTGGTTACATATTTATATCAACATTATCCAAATGAAATAGTGTAATGTTTCATTACTGTTCAGAATTAGTGTAGCAGAAAAGCCAAGTGGTAAAATTATGAGCTTATAGCTACAAAAAAGTTAAATTAGCATTAAGTAAAATCTTTTAAATTTCCAAGCTAATATTGAGCAAATTAGCTTTAAATAAAGCATATATCTTTACTCTGAGAAAGCCAAATATAAAGGTATATTCTGCGTTCTTTATAACATAATATTAAGATGGTACTAAAAATCAGATCCAAAAGGTTGCAGACTTTATGGCCACAAAACTAGTGTTCTGATACACATTTTCTATGACCAAAATAGTTCTGAGCTAAAAATGTGACTTGACCCAATTTATTAACCACAGAGAGTACCCACTTTTTGAATTCTCCTCCCAAACAAAAAACTATAAAATGACAGTTAAGAGGTGGCATCCTAAATTAAAGCTGCCATTTTAAAACATTAACTAACAGAATATAATATGGAGAAAAAATATAGGAAGGATAAATTGATTGGTTACTCTAACTTAAAAGATTAAAAACGATCTGTCAATTAGGATAATTTTCTTATGGCTTTCATTTTATATACCATATGTTTATGAAGGAGTTACTGGGAATGATAGGAATTACTTCAGGGCAAACTTTATCAGCCCACAAAAAATAGTTTAAAATGGAGATGTTTTTCAATATAATGTTGATTTAATTTGTTTTCTTACATGATACCTTGCTGAAACCAGAAAAGCTCTACACCCTAAAAACATCTCTTAAAAAACTATATACTGTTCTGTGATGAATTAAGGGAGTCAAGTTCTTTCTCTTCCTATAATTTTTCAGTTATGCCATTATTTCATTAAAAACTTTTATTTTAGTTTGCTCTGACTAAACTCTTCTTCCCTGGGATATTTAAATTTATCTTTGCATAGCTTTCTATCTTGCTCTTCTTAATAAATACAGAATTGTACAGAAGACCATTTTTATGACCAGTGTTTTCATAACTCTATTAACAATTGCATTGCTAATTAAGATGCATTTATATTTAATGCATTTATGGGTAGGTTTGTTTTTTTTTTCCCAGTAAAATCTTCATTAGAATCTATTTGTAACTGTACATTTTGTTTGTAAATTTTGGCCTAAATATATTTGCTGTTTTGGGTACTTCCTTTTTATATGTATTCTTTCCCATTATAGTTTAGTCTCCTTCAAAGTAATGTTCTACATTACCTTTCCTCAGAGGATAGCTCACATTATGTATGCCAGAAGAAAATGATTTGATTTTAAGAATGTTGCTTGGTATATTTCTTTTTTTTTTTTTAAAGATTTTATTTATTTGACAGAGAGAGATCACAAGTGGGCGGAGAGGCAGGCAGAGAGAGAGAGAGAGAGGAGGAAGCAGGCTCCCTGCAGAGCAGAGAGCCCGATGTGGGACTCGATCCCAGGACCCTGAGATCATGATCTGAGCTGAAGGCAGAGGCTTAACCACTGAGCCACCCAGGTGCCCCGCTTGGTATATTTCATAGTGAATGTTCAAAGGATTTGGATCTATCAGTATCTTTGAACATGTCCTCTATTGAAAACATACTACAATTACCCACAAATGTGCCTTGCCCCATAATAGGAGGTATTAAAAGAATATTTTTGACTGAGTGAATTTAGAATCCTAAGGAGAAATTGGAATAACTTGACTGTAAATTATTTCATTTTCTTATAATTTTAAGTGGCTATTATTTCAAGAGCCTCATTAAATTAATAATTACTAAAGACTATTATAGAATCAGTGAAAGGAAAACATCTCACATTTTTTAAAAAATATATTTTTCTTATTAAGTAAACTCCACACCCAAACATAGGGCTCAAACTCACAACCCCAAGATCCACAGTCCCATACTCTCTACTGGCTGAGCCAGCCAGGTGCCCCAAACCTTTCACATTTTTAAAAAGTAGTGTCAGGATTAAAGAAGGAAAAACAGGTTTGAATGAAAACGTAGCTCATGTCGCAAAAAGATAGCTTTTTGTTGGCTGAGTTCATTTTCATCAGGACTCTGATATAATAAAGATTGAATCTCTCATTGATTTCCCATTAGAAACACATAGACAAATTGGAGACTTAATCACAAATGGAAATTATTAAAAGGAAGTGATGAAGAAAGTTGGCTGTGCTCATCAGCAACAACTAGACTGTAAAGTCAGAAAAAAATTGGCCTGTAACAAACATGTTCAGGCTAAGTTCAAAGCCAGGGAAACTATGACTATCTCACTTTTGGGGTATCTTCCCTACCTACTAGTTGTAATATATAAAGTATGAAACAATGGCATTTAAGTAGTAGTTGTTTTGAGAAATTGTCTCATTGACAGTAATTTCTATTTATGTGTATTAGGAAGTACTGTTGCTATTATTATTCTATATTGACCAAAGCTGATTCAAAATTGAAATCCATAGGTTAGTCACTAAGTTTTTAAATATTTATACATAAAAAACATTTTGATTGATTAAAATATAAAATTGACCAATCACCTTGTGTGATAACCTCACAGCATTTTAAAGTCTTAATTAGAATAAGTAGAGAGTTTTAGTCAACTTTTGTTGTTACTGTTTGGTCTGTACCTATAAATATTGATCTATCCCAAACTGAAGATTTCTGTTTTAAAGATTTTATTTATTTATTTGTCAGAGAGAGAATGTGTATGAGTAGGGGGAGAAGCAGGCTCCCTGTAGAGCAAGGAGTCATGTGGAACTTGATCCCAGGACTCTGGGATCATGACCTGGGCTGAAGGCAGATGCTTAATCAGGTGAGCCACTCAGGTGTCCGAAGACTGAAGATTTTTAGTAGTGTGCCAAGGATTAGAGAGGAACATGGTATATCTTCCTAGACCAGCAATGTTTACTCCATGGAGAGCAAAAGTATTTTTATATTAAGACATAACAATGTATTGATAAGCAGGATTTACATTAATTTTTAGTTTAAGTCAGAAGACTTCAAAGCAGTTTTATTTTTGTAGCAGGTCTTTTGTTCTATTCTTCTAACTCCAGGACATTGAAGATTCTTTATGTATAATATTGGATATTAATGACACTCTATAGAGATTTTTTTTTTCCAAGAAATCCTTTGTCTTCTGGGTTAGAAATGCAAATAGCACGAATTTTCTCAAAACAATTTTGTTTCTGTATATATGGAATTTCAGTTGTGTGCCATTAAATATATTGATTTCTTCTTCTCCAGAAGAAGGTATTAGTAAGGAAAATGGGGTGAGGATTTTAATTTGTAATCCATATCCACCTACATTGATTCCCATTCTCACCTATTTATCTTCTACCATACTCCTCTTTTTTTTCCAACACCTAACCTTTGGATTCCTTTCTACATAAAGCAACTAAACATCAGTCACAATAAAAATGACAATGGCTACCAATTTTTTTTTTTATGTTCTAGGAACTATGCAAAGCACTTCTGTATACATTTTTTCATTAAGTCCTCACAACCACCTCTTATGATGGATATACTTTTATGAGTGAGTCATAATGGTATTTGTCTTTCTCTGACCTATTTTGAATATTTTGTTAAGGGGCCAAACACCTGGCTATAAGCTCATAAACATACCCAAGAGGAGCAACTGCCAATATAAAGACCTTCAATTATTAACTGTACTAATATCACCCTCACTTTTTAGCCCCTCCCCTAGTTTCCCAGCAATCTTTGATGCTAGAGCCCTTCTGGGATTGCTCTGGACTGGTCAGAGGTTCCTCTCCAGAAGCATCTTCTGTGAAGCTACTAGGCTACAGCTTGCTTCACTGTGGCTCCCCAGTTCAATACTCTTCTGTCCATTTTGCCTTCTGGATGTGTACTGAAATCACTGGTCTGGTGAGAAGGCTCCTCCCTTTCTCTACATCTTGATGGTACCATGTACTTGTTCCTTTACTAGTAATTTAATAGGAACTGGAGGAGATACAAAGGCATGTGTTCACTATCTTGAACTTGAAGCAAATATAAATTTCATTTTTACAAAAACACAGTGAAATTGACATCCACTTCTGGTTAGGATGTGAAGTACAAAAGAACTTTGGTTCAGTGGAAGCATGAGAAAAATTCCAGATAAAAGCATACAATTTATTGGAGCTATTGCAGAGTAGTATATACAAGCAAGTCTAGGTGCAATAAATCTAAAGAGAGAGGAGTTCTACATAAGCAAGCAGGGACTGGAGCAGCTTCTAGAGCTGGGGCACATGCCTGTCTGAGTCCTGGGGACTTAGAAATGGAACTGCCATAGATGAGAAGATTTTGCAGAAGAAAAGAAACTGAACTTTTGAGGATATTGTGGGCTGGTGACATTGGTCTCAAAGGTCATTAGAAGATTGACTCAAAAAGCATGCCTCCTTGCGCTGAAATTTTGCCAAGAAACTGGCAGTGGAAGAGGACTGAGCATTTAGGTAGCTTTGTGAATCACAATTGCCAGAGTTGGAATCACATTTGAATCTTAACTATCTAAAAGTGAAACAACTCTTATTCCAGTTTAAACACTAAAATAACCAAATTGTTCAGTCTCTTGAGGGATTCAGCATGAGAGACTAGGGACAGGGCTAAGTGAAGGCGAACTCAATCTAATTAAAGCTCCAGCCCAGCTCCAGCCCAATTCAACTTGTGGAGAATTCTGAAGGATAAGTTCCTCACCCTAATCACAGAATGAAAGGCGTACACTCCCTCAATAGACACAAACTAACACTTTACTCCCCACTGTTCTTTTATGTACAATAGAGAACACATTTTTAAAAATTCTCAGACATCAAGAGGGGAGGAATTGGACCTATTATCAAGAGTAAGCAGTCAATGGGAAGGACTAGCCACAGCAATCAGACAAGAAAAAGGAATGAAGGGCATCCAAATTGGTAAGGAAGAAGTAAAACTTTCACCATTTGCAGATGGCATGATACTATATTGACTCCACCAAAAAAACTACTAGAACTGATAAATGAATTCAGTAAAGCCACAGGATACAAAATCAATATACAGAAATCCATTGCATTTCTATACACTAATAAGTAGCAGAAAGAGAAGTTAAGAAAATAGTCTCATTCATAATGGCACCAAAAAGAATACCTAGGAATACACTTACCTAAAGAGATGAAAGACCTATCTGACAACAATAAAACACTGGTGAAAGAAATTGAAGATGACACAAACAAATGGAAAGATATTCCATGCTCATAAATTGGGAGAACAAATACTGTTTACATGTCCATACTACCCAAAGCAATCTACAGATTTAATGCAATCCCTATCAAAATATCAATAGCATTTTTTCACAAAACTAAAACAATCGTAAAATTTTATGGAACCATAAAAGACCTCAAATAGTCAAAGCAATCTTTAAAAAGAACAAAACTAGAAGTATCACAATCACAGATAGCAAGATATACTATAAAGCTGTAGTAATCAGAGCAGTATGGTAGTGACACCAAAATAAACACATAAATCAATGGAGCAGATAAAGAGCCCAGAAATAAAGCCATAATTATACAGTCAATTAATCTTCAACAAAGTAGGAAAGAATATGCAATGGGAAAAAGATAATCTCTTCAACAAATGTTGGGAAAACTGGAAAGCTATGTGCAAAGGAATGAAACTGGGCCACTTTTTTCACCATACATAAAAATAAATTCCAAATGGATTAAAAATCTCCATGTAAGGCCTGCTACTATAAAAATCCTAGAAAATAACACAAGCAGTCATTTCTCTGACATGGGCCATAACATTTTTCTAGATAAGTCTTAAAAGGTGAGGGAAACAAAAGCAAAAATAGACAATTGGAACTACATCAAAATAAGTTTCTGCAGAGCAAAAGAAATGATCAACAAAACAAAAAGACAGCCTACTGAATGGGAGACGATATTTGCAACTGATGTATCTGTTAAAGTGTTAGTATCCAAAATATATAAAGAGCTTATACAACTCAGCACCAAAACCACAAATAATCTTATTTTAAAATAGGCAGAAGACATGAATAGACATTTCTCCAAAGAAGACATACAGATGGCCAACAGACTCATGAAAAGAAGCTCAACATCACTCATCATTAAGGAAATGCAAATCAAAACCACAATGAGATATTGCCTCACACCTGTCAGACTAGCTAAAATAAAAAACACAAGAAACAATAAATATTGGAGAGGATGTGGAGAAAAAAAGGAACCCTCAGGCACTGTTGGTGGGAATGCAAACTGGTACAGCCACTGTGGAAAACAGTAAGGAGGTTCCTTAGAAAATTACAAAAGAACTACTATATGATGTATAATTCCACTACTGGATATTTACCCAAAGAATACAAAAACACTACTCTAAAAATATATATGCACCCCTATGTTTATTGCAGCATTATTTGTAATAGCCAAATTATGGAAGCAGTCCAAGTGCCCCTCAATAGGTAAATGGATAAAGATATAATATATACACATATAGATTGATAGATATTTATATATATATCTATATGTGTGTGTGTCTATGCATGAATATTACTCAGCTATAAAAGAAATAAAATCTTATCATTTGTAATAACATGCATGGATCTAGAAGGTATAATGTTAAATGAAATAAGTCAGAAAAAGACAAATACTGTGTTATTTCACTCACGTGGAATTAAGAAACAAATGAAGAAAAAAGAGAAATACAAAAACACTCTTAATAACAGAGAACAAACAGATGGTTATCAGAGTAGGTTGGTGGGGGCATGGGTGAAATAGGTGAAGGTGATTAAGAGTACAAGCATCATGATGAGCACTGAGTAATGTATTGAATTGTTGAATCACTATATTGTACACCTGAGACTAATACAACACTGTGTAATGTTACTGGAATTAAAATAATAAAAGAGACAATAAAAAAGGTAAACATTTTTTAAAAAGAATAAGCAGTCAAGAGACCTCTGTAGATTACTAGCAGAGAAGAATGTTTTAAAAAACTAAGGTATGTTGAAGAATTTACAGGAAAGGATGGATACAATGGGCACAGAGGAAATTTCAGAACAAAATAGATATTCTAGGACTGATAAATATATTAAAATAAAAAATCCCTGGATGGCACTCATGGTGGGGTGTGTAGTCCATGGCGTGGGATGTCATAATGAGAACCACAAAAAAGGGTGATCTGGTATGTGCTAAGAAGGGCACACTAAGGATAAGAGAGAGAGGATAATGGAAGATTGGTTACACAGGAGAGATTTATCAAATATAAAAATATATTAAGGATGATAGAAGCATATTTTCTGTTCAAAAGGGAATTGCAAATATGAAAATGGAGAGATCTAGAATGACCTCTAAGATGTTGGGTTGGAAGAGGAAGTAATTGATAGAGAAATTAATAGAGAAGTAAGGATGTTTAAACATTTATGTGTGTGTGTGTTTATACATATAATTTTTAGCTTTGCCTGTAAGAGAGCTTGAGATTGCTAATGCCCCAAAAGTAATGAATAGACCTAGATCCCATGTTGTGACTTCTTAATATTATTCTCCACTAAAAGAAACCAGGGTTCTTTGGAGAAATAACTGATTACTTCTTATAACTTTTGCTGGAACAGCAAAAAACAAGATAAGTCTGGAATATCTATTAGCTTCAGAAAGCAATCAGTGCTCAAAGAACATGAGGTAATTGTTAAAAAAGGCACATATGTCAGCTTAAAGCAACTCCCAATGGCCAGATCTTAGATGATTTGAAAATAAACAGTGATAGTAGCAGACTATAAGCCATTGAGTAAACTAGGAAACTATATGCCCTAATTGATGTAAATGCATACATACACAAAAATTTCAAAGGACAAGTTATATTAAAGAGGCATAATAAAATTAATAGAGGAGGTAGAATGCTAAAAACAAACTTGATTAATTCAAAAGAAGGTAGAAAAGGAGAAGGAAGAAACAAAGAACCAATAGGAAAATAGAAAACAAATACCAAGATATCAGATTTAAAGTTAACCTTACTGATAATTACATTAAATGTAAGTGGACTAATTGCTTCAATTAAAAGTCAGAGATTGTTCAAACTAAATTAGAGTTTCTCAACCTCAGCACTATTGACATTTTGGACCATGTAATTCTTTGTTGTAGAAAACTGTACTGTGCATTACAGGATGTTAGACAGTATCTCTGGCTTCTGGTACTAGGTACCAGAAGTATAACCCATTTCCCTTCAGTTTTAATAATCAAACTTGTCTCCAGATAGTTCTAAGTATGCCCTGGGGAACAAAATCACTCCTGGTTGAGAACCACCTCACTAGATGAAAAAAAGATTTAACAATATGCTGTTTACTAGAAACATATGTTAAATATAAAGACACCAACAGTTTTCAAGGAAAAAGATGGGGAAAAGATGCAAATATTAATCATAAGAAGGCTGGTGTGACTATGTTAGTATCAGATAATGCAAATTTGAAAACAAAGAACATTTTCAGAAAGAGATATTTCAAATTGACAAAAAGACATACCTATCCAAAGGGCTTAAATGTGCTTGCACCTAATAACAGAAGTGTTCAAATACAGAGGTGTCAAATAGCAGAGGTATTCAAAATACTGGAAGCATAAATTGACAGAAACAAAGTAAAGATCTACAATCAAATTGGGAGATTTAAACACTGCTCTTTCAGTAATTGCCAGAATAACTTGATGATAATCAGTAAGATTATAGAACATTTAAACACTTTTAAAGACTTATTTATATTATTTTTATTTTATTTTATTATTTTATTTTTAGAGAGAGAAAGAACATGCACAGACAAGGAGGAGGGAGAAGTAGGGGGAGGAGGAGAAATCTCAAGCAGACTCTGCGCTGAGCATGAAGCCCAACAAAGGGCCAGACTCACTACCCTGAGAGAATGACCTGAGCCAAAACCAAGAGTTGGATGCTTAACCAAATGAGCCACCCAGCTGCCCCTAAACAACACTTTTAACAAACTTGACTTAGTGATATTTTCAGAATAGCGCACTCAATAACTGCAGAGTATATATTCTTTGCAAGTGCACCCAGAATTTTCACCAAGATGGAACATATGCTGAGCCAAAAAACAAGTCTCATTAAAATACAATGGCTGTCCTCAAAATATTTTCTATGACCATAACAGATATGAATTAAAAATAAATCATAAAAGACATCTAGAAAAATCCCCAAATACTATAAAATAACAAACTTCTCAGTAAATCCTGGGTCAAAGTCACAAGGGAAATTTTAAAATATTTTAATTAAATATCAAACTTCTTCAAAATACTTTGTTTTTATATCCCAGCTTTGCTGGTAGATTAAGCAAATGCTAGAGTAAAGCCAGCATCAAGGCAAGATTATTTACACTGTCCATATACCAAATATAGAAGTTCACTTTTAACTACACTTATAGGTCAAATGACATCTGGAAAGAGTTTGTCAATTAACATATATGGTAAAGGCATATTTTAGATAACAACCAAATCACAGAGATTTCTCCAAGGATATATAAGATATACAAGAAACTTGAGGCCATTTTTCAATCCAGGGTCCCTGGGGTTTCCCTTGTGGAGGATTACAGAACCATGAAGGATAAAACCACCAACACACCAATGCATGCAGACCCTCCTCACATGGAACCATTCTCCCCATCTCTTGAAAGAAGACAATGTTTCAAAAGAATGCCTGGGTGGACTTTAGGAAACGATTCTTCCTCTTGCACACAGTTACTGAAGCCCATTATGAATAGGACCATTTTATCAAAAGATACAGCCGAGTTTCTTCTGGCACTTAAAATTAGACATTCCTACCATAGACGAGGGATAACAGCTTTGTCCTGCCTGAGATAAAAGGCTTCTAAGGTAAGAATTTCAACAAGATCCACAATTGCTTTGGAGTCTCCTGGAAGCATGGGAAGTACTCTGTCTCAGGTCTTTTCATCTGGCCCTTCTGAATAACACATGAATTCCACCATTTAACACCGTGTCGTACTTGCCAACACTTTGGTGGGTCATACTTGTTACAGTAGATTTAAAAAAAAAATGTTTTTCAGCCCAACAGACTTTCTGTAGTCAAAAAGAGTTCAATAAAACCATTCAATTGCTTTTCTTGCATCCTTGGGCAGTCACTTACCCTTAATTTTCAACCTCCTGCCTGTAGGAGTAGAAAGCTAAAAAAAGTAACAAGTGTTCTATTCACATTCTGTCATCCAGAAGAGAGGTGGAAAATAAATTTTAGAATTTCAATGTTCCTTTCTTTTGTAAGTCAAGAAATTGTTTTGAGTGTAGTAGGTGTTAAAATTGTAGAAAATGGTGGTTAAAACTAGATTTTTGCTGACGGGGGTTCTAACTAGGAATGATCTTATAACTTTAGCTATGATGTAAAAAGGAATTATTTTAGTGGTGGATTCTGAACAGGTTGAAATTAAAAAAAAAAAAAGAAAAAAAGAAAAATCTACATCCAGACTTTCATAATGAAATTGCAGAAAAAAACAAAGAGAAATCTAAAGCAGTTCATTTTTTTAAGTATCTTCGACATAGAAAATGTATACTAATAAGTTCTATTTCAGTAAAAGCAACAAAAAAAATCAAAGGACAAAAACTTATATAATCAATATGCTGAGAGAAAATAATAATCAACATCTATACCCAGCAAAGATATCCTTCAGGAATGAAGATATTGTAAGGACATTACAGGCAAAAACTGACAGGATTTGCTTCCAGCAGATCTTCAGGAAGGAAGGAATTATATTCTTTGGACAGAAAATGACACCAGTTAGAAGGCAGACTGTAGAAAGGAAGAATTCCAAAGACAGCCATATATAACTGGGTGAAGTTAAATGAACACAGACTATGTCAAGTAATAATAAGTCTCATGGGGTGTAAAATACAGAAAAAATGAAAAAAAGAACATATACAAATCATAGCATATTGGTTGATTTTCCTGTGCTAGGGTTAAAATACTAATTAACTTGTAATTTCTGCAAAAAATGGCATAGATTTATTCCCATAAAATAAGGGAACATTTTCAGACAGATAGAGGGGGAAAAATGGAATTAAAAACAACAACAACAACAACAATGCAGTGATTCCAAAAGAAAGCAAGAAAGGGAGAAAAACAGAACATAAAAAAGGCACGATACATAAAAAGAAGGTAGATTTAAACCCACATTTACTGTTCTAAGACTTCTGAGGATAGTACATGGGAGTATGACAGAAAAGAGAGTAATAAATTTAGTCAAACGGCTTGCTTGTCTTAGGACATAAGACATCCTTTTTAATAAGATCCCATAAAGTTTAAAAATCACTACTTCTTGAGTATTTCAGGAATCCAGAGCACCAGCAAGTCACTCTCATCTATCTTTTTTATCATCACCATGAACTTGCAAGTTAAGTTTTTTTTATCCCCAGTTCAGAGATGAGGCTTGCCTAAGGTTGCTCAGATAGTAAATGATAAAACAGGATTCAAACCAGTTCAGATTCATCCCAACCTCCAAACACATCTCACTATGACAGAATTTCCACCACTTAGTAAACACACAGTAGTCATGTTATTTAAATATAACTTAAGTTCTTAATTGCCTACAAGAACAGATGGACAAAAGTTTTGCAACAAACCCCATTTTTAAAAAATTCAAATTCCTGAGATTTCTTAAGTTACAAATAAATAGATCCTTAAAACAAATGTACCAAACTTAGCCTACAGTCATATGTGCAGCTACTCATATTATAAGCATTTTGGGGATGCCATGCATCCTATGTTTTTCCATTTTGTGGTCCACAATGCATATGCATTTCAGTTTCTATTTGGATCTCCATTTACTTCTACTAAGAATATGCATTCATTTCTCGTTAAAACTAGACTTTTCATTTCTGAAATGATTTATACTAGAAGACAATGTAATTACATCAGAAGACATTTTAATTTGCAAATTCGTTTCCAGCCAAGATTTGTCCAAAATAAAATCTAATTTATGCCAAAGAATATCAAACCTGCTAATCAATTCTCTTTTAATGACTTCCCAGGAAGAAACTGATGCTGGCTATGATTCTTTACACAGCATGGTTATAGTCCAACCATCTTGCTTTTTAAAAGTATTCAATCTATTTTTATAATCTTTCAGAAATGAGGAATGCATTATCTACCACAAAATGAGAACTTTGTTGCCTAAATGATTTAAAAAAAAAAAAAAAGGAAGACTTTGATAGATAGATAGTTTTCCCACAGGTCATTTATTTCTAGGTCCATTCACTTTTATTTTCCTCATTTTTAAAAAATTTCTAATTAAAAAAATTTAATTTCTAATGCCTTCTATTCTGGTTTGTTCACTGTATTTTAATATACAATATAATGCTGAAACAACCGTAGCTTGTTCCAAGACTATTATAAGAGAACAAGTTGAAGAAAGAAAAACTGTCCCTAGAAAAAAATAAATGGATGACACGCTGGCCCTTAAACTCTGTTTCTAATGGAAAATCCCATGCAGTAGATGAAAAATAACCAGAAAACATGAACTGCCTCATTAATTTTATGCCCAAATTCTATCAGCAATTGATTTTTAATGCCTATGTTCATCATTTATGAGCTTCTACCATCCGTTATATGCACTTTAAATTAAGCTTTATAAGATGAACTAGTTACATTGTGAGGCTCACTGTATTATCTATATAAAGCGTCCCAAAGAGTAATTCACAAAGAAACAAAGAGCTGATGAGCCAGTGTTGTTTTGTGATACAAATTACTAATTATGAAATGTCAAATGTGGCAGCTGTAATTGCTACTTGATTTGAAATGACCTTAAAAATGGCAACATATCATGAAGATACTTTTGGAAAATGAAGATACCATTGCTTTCTTTGAGTGTGTTTCCACGGCATCTTTCAGCCAAGTTTTCTGACAATCCCAGTCAGGCCATCTGCATTACTAGGTATTTATTATTGATAGAAAGATAACAGATTTGGAAACTGTTGCACATCAAAACAAAGCAGATTAAAATAAGCCAAATATATTAATTTTCAAAGTGGATGCTGGAGATGACAGTTTCATAAACTAGTGATTCATTAAGGTTTGTAGAGTTCCTTGGAATTGTTTTTTAAGTCATGTTTTAAAAAATAAGTAGAAAATAAGGTTTTAAACATGTTTTTTTAAGTTTACTCTCCACATAGGGCAAAACTGTTAAGGCTAGCTTTGCTGTTACCAGAACTGAGTTAAAAATAAATTTCCAGAAGCCAGATTAATTTGGAAGATATTTTTGAATTTACCACTAGAGAATAGGTAACACTGCCTAACAGCCAACCTCTGTTGAAAGCCATGGCATGTGTTAACCCATTTAATCTTCCAACAATCCTATGAAGGAGGTATTATCATTACTGATATTTTAGGGGTGAGAGAATGAGGCAGGGAGATAGTCGAGACTGCCTGCCTCCCTCAGTAGGAAAAGATGGCTCTAACCTGGGTGGTTCTGCTCTCTGAAGCCTGATTCTAACTACGGTCCTAAGTGGTCTCTCTTCAACTGAAGTGTTCGAATTGAGTGTAAAATGTTTTCTTTTATTAAAGACAGAGAAGAACCCATGGTGAAGTCCTAGCATATGCAGGAAGCCTTGAATAATGTTCAAAATGGAGTCAATCATTAACTCGATTGGTGCTTTCCCTGGATTCTTCCCTAAAAAACTACCCTGTAGACTTTATGCTTCTGACATTTAAATCCTTGCTCAGGGCTCTATGATCTCATTTAAAAAATTCTCCCAACAACCCTACAGACTACAGTGGTTTATTTTCATTTAAATTAACACATGAGGGGCATCTGGGTGGCTCAATAGATTAAGCCTCTGCCTTTGGCTCAGGTCATGATTCTGGGGTCCTGGGATGGAGTCCTGCAGTTGGCTCCCTGCTCAGCGGGGAGTCTGCTTCTCCCTCTTCTTCTGCCCCTCTGTTCCTATTCTCTCTCTCTCTCTCCCTCTCTCTCTCTCTCAAGTAAATAAAATCTTGGGGCACCTGGGTGGCTCAGTGGGTTAAAGCCTCTGCCTTCAGCTCAGGTCATGATCCCAGGGTCCTGGGATCGAGCCCCGCGTCGGGCTTTCTGCTCAGTGGGAAGCCTGCTTCCTCCTCTCTCTCTCTCTGCCTGCCTCTCTGCCTACTTGTGATCTGTCTGTCAAATAAATAAAAATCTTAAAAAAAAAAAAAAAGTAAATAAAATCTTTAAAATAAATAACAAACAAACAAACAGACACACAGGACATGGACATTTTGTAAATGAGGGCAGAGGACACCACAGATATTCTAAAAATGCCAAGGGTTTAATGTATTTCTACATCCTTTTATAGATTTCCTCATGAAAAGCTTTACCTTCAGAACTTGAGCCTGCAGGCCACCTGGCTGGCTACATGCAGAGCGTGTGGCTCTTGAGCTCAGGCTCATGAGCCCGAGCCCCATGTGGGGAGTAGAGTTTACCTCAAAGTAAAGAAATTAAAAAACAAAACAAAAACAGCAAAACTTGAGACCAGAGCAACATAAAGTTATTCTGATAACTAAGTTTTTCTAACATAGATAATACAGGAGACATATGGGACAGTAACGGTCACATAATGTGGAAATTGGGGTGGTTCAAAGACTGTTTTCCCAAGTCAAAGGAGTCTGAAACTGCAGGAGTAGAACACAAATCTCATCAGGAAAAGGAAAAGCCCTCAGCTGGGCTGCTGACCTGGCAGGATGAAATTTTTTAGCTGTACTATAGAAAAATTAGAAACAAGAGTCTATACTCAGGGCCCTGTCGCCGGAGAACTGCCCTTTCCCAGGGCAGCTCTCCGCTCTGGGCAGTTCTCCTGTCTCCTGTGCCCACTCTTTGGGCAGCCCCACAGACTCTGATCTCCATGCTCCTTGGCCTTTCTCAGTAGGACTAGTCCTTACCTCATTACATTGTGTCCTCATTCCTATCTTATTGTTTTGTGCACCCTAATATTCCCTGAGACAGATTCCAGTCACACTGAGCTGCCTGCCTTGATGAGCCATTTTAATCCCCATGATCAATGAATTTTTTGTTAGTGCTGTTCGTTGTTATTTAAGACCGCTCATAATGCAAAATAATAAAAAAAAATCACAAATATCATCAGATGGAAAATCTTTTTGTACAGGGTAACATCTTTTCTGAGAGTCCAATTCTCTACCTTCATGTTTCCTTCTTCCACTGGTTATAAACCTGGTGTGTGGGGGGAAAGCAGATATCAAAGTCACCTAGGAAAAGTTTTTAAGAACCCATACCAGTTACCCTTCCCTTCTGCAAGATTGTATTATGTTGAAAACCACCATTCCTAAAAGAACAAAGAAAAAAAAAGACCACCATTCTTGTAAAATATGGAGGATAGCCTCTATTTCTCTAATCCCTCAAAAAATCTTAAATATAATAACAATTTCAAGATCCTTTTGAATCTATAGACCATACTTTTTTTTATGACTAGGAGGAGGGCTCTATGCTTTTTTAAAAGCAGGTATGTAACCAAGCTTTCCTTGCATAAGTAAAAATATCGTTTTATGTTAAGTACCATGACATAACAAGATGTATCGGTATATAGTTTTGTAGTTTTTTAAAGATTCTTTCATAACTAAATTAACAAAGAGCCTGTTAGTTTTTAAAATCTTGGTTAAAGGGGAAAAAGTAATTAAAGATTCTTCCTTTTAATATACCAAAAATTATTCAACAGTATTCTGAAGTTTTTCAGAGAGTAAAATTATTTCGACCTTGCTTAATTTGAAGAAATCTTGCTCTATTACTTTAGATACATATGTCCTTAGTCATTTTCTGTATCTCCAAAGTGGTTTTTCCATCCAGAAATTGGAAGGCACTACACATTTAGGCTGGATGGTCCTCAGGTGACTGAGAAATGCAGGTGAAATTCAAGAAATGATGCTCTATTTGCTCTCGCTGTCTTTTCTTTCTTCCATCATCTGCTGCGATCTACCTGGAAATATCCACCATTAAAATTATACTCCCCTCCCCAGATCAGACACTTAGGGAATGATTGGAAATCTCTTTTATTAGTTGGCACAGCTTAGTTTTATTTATTTACCATTTATACTCCATGTATCTCCAACATATTTGAGGTGGTTAACAATAAAATTAGGTCCATTATGGAAATGAAAAGCAACCCCTTCCCTTTTTTCCTCCTATTCCCTCCAAATAATAGAAAGTTTGAGTCAACTTTGATTCAACGTTTGTAAATTATAGGAAACCATAAACCACAATAACATTTGATTATTTTATATCGGAATATCCCAGTGATCTCAAGTACATAGGAAACAAAGATAGTGGGTAGGTAGGGGAAAGATTTTATTGAGAATTAAATGACAATGTCAGCTCCTAAGCTTTTGTTTCCCAGCACCAAACCTACACTTTCTATTGTGTTACATGATGTCAAAATGCAGACTTTGCAAGCTACATTTCTGCTTTGCCAGCTGGCTCTCTATTAGGCTCTGCCAACTGCAGTGTGTGAGTGTGTCTGTGTTGGTAGTAGTTGTGTATTTGGTGTTTGTGTATATGTGGTGTGTGCATGTAGTATGTGTATGTGGTAATGTGTGTGTATGCGGTGATATCTGTGCATATGGTGATGTGTGTGTACATGGTTGTGTGTTTTTATGTTTGATAATATGTGTGTGTATGTGGTATGTGTATATGTGTTTGTGGTGTGTATGTATGATGGTTATATTGTGGTGGCAGTAATGTGGAGGGGGATGTGGGAGAGTGTGTTTGCATGGGCAGGTGACAGAGGGAGTGTTAGACAGAAGCAGAAAGAAAAAACTGCTTGCTTTCAGTGTGTTTCCTGTTCCTGGGAGCATCAACCCAGTAAAATTTCTGTACCCCAAGATGGCAGTTTCTTCCCATAACATACACTTGCCCAACCATAACAACACTTCCTATAAGTACGCTTTCTCAAAGATACCTAGGACCAGTGGCCTGAAGACCCCTCTTTAGAAATGTGAGTTTCAGTTCCCTGTGGCTTCTTCACCAAGCTTTTAAGTTTTCATACCATCCACCTTTTCCCTTTGTTTACCCAGTCCTAGATGTGGAAGATGCTTCTTGTAGTAGCTTTCTTATTTTTTCTGTTTGCCTTTTTAGTCACATAATTAACTTCACAACTAATTGGTAATTTTTGTGTTATATTCTCTCTGTTAAATGGTTAGATCTTAATGGATAGAATGGATTCTGGCCATGTCTTTCATTATGTTCACTTACATGAAACAGTACATCTTCTAAGACAGTCACACACTCTTCCTGAGTTATTAAAAAGATGTTCTCATGATATCCAATTTTTGTTAGAGGTAATGTTTCTTTTAACAGGAAGCACATAAAACAGTTTTACTCCCTTTTTAATTTTTGGAAAAATGCTTATTGTAAAGATTGTAATTTGCATTCCTTGAATGTACGAATGAACTGTGTTAAACCCATGACTGCATGAGTCATGTATGGGTCAGAAAAGCCCCATCGCCTAGGGCTAATTTTTATATCTGATAGCTTAGTAAATAAAATGAAGACAGTGGTCCTAGCATCTTAAGAATTAAATCTAACCAGAAGTCTGATTTCTTTAATAATTTGCTATCAGAGTATTTAAAAACCAAAAATTTAAAATGTTGGTAGAAAGATGGCTATTTCTCTAAAGAGAAGGTAATTATGCCAAGAGTCAATGATTATATTTTCTCATGGAGTTTTTCTGGCAAGCCATGGCAACCACACTTCTTTTATGAACAAGTAATAAAGTTATTTTCTCCCAGAGATTAGTCTGTGTATAATGGGGAGGCACAATTGCCTAAGCCCAGGAGTTTTCAGGACTAACAGGAAACACAAGCCAAGAGAGCCCAGCACAGGATGATATAAAGACCAGAAATGTAGGCTAGAAAGGACCCGATTTTGAGTTCAAAAAGAAAGTGGAAGCCAAATTTGCTTAGGATTGCCTTACCAGTAGAGGGAAGAAGTAGTAAAGGAATATACTCAAAGTACTAGAGAGAAAAAACTACCACAGCCAAGAATTCTGTACCCAGAAAAGTGTGATAGAATTTAGATCTACCTAAAAAGAAATACTAAAGAAAGTCCTTCATACTGATAAGAGTGACTGAGGATGGTAACCTGAATCTACAAAAAGAAACCAGGAACACCAGAAATGGTAAATACGTAGGTAACTACCAAAAAAAAAAAAAAAAAAAAAGTAGAAATATTTTTTCTTTCCTTCTTTTAATTACCTTAAGAGACATGAGATGAGATTATGTAAAGCAATAATTATAACACTGTATTGCTGAGTTTATAAACTAAATTGAGGTGATCTATATGACAATAATAGTACAAAAAACAAGAAAGGAAAAGAGGCTGTATTGGAGCTGAATTGCTTTATTTTACCAGAATAAAGTCTATATTAACCTGACATAGATTGTGATGAATTATAACTTATATAATCTCTAACACAACCACCAAGAAAATAACTCCACAAGTGTACTTTAAAAAAATTGGCAAAGGTATTTAAATAATACACTATATGATATTTGGCATAGATAGCCATAAAGGAGGAACATATAAACAAGAAATGCATGAAACTAGAAAGCAGATAGCAAAAAATAGACATATTTCCAACAAAATCAATAATTACATTACTGTGATTACACTCTAATCAAAAGGAGTTGTCAGACTGGATTTAAACAGCACTGCCCTGCTATATGCTGTCTCTAAGAGACACAGTACATATGGCAAGACACAAATAGTTGAAAATAAAAGGATATTAATGAAGTTGAGTGGCTACATTAAGACAAAATGAACTTTAAGAAGTCTTACCAAAAACAGAGATATTTTATAGTAATAATAGTCTACACATCATGAAAATAAAGCAATTTTTAATTTATACTCCCAATAAAAGAGCCTCCAATCAGAAGAAATAAAAGCTTACAAAATTCAAAGGACAGAGAGACAACTATAGTTAGAGATTTCAATGTCCCATTGTCAGTAGTGGATAGAATGACTAGACATAAAAATCAAAATGGATATAGAAAAATTTAACACTATCAATCCATTTAACCTGATATAGATTATAACAAGTTAAGATGCATAAAGCCACACACCTTCCACCCAACAGAGAAAGTCATTTCAAGTACATGGGGAACATTCTCTAGGACAGACCATATGGTAAACCATAAAACAATCTGAGTGTGTCCTCTGACCTCAATTAAGTTCAATTACAAATCAAGAGCAGAAATAAATGAGAAATTGCCAAATATTTGGAATTAAATAACGTGTTTATAATTAATCTGTGAAACTAAGAAGAAATCACAAGGCAAATTAGAAAAAATTTTAAGCTTAATGAAAAAAAAAAAGCACATTTCAAATGTATGGGAATGAAGTTAAGACAGTAATTAAAAATAAGAATATAGGTCTAAATACTAATATGTGAAAAGAAGTATCAAATCAATAATGTAAATTTCTGGCATAATAATAATAGACAAAGAGCAAATTAAACCCAAAACAGAAGAAAAGCAGTAATGACCAGGAAAATAACGAGGAGGGAAATTTTCCAAACCCATTCAAAGAGGCTAGTTGTACCTTGATACCAATAACAAAGCTTTCATAAGAAAGAAGAAAAACAGACCAGCATAAACAGACACAAAAATTCATAACAAAATACTAGAGATTAAATTTAGCAACATATAAAAAAAAAAATCACACACCGTGACCAAGTGGGATTTATCTCAGAAATGCAAACTTGGTTAACAAATGAAGACCAGCTAATGTAATACAGCATATTAATAGAATAAATGCAAAAACACCTGATTATCTCAATAAACTGAGTAAAGAATTCAACAAAATCCAGCTTCAATTCATGACAAAAACTCTTAAAGTAGAAGTAGAAAATTGCTTCCTCATCCTAATAGAGGAAGTCTACAAAATGTGTTGGGCGCCTGGGTGGCTCAGTGGGTTAAGCCGCTGCCTTCGGCTCAGGTCATGATCTCAGGGTCTTGGGATCGAGTCCCGCATCAGGCTCTCTGCTCAGCAGGGAGCCTGCTCCCCTTCTCTCTCTCTCTGCCTGCCTCTCCATCTACTTGTGATCTCTGTCTGTCAAATAAATAAATAAAATCTTAAAAAAAAAATGTGTTAATTGCCTCCCCTTCACTCCATTGGCAAGGAGGGATTTTTACCCCAGGTTTTGGGGGTGACTGAACACATAAACCTGAACTTGAAAGATGAGATCAATGACAGTTTATTAATCACATATGCTCACAGTCCAGGGGAGGAGGATACTACATGCCATTAAGAGCCACACAGTAGTTGCAGTGGGGAACGGAGTGAACAATCAGGCTTTGTAGTATCAAAAGAATGAAGTGCCCCATGGTGCCTGCAGGAGAATGTGATTGGCTTGTTTGAATGAATTCGTGGGCTGGCAGGGAACTGAAACCCTATACTGAGAGGTAAGATAAGCATGAACTTCGCCTGGTCTCTTTGATAAGGAGGACTATTTAGCTGGTGGACCTTAATCCTTGGCCACAGAATGAGGAGGAGAACTTGTGGTTAGGCCATTTGAGGTCCTCCTAATTTTACAAGATAACACGTAATGCTGAAAATGTTAATCTTTACATCAATAAAACAAAAACAAAAACAAAAAAAATGCCACAAAAACCCCCACAAGCCCCCCCAAAACGCAAAAGCACAACCATATCACTAACATATACTTAATATATACTTATATTAAGTATATGTTATATACTTATATATAAGATATTAAGTATACATATTAAGTGTACTTAACACTTCACAGAGGAAGAATAGATGTTTTCTTCCTGGAATCAGGAAAAAAAAGGAAGGATATCCACTCATATAGCTCCTATTCAACATTGTACGAGAAGTTTAGCCATCCTCACAAGGCAAGAGGACAATTAAAGTCATTCAGATTAGAAAGGAAGATATAAAACTCTATTTGAAGATGACATAGTGTTATATGTAGAAAATCCTAAAGAATCTATATACACACAAAAAACTACTAAAACTAATCTGTGTAGCAGGTTTTCAGGATATAAGACACAAAAAAGAAATTATATTTCTATGTGCAAGCTGTGAACAATCTGAAAATAAGCAATTGCATTCACAGTATCATTAAAAATAAAATACTTAGGAACAAATTTAGCAAAAAGGACGTATACCTGTACCCCAGGAACTTTGCTTAAAGAAATAAAAGACCTAAATAAATGGAGACACATAACATGTCTGTAGATTGGAAGATTCAAAATTATTAAAATAGAAATTCTTCCCAAGTTGATCTACAGAGTTGAGTCAAATCAATGTCAACCCTATCAAAAACTCAGCAAGAAGGGCACCTGGGTGGTTCAGTAGGTTAAACATCTGCCTCTGGCTCAGGTCATGATCTCTGTCCTGGAACAGAATCCCACATTGGGCTCCTTGCTCAGCGGGAAGCCTGCTTCTCCCTCTCCCTCTCCCTCTGCCTCTACCTGCTGCTTCCCCTGCTTGTGCTCTCTCTTGGTCGCTCTCTCCCTCTCAGTCAAATAAATAAATCCTAAAAAATATATATATTAAAAAAAAAAACTCGGCAAGGCTTTGTTTTGTTTTGTTTCATAGGAATGGACAGGTCAATACTAAACTTCCATGGAAATGCAAAGAACCAGGAATAATCAAAACAATTCTGAAGAACAAAAGTTGGAGGCCTTACACTTTATTTCAGAGCTTAGTATAAAATTATAGTGATCAAAATAACATAATATTGACATGAGAATAGACATATAGATCAATACAATAAAAGAGAAAGAAACTTAAACATTTATAGTCAACTGATTTTTGACAAAGTGCTAAGCAATTCAATAGGAAAAGTCTTCTCAGCAAATGATGCTAAAACACCTGCATATTCATAGGCAAAAAAGGTTAACTTAGACCCTTAGCTGACACCATACAGAAAAATAAACCCAAAATGAATCGTAGACCTAAATAGGTGAGCTACAAATATAAAGCTTCTAGAAGAAAATATAGGAGAAAATCTTTGTGATACTGAGTTAGAAAAGATTTCTTAGAAATAACACTAAGAGCATGATCCATAAAAGAAAAAGTTGGTAATTTGGACTTTAAATTTTTAAATTTAAATTTCAAACTTGCTCTTCAAAAAGTATCATTAACAATAAGATAAGCCACAGATTAGTAGAAAACATTTACAAATTATATCTGATAAAGGGTTTATATTCAATATATATAAAGAACTCTTAAAGCTCAGTTATAAGAATAAAAATAACCCAGTTTAAAAGTGGGCAAAAGGTTTAAACAGATATTTCACTACTAAAATATATGAATGGCTAGTAAGTCCATGAGAGGATACTGAACATCTTTAGTCATTAAAATGCAAAATAAAGTGAGATACCGTTCTGTACCCATCAGAATGACTAAAAATAAAAAGACTGTAAATACCAAGTGTTAGCAAATGCTCAATTAGCAAATGAGAAAAATCTGGAATCCCCTTAGATTGTTGGTGGGAATGTAAAATGGCACAGCCAATTTGGAAAACATTGTGGCAATTACTTCAAAAGTTAAACACTACTATGATAGTTAACTTACAATTACCTAGCAATTTTGCCCCAAAGTATCCACCCAAGAAAATGAAACTTTATATCCATATAAAGACTTGTGCATGAATATGCATAGCAATATTATTCATAGTAGCCAAAGACTGGAAATAATCTAAATGTCCACTGGCTAGTGAATGGATAAATAAAGATACAGTGTATTCTCATCAAGACGAGGATTCCTATGTTGCCTTTTTATAACCACACTCTACTCTCCCTGCTACTGTACCTCCTCCCCCACTCCCCTCCTTCATCTCCTGTCTGCCCCATAACTACCACTAAAGTGTCCTCCATTTTTTTAATTTGGTGATTTTAAAAATGTTATATAAAGGAATCATATACATAGCACGTAACCTGTTGAGATTGGCTTTTATTTTATTCAGTGTAATTCCCTGATGAGTCATCCAAGTTGTTCTGTATCTCAATAAACCATTCTTTTAATTTGTAAGTGGTAAATGTACCACAGTTTGTTTAACCACTCACTCAATGAAGAATATTTGGTTATTTCCCACTGTTGGGCTATTATGAATAAAGCTGTTATAGATATTCATTTATAAGTTTTTATATGAGAAGTTTTTATTTCTCTAAGATAAATGCACAACAGTGTAACTGCTGGACTATATGGTAATTGCATATTTAGTTTTTTAAGAAACTGCCTAACTGTTTTCCAGAGTGGCTGAGAATTACTATCTTTCAAAAAGTAGTTCTGTTCATTGTTAACTCTGACCACACAACAGAAAGAAAAGGAAAGTCCATTTTTATTCAAGCTTTGGTCTCATTGCTTCTCTGCCTTTTAACTAAGATCAGGTGTATTTCAAGCTTAGGTCTTTAACAAGAATAGGAAACTAGAATTCTATTAAGACCCTCTTATCATAGTTAATTAAGGAGAAAGGTGACAGTGCAATATTATGAAGTATCTTTGAAAGAAAAGCAATTTGTTAATAATGCAAGTGAAGATTTGTTTAAGTATTTTTAACACTGACCTAGGAGCTCAGTATCAGCAGTACTTACATGATATATTGATGTAATATTTGGCATGTAGCAGCTTCTGAATGTTTAACCTAACATTTTTAAATTAAAATACAGGAAATATACTCCATATGTTCCCAATATGTATACCTGTTCATGTTGGTTTACTTTTATTTAAAAAACAAGCTCTCAGAGATATAGATGCATTTTCTCTTCCCAAAACAAGATATACCACAACATTTGAGGTTGAAAAATAAAAATTTCAGAAAATTTCTGAATAATTTAGGACATTCTAAACCTTGAGACATAACATTCCCATTATGGCATTATTACTGCACGGCAAGTAATTTTGGCCCAGTCTGTTCTTTTGAAATCTGAAACCCAAAGGAGTTATGTGCAGAAGATGTTCATGATATTCATTTATAAGGTTTTATATGAGAAATTTTTATTTCTCTAAGATAAATACACAACAGTGTAACTGCTGGACTACATGGTAATTGCATACTTAGTTTTTTAAGAAACTGCCAAACCGTTTTCCAGAGTGGCTGAAAATTACTATTTTTCAGTGCGCAAGGCCACTCCCTACCTTGAAGTTTTCAGTTCATTAAGTATTTATCCCTTCTAAGCCATATTTAAAAGTCATCATGGGAATCAACCTGCATGCACACTATTCAGTATTTTCTTCTTTCTCCATTTACCAGTTCCTAAGCTTCCCACCTATCCCAGTTTAGCATTTTGTGCTATTCTCTATACAACTTTATTCAACCACATCGGAGTATCTGAGTGTAGGGAGGTCATAGCCTCAAAGTCATTTGGTGGAGGACAGGTCCCTGGAAATCCTATTAACAATCACTGTGAGGTTTGCTGGATCCTCCTATAGAAAGATTACTTCCCATCCTTAATAACATTTCCACTACCAGTCTTTCCAGGTTGGAGCTGCTACAGTGTTTTTCTCTGTTCCTATCACTTTCATTCATTATCGACATTAATTCTCCCCGGTAACATTTGTATTAATTCACTATTATCACCTAAACAATGAAAGTTTTAGTTACATTATTTTTTCTAGATAGCCCACTAGTACTCCTTCCTTTTCCATAATTACACCCTTCATGGCGAAATTTTATCTCTCATTAATGTGTTATAATAGTGGCTTAATTGAAGGAGTTAGAGCTTTTCCTTATATTTAACCAATGTAACACATACTGAGTGGTTACCATTTCCACTGTGATCTCTCAGCAAAGTCTGTGGTGAGAAAGCTGGATACAGTTCCTGCCTTAATGGATCTTACAGTCTAGTAGTGGTAGAAACAGTAAGCAGATCATCACACAGGTAATTAACTACATTAATAGCAAGCATAAGGAAAAAAAATACTAGAAATGTATACTTCAAGGGGCTCATGGTGATGTGGCAGGAATTGTAGACTAGGAAAAAAAATGATGTTCTTCCTGATATTTGAGCATGAATTGAGTCAAATGGAAGAGGACGACCGTCACTTGAGTGAAAAAGACAGGCATAGGTTAGAATGCACTGAAAGTCACTGGGCCTGGAACTCAGTCAAGAGGACAAAGTTGGGGAAGAGAACAGAAGCAAGACCCTGCTGGGTCTGGTGGGCTCTATATTATTAGATCTACATTTGAAAAAAAAATTAAGCAGGGGATTGTTGTGATCAGATGTGTCATTTAAAATGATCACTTTCTATAAATAAATAAATAAATAAGCAAATAAATAAATGGAGCACTCTTAGAAAATGAAATAAAGTAACCATTCTAGCTTAGAATGGAGGAGGAACAAACAGATAAAGGGAAGCCAGTGAGGAAACTCTTACAGATGCTCAGGGAGAAGGACAGATTTCTTGGATCAATGTGTTGGCACCGAAGAGGAAAAATACCTTAGAGGTAAAGCTAGTAAGCTGTGGTTTTTAGCCAGAACAACTGAA
Source organism: Lontra canadensis (assembly GCF_010015895.1). Classification (NCBI taxonomy): domain Eukaryota; kingdom Metazoa; phylum Chordata; class Mammalia; order Carnivora; family Mustelidae; genus Lontra; species Lontra canadensis. The sequence continues at coordinate 29,329,591 of NW_022630996.1, forward strand.
TAGTGTGGATAGGTTTAGGGTATATGGCTTCGGTTTGGGACATACTGAGTGTGGACTAGAATGTGAATTCCTCAAAGACAGGTGTTTTTGCCTATTTTGTTCACTGCTACATCCCAGTGCCTCAGGAGGCATTCAAGTGGAGATGTTCAACAGGCAGATTAATTATACAGATTTTTAGCCCAGAAGAGAGGTTTAGGTTGGAATTTGAAATGTGGGAGTCAGCAAGATGCTCTCAGGAGCCAGGAGAATGCCAAGCTGGAAGAGTGGAAAAGTCAAGATCAAATGTGGTGTCCAGCTGACTTGCTAACAGCTTTCTGCAGCATCCTGTGCTTGTCAAAGCATTCAGTAATCACTCCCTCCAATGTGAGGTGAGTGAGACCCCGCGTAGTCTATGCTCAGAAGGGGTCCTGACAGTGTTAAGGCCCAGTGTCTCCCATGTGCTTTCAGCTTTGGCATGTCCTACAAGAATACTAAGCCCTTTTCCTGTGTTATTATTCCTCTCTCCCTACTCCTTCTTTCAGGAGAAGTGGGTGGGAAGACATTAGGAAAATGATTAGTTCTAAAATGCAACATGGTCATATGGCTGAATTGTCATGGAAGATAGAGATTTAATGCTTTAACATTTCCAACTATCTGGTCATGATTTAGGCCAATAGGATATACTTTTAGCCAGGAAGACATTTCTATGTCCTTTATTAACTCAGCTGCTTTCTCTACCTATCTGCATGAAAGTCTTTCCTTCTTCTAGTTCTTCTGAAAGAAGTCCTCTCTCCTATTTCTCCCTCTTCTTATGCACCCAGAGCAGAAAGAGGTTTGGCGATCTCCTACATACATTTGACATATCAGTTAACTAAATTCATTGTGGGGGAAGAAAACACTGCCTTTAGACATTTTGTGTTATTATATTTACATGAAGATGAGTGTCATCATTTTTGATATATTACTGATATAAAAGGGCCTGAATGTATACACTTTACATATAATTTCTCCTTAATAAAATATTTAATAAAATAACAACTTTTCATAGCGTGTCCATTGTTAAAGATGTAAAACTTTTCAAAACCAAACCGGTCAAAACCAGTTTAGAACCAGTTTCATTTTTAGAATTACTTTTTTTTAGAGAGAGAGAGCACTAGAGGAGGGGGAGATGGAGAGAGAGAGAGAACCTTAAGCAGGCTCCATGTCTAGCACAGAACCTGATACAGGGCTCAATCTCATGACCCTGAGACCATGACCAGAGCCAAAATTGAGAGTCAGATGCACCAAAAATTACTTATCTTTTATAACAATTAATTAAAAATGTAATTTATTTATTCTATCCAAGTTTCAATGTCATTTTCTTGGACAATGCGCTTATTTGAATGTAAACTGTCCTAGGTAATCAATCTAAATCATCACCAAAATGGAGCAACCAAAAGTCATTGAAAGTTACATTTAAAAAAAAACAACAACCCATAGAACCTTCTGCTGTGTTTACAATAATTAAACATTTCTTTCATAATCAAGAGAAATTATTTCTTTTCCAAAGATAGAGATTATAGACACATTGTTTAAGACCCTCTTGTTGGTATACGACCACCTAAAAATCTCTAGGAAATAAAGTTCATTGAATGAATGTGACTATAAGCATAACTGATTTTCTATCACTAGTTGAACAGGTTTTAAAATTTTCCCAAATACTCCTAGCATACTCATTACATGATCTTAAAAAATATATACTGTTGGTCTAATGAATGCATTGTTAGCCCAGTGATACACAAACAGGTTATTCTATAAAAATGGGAATAATAATGCTTGCTTCATAAGACTACTGTGAGAATTAAATTAATGTTTGGAAAGCACTCAGAACAGCCTCTGACACATAGCAAGCCCAAGTAGCATTGGCTGCTATGAATGTTGTGACCACTTACAAACATGGGTCATGTTTATCTGCGTTTCAGATCTCAGGGTGGGGACAACAGCTATGTGGGAATTAGAATTATTATTTTGGGTAGATCACATTGATTACGAAGCAGAAATTCTGTATATAAATCAAACAATTTCTAAGGGACTAGAAGAGCCACTATTCAAAAGACTTCTTTACGCACAGACCTGCTTTGTCAAGAATGCTGAAAGTGCCCTTAAAAAAGTAAATTTCCCTCCTGTCACTACATCCCTCTAGTAGTCCTTTCCCTTTGCCTCCGTGACAGCTGCTTGAGGACAGTTTGAGTGTGGGTTAGAAGGGAGTACGTTGCAAGAGCAGAGATGCAAACGCCCTTGGCTAATACATCTTGTAAGTCTGAAAATCGTTTATTTACTTGTTCCATTATCAGTCATTCTTACTTTTCTAACATGGTCATATGCTAGTTCTTGGTCTCCTTTCCCTCCCCTGTGGTTTTTCCCTGTGCCCACTCTGAGTTTGTCCTGCCTCCTTCAGTGTTTCCTGGACTATCAGGTCAGGATGACCACTGGATTTTGTCTCTGAACTGCTCAACCCTCTCCCTTGATTCCATATTCTTTATTCAGAACCTGCGGCAGTTGCTCCAGTCCTGCTCTCCTGTCTCTACAATTCTGTCTGTTGCTGGCTACACCCTAGCAGGAAGGAGAGCTGAGGAAATTGTTGCGGCCCCACAGGTTTCTGTATCTTCGATAAGCTGGAAGTCCTCCTGAATTCTTCTCTTGCTTCCTGTCCTGGATCTTCTTCCCCTACTTGAGCTTTTTATATTAAAAAAATGCAAGGGATGACGAGCATACTTGCAGGTAGTCGTGAATTATTGTTACCTATTTCAAAGCAGTTTTCTCCCCCTGTCTCTCCCCATATAATAGAATCTTTACTGAAGAGCTGAATTATTCTCTTTCTTTGCTCCCATGATGAAGAGGGATCCAACCTTGGCTGGAATGAATTGACCAAGTTTTTCAAAATGAATCAAGAAGAAAAGCCCCTCAGTATGGCTCAATTCCCCAACATGCATACCAGTGTGACCACCAGGGAGCGCAGCCCACTGGCCAGGTTTTCTGCCTCCCTGAAGTCACAAACTAAAATAAGTTAGATCCACAGTCCCACTTCTAGTAAGAGCTTTACTCACTTCTGTGGAATGATCCAAACGTAAGGATTATCGATGCTTCTGACTCCGCACTGACTTATAGTTGTTGAGCCAAATCTCAAGAGGCAAGGAGAGGCCTTTTCCTCTCTTCCATTACTCTTTAGCTGCAAAATTGCTAGAGCCCACTCAACTGAAGAGAACCTACCACTGATTTTCTCAGATGAGCCAACCAATGGAACATTCAGCAATAAAAAGAAATGAATTACTGATAACATGCATCAACACTGATGAATCTTGATATAATTACGCCGAGTGGAAGGCTGACAAAATAAGAGTATATACTGTATTATTCCACTTACATAAAATTCTAGAACAAGCAAACTAACCTATGGTATAGAAAGTTGTCACAGGAAGTTGTGGAGGGACCACGAGAAAGAAAAGGAAGAAAGGAAAAGATCACAAAGTAGCACAAGGAAACTTTTAGAAGTGATGGATAGTCTTATTATTTTGACTGTGGTGTTGGTTTCATAGGGGTGCGTGTGTCAAAACTTACCCAAGTATCCAGTTTAAATATGTACTATTTATTGTAGGTTAATTTTATTACCATAAAGCTATTTAAAAAGTATATATCCACCCCCAACCATTAGTATGGAATACAAGATTATTAAATTTCCTAATATTAAACCAACATTGCTAAAATAAATCTCATATCATCTCAAATACTAGTTTTTTAATGTGGTATTGAATTCTCTTTGCTAATAATTCATTTTTGCATTTTTTATCTTTCATTTCTTTAAATAGCTATTTTATAGTCAGTATTAGATAATTCCACTTTCTGAATTCCTTATGATTTAGACCTATTGTTTGTCATGTTTGCTGGTTTTCTCTCACTAGAGCTTGGTTTTCTTGTGTTTGATAATTTTGCACTGGGAATTTTTATTTGTCTTAATCAAATACATAGAAATTCTGAAGCCTCAAGTAGGAGGGACTTTCTCTAGGATTAGTATTTGCATATGCCAGGCACCAGGGAGCAATTCCAATCCCCGACTACCTTATTTTTCAGTTTGCAATTTTCCGGCTTGTGGGTAGTATAAATTCAATGCAGAGTATAAATAAAAAGCCCCAAATCACAAATGGATAGGGTTAAAAATTCTCACAAGAGATGATGTGTTTGTTTTTAGCCCAGTGCTACAACCCAGGCAAATTTCCTCTTAGCTGCTCTTTGCTGACTGTTGGATGTTCCTCTTGCACACTATTTCCTGGAGGTCATATAACCCCTTCAACAGGTTATGACTTCATACATGCATTTCAAGTTCTGTTTCCTTTGTTTTCACAGACACAAATCTGATCCTTTCCTTTCCTTAGCAATTATAAATCCCAGTGCTCTGGATTTCTGGTATCACTTTGTTGTGGGGGAGTCAGGCTTCTACGTTCACTTGCTGCCCGGATGTCAACTAACAGCTGTTTCTTTCGGTTCTTGGGAATTTTCCTTACTTTCTTGCAAACTCAGCCATTTTTTAAAAGTGTATTTGTTGTTTAGGACCTATGTGTATTTCAGCAAAATGGCTTGTCAGATATTCGACCCATAAGAAAGCTCAAAGTGTGGGGCACCTGGGTGGCTCAGTGGGTTAAACCTCTGCCTTTGGCTCAGGTCATGATCTCGGGGTCCTGGGATCGAGCCCCACATCAGGCTCTCTGCTCAGCAGGGAGCCTGCTTCCCCCTCTGTCTCTGCCTGCCTCTCTGCCTACTTGTGATTTCTCTCTGTCAAATAAATAAATAAATAAATAAAATCTTTAAAAAAAAAAAAAGAATGCTCAAAGTAGATCCCCACTCTTTCTTTGTATGAAACTTTTCTCTTCACTCAAGTGGACCTCTGTGTAACATCTAGTGTGGTCAGAAAACAATCAGGAGGTGACTACAAGTCTCATCCACATTTTCTAAGGCTATGTCATTTGGCTTCTTAAGATCCTTAAGACCTTTAGTATCGGTATTACTCCTTCCAGAATTTTCCGTACAGCTGATTGTGGCCAGTGGGAATGGAAGGCACAGATACCAAATACAGATGGTACTCTTCCGTCTTACTCAGGTAGGTACCAGTCACTAGGACTTGCACACTTTAATGACTAGTTATTCACTGCATCATGACCAGTGACCATAATCACTACATGACTAAAACAATGAACTCTATCTCAGAGGACCACAGAAATCCAGCTGGCTTTCTCACAGTAAAACATAATCTTTGCTTTAGCATCATTGTGAGTTTACTGAAATCTGAAATATTCCTAAGAGGTTGAATTGGATAAATCAAGTCAAGCTAAGTAGTTCTCATCAACCTGTCACAAGGTGTGCCTATCATGTGTGAGCAGCTACCCTCCTAGTTAACAGGTCAATCAAAGTTTTCATTTCCCACCTATGGTGGAAAATCCAAGCCAGAGAGAGGGTCAAGACCAGGCCTGATGCTTGGCATGGGGCAATTATTAAGGGTAACGACTAAGTGCTACACCTCTTCTTAGTTACAAAGTCATGATTTATTTTTTTCAGATTGTATTTACTTATTTGAGAGAGAGAGAGAGAGAACGAGAAAACCCGAGCTGGGGGAGGGGCAGAGGAAGAAGCAGACTCCTTGCTGAGTGTGGGGCTCCATCCCAGGACCCTGAGAACATGACCTGAGCTAAAGTCAGATGCTTAACCAACTGAGCCACCCAGGTGCCCCTGAAGTCTTGAATTTTTTTAAGCCATTCTCAACTACCTTTCCATGTGAGTCTGTGTGTGTGTGTGTGTGTCTTTTTCTAGGCTAGATCTAACCAGATACAGAATATTCCCATCTGAGAAAGAATGGAACAAAGCCAAGGAGAGAGGGCACTATGCCCAGTCAGTGCCTATGGCCAGAACCTGCTGTGGCCCAGCCTCTCCTCCTCATGCCGGACTCTTCCTCTAGTGGTGCTCAAATTCTTGTGTCCATTAAGATCACAGGGAGACTTGCTTAAAATGTGTTTTAAAGGTCCTGGTTCTATTTTAAGACTAGTGAGAAACTGAGGGTGGCGTTGGGAGTGTTTAGTGGGTTTCTGAGGTGACCACACAGCTGGTCCCAGCACCACACGCGGAGCAAACCTTCAGTCTGGGTTCTGGATGCTGGAATTACTCTTGGCCCTCTGATATTTGCTTACCTTGTTTGCCTGATCTCCTCTGTATGTCTGTTTGAACTGATCTATTTGACCCTGCTCCCCATTTCCTCTCCAACTTTTGTCCAACCCGGCTATAGGTCCTTGCTTCAGTTGCCCTGCTCCTGAGCCGGCTTTACCCATGCATCCAGGCACTGTCCCCACAGTGCATCCCAACTGGGCTGGCTGAGGAGTCCAGCTCCTGACCCCAAACCTGGATGTGGGTTTTCAGGCCTGACCACAGACAACTACAAAGTCTTTACCTGACGGCCTCGTGGGAAACGCTGCCCTCTCCATACTAGGCTTGGTGTACAGTCAATGCATTAACGTCTCTGAAAGGAGTTTCAGTCAAGGACTCAAACCCTTCTGGTCAGCCAGGCTCTTATGTATACTTGCAATTCTAGCTCAGGCACCCTTCAGCCAAGGTGACTTGGCAGAGGCCTCCTTATTAGAGAAGGACCCTGAAGACACTTTTATTCCCCTCTCAGACCAAGCACCCTGAACTAGACTCTTAGCTTTCATTTCCACTCCTCCTTCCCCCTTAACAGGCACATTGTTCCATGGGGGAAAATGGAACCGGGACAGTCTTCACTTTCTCTGGTTTTAGCTTCTTGTACTATTGCCACAAGTGATTAAAGGCTTCACTGTTAGTTGCGCTTTGCTCTGCTGCTTTAAACTGAAATCCTAACAACTCAGCTCCCTCTCCAGGTCAGCCGAGCTTCTGGGAGTCGAGATCCTGAGCCAAAACAACTTACTTTCGGAAACTGGGAGATAATATAATGAATTTGGGGTTTGTCAGTTTTTAAGCTACTAATTTGTTACACAGCATTAGATATTCAGTACTATTATCTTTCTCACTTACTTTCTTCTGTACATCTGGACTTTGAACTGTTTCAAGTGGTTTTCATATCTATTATCCCCCTTCTTCCTAAATACAATAGCTAACATTTATAGAAAACTTAACTTTGTGCCAGGCACTGTATTATGTATTAAACAAGCAATATCTGAGTAAATTGTGACAACTCTGAGATGGGTCCTTTTACTACCTCTGATTTATCGAGGAGGAGATTAAGGCACCAGATGCTAAATAACTTGGCCCAAATGACATGTATATAGAGTGGAGTTAGCATTCAAACCCTAGCTCTTACCACTGCAAGAAATTCTAGCCCAAAGAAATGATGCTACTTAGGTAAGGCCACACAGCAACCTAGTACTGGAGGCAAAACCAGGACTCCAGTCCCGATTCCCTCCATGAGTCTGGGATAACTGCCAAGGACAATGAACAGACTTGGAAATCATCTTCAGCTGCCAGCTAGGCAGAGAAACCTGCTGAGAGGATTGGTGGCAAGAAGCCTCCTTAGGTGGCAAAGTCTTGTGCACCTCTGTGCCTTCATCCAAACCCTGGGGACAATAATCTGACTGACGACCTGCAGCAAGTCTTCTCACATCTCTACTACTCACTTCAGCATGACAGGAGAGATAGTAAGGAATACACAAAATAAAGATACAGTTGGGATTGTTTCAAGCACATGGACTCCATGAGACGATGTACCCCACGGGGGTACCATAAAACTGCAGAGCGAAGAGGGATGGTTTTCTGGAATTAAAATTTCACCAATTTTAGACTTATAAAATTGGAATTCATGATAATTCTGGGGAGCACTGAGCTAAAGCTACACATCGCGGTATCATAAGGAACTGTATTTGTCGTGTATTTACAGGATACTACTAAAGGAAGTGCTTCAACTCTTTGAAATAACAAAAACTACAAATTCTTAAATTCTTTGCAGCACTTGAAATGCCCTCTAAAGGGGATTTTGCAGAAAATCAGATTCTTAGTCTTTATGCTCAGATCCTGACTTCAGAGACAGCCTGTGGGCCTAGAAAGCTAGTTCTTAAAGCACCACCAGGTGATTCTGATGCAACCGATTCATGCACAGTCATTTGGGGATCTCTGCTAAGTCCACACCATTTATTATCTATTATTTATTAACAGAGACCTTAAGGACTTCCAGTCCCATAATAATTGAAATTTGGAAATGCTTTCAGAAATGCTTTGCGAAGTTTGTGACTACCAGTTGTTCTCACTGGAACTTTATTGATTTATCACCACTGTCGTTATATCAGAAGAGTAAAACATCATTTTCAACTTGCATTCCCCCATTCTGCACAGACCTTATCATGAGGACAGAGTTCCTGGAACTGGAAGACTCAGCCCCACTCCAGGCTCTCAAAACAGCCATTAATCAGTAGAATGTAAGAAATAAATGACCACACTACCTTATATCTAGACATCCTGGAAATGGTCCTTGTACCATTACATTACATTACTCAATACGTATGCACTGAGTCCCAAATCCAACAGCAGAAGCCATGCATTCTTGTACTGACACAGGGGTCTCTCCGGTTCCTTTTTCATTTCATCAGCAATATTTTTTGTGTGTGTTCTGATCCCAAGGGCTGAAACTCTATCAGTAAGTCAGTAGTGGGTTTTTTGAACTTTCTGGCTTGACCTCTAACCTTTACTTCTGCAAGTTTTCTCTGTCTTGACTGATTACCTTTTATCATCCATCAAGGTAACTTCCCGAATCACCGGCCAACCTCGGCTGGGTCTGTCTGTTCTCCCTCCCCCAATCCAGTTCAAGCTTTGACAGATTGTGGTTTTTACACTCTTGGATATCCCTAGACATACAGGTTTTCTGAGACAGTCTCTTTGGCATATTTAAGAGACATTAAATCTCTTGGGTTATAATCACTTAAAAATTAAACCAAAACTTCTGAACCAACTTAAGAAATAAAATGAACCATCAAAATCAAACGCTCACATTTTTAACAGAATTTTAATATTCTATTTTTAGGGGAAAACCCTTTGTATTTTATTCAAATTCATGAATAATGGATGACATTTAAGATGTCTCATTATGCTTGCAACATACAAATACAGTTTCTTAAAATGGCCTCCTGTCAAATACATATGATTTCTATTTGTCTGCTGTTAATGTAATTGACTAAACACCAGAGTCTACTGATTATGCTTTTCCTTGTAAACCACTTACTTTATAGGCATAAGCAGCTGTGTTTATGCTTCTGTGATTTTCGGGTTTCATTATGAAGTTTCAGCATGTGATTCAAAAGCCATAGGCAGTATAAGCACCCAGGCAGCAGCTGGCAACTTTTACCAACAAAGGGAATATTCCATCAACACTTGCATACGTCGTAGTGTAGCAGGATACACAGATGTATATGTTACACCCCTGCAACCACATTAACTGTGAGATGTGAACAGGCATATCTATGGGCCTATGTCATCCAAGGTTCTGCCAGAGAAACAACCTCTTAATGACCATGAGACAAGGAGTGATAGCCTCTCTTTCATTTCTGATACTAGTATTTGTGTCTTCTCTTTTTTCTTTATCAGCTGAATAGAGTTTTATCAATTTTATTGATCTTTTCCAAGAACCAAATTTGGTTTTATTGATTTTCTCTATTAATTTTCTGTTTTCAATTTCATTGATTTATGCTGCAATGTTTATTGTCTCTTCTGGTCGCTTTAGGTTTATATTACTTTTCTCCCTCTCTTTTCCTGAAATGGAAGCTTAAATTATTGATTACAGACCTTTCTTGTCTACTGTTCATTCAATGCTAAAAAAAAAAAAAAAAAAAAAAAAAAAAAAAACACACACAAAAAAAACAAAAAAACCTCCCCCAAGACTGGCTTCCACAGCATCCTGCAAATTTTGATAAATTGCATTTTCTTTTTTATTCAAAGTATTTCTTAAAATTTCTCTTGAGGCTTCTTTAAGCCATGGTTAAAAGTCTGTTGTTTGAACTCCAAATATTTTGGGATTTTCCAGCTCTTTCCAAAGTTGATTTCTAGTTTAATTTCATTGTACTTTAAGAGCATACTTTGTTTGATTTTCTTCTCTCAGATTTGTTGAGGTGTGTTTGATTTGGCTTCCCGGAATATCATCTATCCAGGTGAATGTTCCATGTGATCTTGAGAAGAATATTTGTTCTGTTGTCGGATGAAGGGTTCCACGTACGTCCCGTAGACAGATAGGTTGATGGTACTGTTTAGTTTAACTACATTCTTACCGATTTTCTGCCTGCCGGAACTGTCAGCTACTGAGAGAGGGGTTTGAAGTCTCCAGCTATAATAGATTTATCTGTTTCTCCTTGCAGTTCCATCCATTTTTGCCCATTTTGATGTTCTGTTCGGAGGCACGTGGTCAGGAAGGGTTGTTACGTGTTCTTGAAGAATTGACCCCTTTTGATCATTATGAATGATGCTCTTTATCCCTGATAACGGCCCTAGCTCTGACGTCTGCTTTGTCTGCGATTAGTACAGCTCCTTCAGCTCTCTTTTGATTGGTATGAACTGTGGCCTCTCTTTTCCACTGCTTTACTTTAAATTATCTTTTCCTTTAAAGTGGTTTCTTGTACACAGTATATAGTCGGTCTTGTTCTTGTAGCCACTCTGTTTCTCTCTTTTAATTGGTGCTTTCAGACTATTCACATACACAGCGATTATTGATGGATGAATATGGATCATTTTTGTAACTGTTTTCTACTCGGTTGCATTTATTGTTGCTATTGTTGTTCTTTCTCTTCTTTCTTCTCTCCCTCCTCATCCTGCACCTTCCTCTTCCTCTTCCTCGTGTCTTTGTTTTCTGCCTTCTCTGATTTCTTTTATTTTTTAATTAAAATTCAATTACATTAACATAGAGCGTATTATTCGTTTCAGAGGTAGAGTTTCATGATTTGGTTTCTGCTTTTAACTTACCATGTTTTATCATTCCATTCCTCTTCACTTTTAGCCTATCAGTAATACTTCTTAATGTTTTTTAGTGGTTACCCTAGAGTTTACAATATATATTTTCAAGTAATTCAAGTCTACTTTCATATAATAGTATATTGCCTCATGGACAATGTGGGAGCTTTATTTTTTTTTTAAGATTTTACTTATTTGAGAGAGAGAGAGAGAAAGAGTGAGCACAAATTGGGGAGGAGAGAAGAGGGAGAAGCAGGCTCCCCACTGAGCAGGGAGCACAGCAGGGCCCCATCCCAGGACCCTGAGATCATGACCTGAGTTAAAGGCAGACACTTAACCAACAGAGCCACCCAACCACCCATAGTGCGGGTACTTTATAATAAATAAATAAAGTACTTTATGATAAAATATTCCTAATCCCTCCTGTCCACTATAATATTACTGCAATTTACTTCACTTTTTCATATGCTATAATCATCAAATACATTGTTGCTATTATTATTTTGAACAAACTGTTCTCTGTTAGATCAGTTAAGAAAAAGAAGATTTTATTTGACCTTTATTTATTCCTTCCCTAGCATTCTTCTTTCTTTATGTAGGTCTAATTTTTGTTCTATATGATTTTTCTTCTTTCTAAGGAACTTCTTTTACCATTTGCAACATAAGTCCACAGGCAGCAAATTCCCTTAATTTTTCTTTGTCCAAGAAAGTCTTTATTTCCCTTTTGCATTTGAAAGATGATACAGACTTTAAGGTTGGTGGCTTTTGGTTTTATTAGGATAGCTCTAGAACAGACTTTCTCTAAAAGCATATGTCTTACTGTTAAGGCATGGCCTTTGTGCTGCCTCATCTGGATGTCCAGGGTGTTAACATTCTTTATGGGCTAGAACTAGAATGTTCCCCCAAATTGTTCAACCTTGTGCATCTTTGTTTAAACCTCTACCTCACTGCAAACACTCTCTGTGTAGTCTCACCTCATGCATACTTAGGACACATGAACCATGCCCTCCCTCACACTGCTCTCTCCTCAATTCCTACCACACAACTGCAGTGACTATATCTTCCCTAATTCAAATTTCTTCCAAGCAGGACTTCCATGCTCTGCTTGGACTTTATCTCACTGTGCCATAGTTGATTAATCTTTGCCAGTCTGAGAGCCAGGGTGATTATGGGATATTATCTGATGAGTTTTCTTTTTAGGGATCATAGTTTTATGCTGTTCGTTGTCCAATAACTGAAAACAATGACCTCATATACTTTGTGCGGTTGTATGATTTCTTACAGCTTGAAAACTAATCTAGGGCCAATTACTCTGTAATCATTAAAAGCAGAAATGTCCCTTATTCATTTTTCTATTCCCCAATATCTAGCACAGATCCTGGCCTTCAAAGGCAATCAACAAGAAATCAATACATGAATTAATGTGTCCATCAATGAATTCAGGGAAGCAAGAATAGAGTGGGAAAGGGGAAAATTAATTTGAGAGTGTTTGGGAAGCATTAACTAGATAGCAATGTACTCAAGCAAATTAAAAGTTTTAATGGAATCTGACTCTTAAACTCAGAAGATTCAATAGTTAGCCTTAATATCTTTTGGGAAACAAGTTATTCAGTAATGGCTGATTCTCCATTTGTCAATATAATTCATGTTGAAAAGCCTGAGCCAAGATTACTGGTTTGCAATTCCTCTTACCTATTGTGTAGTCAATAAATGAGTTCCAGGTAAATCAAGGCATATATGGATTTTATAATATTCAGATTTAGAAGAATTGTTGGATTTTGATGTTCTACACTTGCATATTTCTTTAGTGTTGGGAACTAATAAGCTAGTGCCACATTTTGAAATCTTTTAAGTTTTGAGGAAATCCTTTTTAGGGATTTTTAAAAACTGCTTCCTATTTCAGATACATGTTTCTGGTATTTCAATCAATCAAGCAATTAATTATGTCATTAAAATATATTAATTATTACTACATGATAATCAACTTATTTTTTAGAAATACATTTTAGAAAAAATCTTTTAACCAGGCTTATATTTGCCCATTTATTTTTAAAAATATGCTTAGCTGAGACATGTATAAAGCCATAAATTTTCTGTTTAAAATCATTTTTCTCCAAGCTATCTATTTAAATAATATCAGGTGGTTATGTTTTCAAGTTAGATTTCTAGGGGCTACAGTTAATTTAAATAAAAGCCATTTTATTTTTTACAGATCTAATTTATTTCTCAATTATCAAGCTTTGATGTAAATGTAAATATAAAAGACATTTTACATTGAAAATGTGATCTTGCTAATATTTTCTGAAAATGAAATGCATAACTACATTACAGAAAAGTTTTAAATATGATATTGTTATAGAAGAGAACAAGGCAGGATAACTTTTTATGTTCAAGCATAAGTCAGTGAACTATACTTAAAGGTGATAAAAATATTTTATAATGAAGGAAACAAGATAAAGAAAACAAGAAAGATAGAGACTTGCAGATAAGGAATCATCATAGAAGGGTAAACCCCTTACCTGACTTTAAAAATCTTCAAATACTTACCTATTATAAAATCTTGAGGCTCCAGTAATGGGAAAATTTGTCAAAAATGTTTTTTGTCTTGAATAATATTTTATTTTCAAGTAAAGACTGACGGAGACAGGAAAAGGTGATTTGGGGTGTTCTAGAAGAAATAAAAATTATTCATTTATAAAAATTGGATTTCAAGGAAAAAGTATATGAAGAACAGCCTGAAGAAGAGAAGGTGGGATAGGAACGTACAATATCCTTCAAAGGAATGTACGTGTGTTCGAAAAACTCCAGAGATAGATTCTAAGTACACCAAGACAGAGTAAATAGATGATAAAAGCCTGAGCTAGAGATGAGATGTCTCATAAAACTCCTAGCACAGGGAAAATTACTGATCTTGACACTCACTGTCTCGCTTAATTACATTGCAAAAGCACAAGAAGATATTTGATTAAAGTACTGAAATAATGCATAGACTGAGACAAAAATAAAGAAAAATGAAGATACAAGCAGAGTCCACGTGTCAGACATGATTAAACCACCACAGCTTAATTTTGTAACCAAAAATGTCAAACACCATCTTAGAACACAATATTTACAATAGATGTTTGCTGTAACATAGTTTGCCAAATGGAAGTAATAGCTGAATTTAACTTTTTTTTTTTTAATATTGTTGCAGAAAGAGCACATGAATGGCTCTCTTTTGGCATGCTAATACATGGTGGCCTTTAGGCCTTTAATTCTACCTCTTCCTGCTTATTCCTTTCTCCTTGGAGTAGTGCTTTTTGGAATCTCCAAAAGGAAAAAGGAAAAAAACAAAAAGAAAGACAAAGATATTTATTTTGATTGTCTTATGGAAGTCTACAGCAGCTTGGAGACTATTTTAAATAATCAAAATATTGTTACATCTAGGTAGAGTAGTTATAATGATTTCTATTATCTTTTTATTCTTTCCTGAAGTCCCACACTTTTTACAATGATCATATATACCACCAAAGTAATCATGAGCAAACAAACAAATTAAGGGAACTCATGGGTCTATTTCATTCCAGTTAGGCGCTTTTATGGCTTCATTTTCCCTTTGATATTAGATTGTCACAACCTCATAAAAATCTCATGTCAGTTTCAAAATTATTTAGAACATTCTAAATAAATTGCTTGTCTTAAATGTCATTATAATCTGAGCACCTTTGTCAAACACAGGAGCAAATACAACAGTCTGTCCCAGGTTTGGGAAAGGAGGGAGCAATGAGGGAAAAGTTTTATGCTACAGAGGGATACTTATAAAGATCTTCCAAACATTTTAAGAATTCCAAAAATAATGTGGATGGTGAAAAGGAGAGAGAAAACTGAGTTTAGAAAAATTCTGGATAGAGTTGAGGTGATGAAGGCTAATAAGCGGTTTTGTAAGACTTTACATAAGATGTTTAGCATCCAAGGAATTAAGAAAATCAATTATACCCTGATATATTTATACAAGGTAGAGGGAAATGCTAAGTTGAAATGACTTAAAATTTTCAGGTCTTTTTTTTTTTTTTTCTTACCCAGTGGTCCATGGGCCTTCCTTAATACCCACGTGCCTTCCTTAATACCCACCACCAGGTTCACCAGGTCTTATTTAATAAAGAATAGAGTAATCAGTCAGTAAGGAATGGAGACAGAGAAGTGAAGATCATAGTTCTTGGTATATATATTATGTGTAGAGGGGATTGCTTTTATGTTTATTCTACTTTTTTTTTTTTTTTTTTAGGATTTTATTTATTTATTTGACAGACAGAGCTCACAAGCAGGGGAGTGGCTGAGGGAGAAGGAGAAGTAGGCTCCCCGCCAAGCAGGGAGCCCCATGTGGGGCTCAATCCCAAGACCCTAGGATCATGACCTGAGCCAAAGGCAGATGCTTAACAGACTGAGACACCTAGATGCCTCTGTTTATTCTATTTTTAATCAAGGACTTCTTTTTTTCTGAAAGAGATAGGGGATGATTTTGTTTGGTGAGTCATGGAAGTCTTACTATTAAGATAAAGAAGATAGCCTTTCTGTTAGATAAAGAGGATAGTCCTGGAGTTCTTTGTGTTGTCTTTGGAAAAGACAAAGTTTCCTGAGTGGCTGGGTTGGTTGAGCGATGGACCCATTTTGGCTCAGGTTGTGATGTCATGGTTGTGGGAGGGAGCCCCCCCTAGAGCCCTGCACTTGGCTCTGTACTCAGCCGGGAGTCAACTTGAACATTCTTTCCCTCTGCCCTTCCCCTCACTCCTGTGCACATACACACACACATAGTCAGTCTCTCTCTCTCTCAAATAAATAAATAAATCTTTAAAAAAAAATGTGTTCTCCAGAGAATCAACACAAATTTTCTATATCCTATCATTTGTACATTCCAAAGTTTGTTTAGCAATGTACAAGTTCACATTGCGAATTTTTTCCATTAGTAACTAAAATACTCAGTACATGTTTTATTAGTATTTTAAACAATGAATCAGGGCCTAATAATATTTTTGTAATAATTTAACACCCCAGTATAAACATAATCTTTTAATTAACTGGGTAGTAAATGTAAATGCAAATACACAAACATTATTGTTAATGACAGGACTGCTATATTTCAGAGTACCCCTGCTTATTAATTCAATACAATACAGAGCTGTCCCTTTTAAGAGAAACATTAATCTTACATCATTGAACTATCAATAAATATAAAAATACCTACATTATAAAATAACTTCTATTTAGACCAGTTCTTTCTAACCAAGGAGATAATTTACAGGCTCCATTAACTATGAGGTGTACACGCACTCCATGATTAACACTTAATCTAATAATGACATATACAGAGATTGAATTGCTGTTACTCTCTCACCATATACTTCACCCACTAATGTGGATTTCCCCAGAGCTTCAGGTATGTTTAAAGGAAGTTCAGGATTAACCCAGTGAGATATTCAGTGGTTGAAGGTACATGTAAATCCTATTTCACCTACATTTTGTGTTAAACCGGCATTGAGATTAGGAAGGTGAATATGAATATGCCATTGTTTTGCACAGGACTCAGTCTATTAATAGTCATGCTATTGCCTAGAAATGCCTGAGGGCACTCCCCTGGTTCGGAATGAGTTCCCCACAGACATCTGCCCTTTCCAAATCAGTGTTAGTACTAGACCCACCCTTGTGGTACTTGCGCACACAGTGGCCAGGGGGTCTGGTTTTATTAGGGTTGAGGATGGCAGTCTAGAGTTTTGTGGGCTCACTATGAGTGAATTTAAAACATGAGAGCAGGAATTTAAAATGTAGGGAAAAGAGAAGTGGCTTAAAGGGTCAGTTATAAAAATCAACCAAGATCTCTCTAACAAAGGAACCTCAGTGGAGGAAGGTGGCCTGGCTCTAGATCTAGTCCTGTGGCTGTCCGTGGGTTTCTCTGAGACAGCCTCCTTTGAAGTGGATGCCTCTTTGAAATGGATGTGTCCACAATCAAAGCTTAAGTCAGGCACTTTTATTATAAAACAAAACAAAACAACTGTCAGAGCTTTCATCAAAGCCATCTAAATTCTAGCCAAGTGACGTTTGGGAATAAGAACTACAATGGCTTTAGGGCTCTTCACAAATATTCCTGTTCTCCCTACTTCTGGGTAAATGGTAAGAATGCACTTCCTCTTGAATTCAGTTGTGATCAGATGACACGTTGGCCAACCAAATAAGATTAGAAGTGATCAAGGTCATATTTTGTGATATTATGTTTTTTTTTTTTTTAAGATTTTATTTACTTATTTGACAGAGAGAAAGATCACAAGTAGGCATAGAGGCAGGCATGGAGAGGGGAAAGTAGGCTCCCTGCTGAGCAGAGAGCCAATGCAGAGCTCAATCCCAGGACCCCAAGATAATGACCTGAGCCTCATGACTTGAGCCTCATGACCTGAGCGGAAAGCAGAGGTTTAACCCACTGAACCACCCAGGTGTCCCTGATATTATGGTCTTCATCTGTCTTACTACTTTCTCTTACTGGGCATTTACTACTTTCTATTATTAAGTGCCATTAAAACTGGACCCCCCTAAACACTGCAGCAAGAACTGCTTTGTGTATTAATTTTTTTCTTTAGTAATGAAAAAATTTAAGGCTTCAAATTTTCCTCTAAGTTTTCACTGGGTCTCAAGTTTGACATGCAATGAAGTCTTCTTCTTATTGCTTTCTAAAAGTTTATTAATTTTCTTTTGATTTCTTCTTTGGGGTAAGGTTTATCTAAAAATAGATTATTTAATTTCCTAGAATTACAATATTTTTGGCCACTCTTTTTAACATATTTCTGGTTTTATTGGATAATGAGAAAATCATGGAACTATATTTACTTCTTTAAATTTATTAAGGTTTTCTTTATAGATGTAACAGTTTTTATAAATCTCTCAAAAATATATAAGACAAAGAAATATATAAAACAAACAAAATTTATTTTCTATTAAGGAGCTAGAAAATATGAACACAGACACTCTATCCATTACATCACATTTTAAAATATAATTTCCAATCATGTATTAAAGTCTCATGCTATAAATTTATTTTTTAAAAGGTCTCTGTATATCTGATAGGTTTTTTGCTTTATGTATTTATCTATGTTCTTTGATTCATATAGAAGTATGACTGTGCATTTTTCATAGGTTGTATCTTTTTCATTGCAAAATCACTTCTATATTTTTTGTGTTTTTACTCTAAATTCTGCATTATCTCACATTGTCTATATTTTTAATCTATTATCTCTTTTTCCACTCTTATATTTTCAACATCTCTTTAGTTTTTTAAATGTGTTTCCTGTAAAGAGTTTACAACTAGGTTTACTTTTTAACTCAATTTGATCTTTCCTGCCTGTCAGAAGGAAAAGTTCATTGTAGGAAAAATTCACTTATATTTAGTGGAGTTACATTTATTTTAGTTTTCTATCATATAGTCTACTTATGACTTATTTTACATTGTTTTCTATTTTCTCTTCTTTTGTCAGAATGATCAAGTTGTGCTTGATTCATTTTTTTCTCTTATTAATTTGAAAGATATTCTATTTTTTTAAATTTTATTAATATTATTTTCATCTTCTCTGTTCTTATAAAAGGTATATACTTCTCTACTACTATTTGAAAATAAGATGCCACACTCTATTTTTTCTACTCTTCTTACTTGCCCATAAGATGAGACCTTTAAATAATTTCATTTTCCGTATTACTTCATCTCCTCCTCCAGTAAATGCCCCATCCCTATCTCTTTCTACTCTAGTAATTCTTGAGTTTTGCTGCTATAATTTAGTATATTTAAACTATTATTAGAATATCCCTTATTGTATATCCCTTCTGTGTCTATGGTTTTTACTTACCATTTACCTTACAGTCATTTTATCCATTTGAATTTCAGTTGAATAAGTAATATTGATTTAATATATAAGCAATTGTTGGTCATCACTGCTTTCTCATGTCTTTGATTTCTCATATTTAGAATTCTGATGTATTCTATAGCATTTATTCTTTGTTTTTATTAGTCGTTTCTTGATAATTTTCCTCTCTGAACATTTGCATATCCTCAAATATCTTTACTTTGCCTTAACAAGTGAACAATTTCTTGGCTGTATATAGGACTTTCAGATTGAAATTCTTTTCTCTCAGTAGTCCTCAGATACTATTCCACTGATTTTTGGCTTCTAGTGTTGCAACTGAGAAGTTCAAAGCCAGTATAATTTTTCTTCCCTTTATGGTTAGCTTATTATTTTTGACAGAATGTTTTGAATATTTTCTATGTATCCTAGAATTCAGAAACTTCCTATGATATGTCTAATTATATGTCTCTCCTCATCAGTCTGGCCAGGAATGTGATGAACATTTCAATCTAAAAATTCAGATCTTTAGTTCAGCATCATTGTCTTTCTCTTCAGCTTTCACGAGAGCCTTATCTTCATTTATGGATTTACCTTTCAGCTGAAGCTGGTATTATTTCCAGGTTTACTTTCCTAGAGATACTATATAATTCTCATACCTTTTCTCTAATGCTTTATATCTCATTACATTTTTGTTTGTTGCTTTGAGATATTGTGGGTCAAATTGTATCCCCTAAAAGATATATCAAGGTCTTAATCCCAAGGACCTATGAAATGTAAACTTATTTGGGAATGGGGTCTTTGTAGATGTAAATAAGTGAAGAGGAGGTGGGGCCTCGATCCAATGACTGGTATTGTTATTGGGAAAGAAAAATTTGGAGACTCAGAGACACAAAGTAGAAGAAAGCCATGTAATGATGGAGACAGAGAGTAGAGTGATGAGGCTGCCAAGTCCAGGAATATCAAAGACTGGCAGCAACCACCAGAAGCCCAGAAGAGGCAAGAAAGGATTCTCCTCCAGACCCTTCAGCAGAAATATGGCCCTGCTGACTTTTTGGACTTCTAAAGCCTCTCTCTCTCTCTCGCTCTCTCTCTAAAGAGACTACATATCTGTTGTTAGTTGTTACAGCAGCCCTAGGAAATGAATGAAAGTAATTCTTCTACTAGATGTTCCAGGTCACTAATTCAAGTCAACTTCATTTTATTTACTGAATCACTTAATTAAAGAATTATGTTTTGTTGCCATTTATAAAACTCAAGAGTATTTTATGATCTCCATTTGAATATCCTTAAGTCATATTGATATTTTATAACTCAGGCTTTTAATTTGTTTTATCTAACAGCTCTATTTCACTAAGTGATTTGTTTATTTGTTTGTTTGTGGGTTTTTTGGGTTTTTTTTGCCTAATTTTCATTTCTGGATACTAGGTTCCCTTAGATGTTATTTTTCCTTATTGACTGACAGAGCTCAGGTCTGATTTGAGAGTACACTAAGTGAATGACCACAGGCAAAGTGACCTCTCCCTCTGTAGGTTGATGATCATGATGGAGCAGGCAAGGAGCCAGTCCTTTATTGAGGTGATAACCTCTCTGCAATTTGGTCTTCTTATATCCAGACTTATCAAGGGCAGGATAGGTTTGGCTCACCCATACAGCAACTGCTTAACCTCAGGAAGAGTCAGGAAGACATGGTATATTCATGGAAGGTTAATGTTTCTTTTTCTACCAAGGGCCCAGCTCTCTGAGGTCATGCTGTTCCCAGGGTCCTGTACTTTTTGGTCCTTACCTGGGAGTCTATGGTGTTCTCTAGGTGCTTTCTTGACCAAGAAGAAGAAAACTCTACACTAATTCCCTTTTCTATGCCCCAACAGTATTATTGTTGTACCCAAAGTAATTTATACACTTTAATTCTAAATTGTGAAGTGGAATAAATAGAGTCCAATGGATATATGTATGTGTACATTTAACAATAAATAACTTGCTATTTCTGGCATTCTAGAGTGGTTATTAGCTAAAAATCTTCAACATGAAGCAAGAATAGGAAACAGGTTGCAAAATAACATGGAATATCTTCTAATTAGAAAATGATAGGAAAATGTAAGCATGTTCAGTTAAGCATCTATTTAGTAAATGTGATATCTTAATCTGTCTTATAAATTTTGCCTCTTTAACATAAAATAATTTTAAGTCTATATAAACAAGGTAGCCTCTTTGGAATAATACAATTTGAAAATGAATCTCAAGGTTTTATTAGCTGTGGTCTTTATCACCTTGGTATATGGATTTTTAGAAAATAACTTTTAAATATATATATGTACTTATTTAAATAGCACTCATGGATAAGATGATAGCTTAACATCCAGCGTAAATAGTCGAATTTTCTTCCTACAAACCATGATTTCTTTTTAAAAGTAACTTTTCATCTTTAGTTGGATCAAGATAGAAAGTTTCCCTATTTCTTCCAACTTTCAAGAAAGAAAAAATGTATTTCTAAAAATAATTAATTATTAACAACACTAGAAAACTTTTGAGAAACACCTGAAAAATAAAAAGCAGATGGGTTCAGATCTCTGGGGGGAAAATAGGCTATGAAAACCCAAAACAAGCCCCAACGAAAAGATTGCTGTGGCTATAGGGTTAGTTTTAAGAAAGTTTCAAATTCAGAGTCAAAAGATCCAAGGAATGAAAGGGAGTCACTGGTAAACTTTAGGGTGGCCAAGTGGGGCAGCGGCAGCAGGAAGACTGCCCTCTTCCCTGCTTGCCACTGCTGAGCACTGTGTCTTCCAGCTGTGGGACTCTGGATTTTTGTTTGTTTGTTTGTTTGTTTGTTTGTTTTTTTAATAGGTTATGGAGTCTAAGGATTTTTTTTTTTTTTAAGATTTTCATTTATTTGACAGAGATCACAAGTAGGCAGAGAGGCAGGCAGAGACAGAGGAAGGGAAGCAGGCTCTCTGTCGAGCAGAGAGCCCACCCGATGCGACACTCGATCCCAGGACCCTGGGATCATGAACAGAGCTGAAGGCAGAGGCTTTAGCCCACTGAGCCACCCAGGCGCCCCTCTGTTTTGTTTTTTTTTTTTTGTTTGTTTGTTTTTTTTGATGGTGGGCAGAATGGGAGCTAGCTGATAGGTGCTATCTTCCCACAAGCTAAAATAGGAACTATCTCTCTAATATCAGGAAGGCAAAGCAGTACCCTAGTTTTACTGTTTTACTACTAATTTTACTGCTTAACATCCCTCCAGGAAATGAGTCCCACACCCAAAAGATAAATCATGGCACACCCATTTTAGCATTAGGCCTTGGTTGTCTTCCACAATTACCAGAAAGGGGCTACCAGAAATAGAATACCCAGACTGTCAGATTAAAGGATACCAGGAGGTGGCACTTATTTATTATTTCTACTGATTCTATAGGAGGTTGCTCTTGCTAGACTAACACGCCTGGCCTCCTTTATACCAACTGTCCACACACTCTTCCCCTGACTTTTAGCCCATTTGTTTCCTATCTGCCCAAAGATTAGGAATTCCTGTTTGTTACTTGTTAATAGTATCCCTATGAATCTTGTGAAATAGAACAAAGGGATATCAATATTAGTATAATCTGAAGTTGGTACAGCCTAAAGATGTTAAGAATGTTAAGAACTCGTCTGGGTGAGGCATTGATTACGCAGTCAAGAAATGCTTGGGGCACAGATCTCCATCAAAGCTTTATCTGATCAAGAGGTCTTTGCTCTCTCCTAAGGTCATGGGCAGCCACCAAAATCAATTAGTCATGCACCTAAACATTTCTCTTTATGCCCTATGAGAGCCATACTGCCATCTTGTTATCAGTCTGCCCTGAAATGGGTCTCCTGACCAGAAGACAAATTTTATTTAAGACAAACGACAAAAGGTAACAGAATCAAGATTTTTAGTTTGACTAACCCCAATTCCTGCCCATGCAGTTTGGCAAATTCCTCTTCCTGATTAAAGAACGCCCTCTAAGATAACCACAACAATGATAAATGTACATAATCCCCCATCTCCACTATACCAACATGTTTGTCCAGTGTAATTCTCTAGATGCTTTTCCCTATCTTGTTTAGATTCCTTATCAGATGATCTTTTAAAAAGAAAATGTAGTCTGAGCAGAATAAGGAGATTGGGTGAGGGAAACTGTGAACCTTAAGAATTAGCAGTATGATGTGGGAAAATAAAACGTAGAATGCCTCGGGGCACCTGGTGCCTCAGTTGCAAGCGGCTGCCTTTGGCTCAGGTCATGATCCGGAGGTCCTGGGTCCTAGGATCGAACCCCACATCCGGCTTCCCTGCTCAGTGGGGCGTCTGCTCCTCTCCCTGACCTTCTCCCCTGCTCATACTCTCTCTCTCACATGAATTAAAAAAAAAAAAAAAAAAGGTAGTATGGCTAGATTTTGCATGTTAGAGATAAACAATGCTCTGTGATGGATGATAATCATCTGGTAAATTTAAAAGACTCTAATGAAAATCTGGTTAAGTGTCATAAAAAACAGTTAAAGGGCTTTTTACTTATGGGTGCTCCAAATTCCATTTTTCTTTTTTAACAGCACATCAGTTTCCTTTCATTGTTTCTTCTACATGGCATCAGCCTTTATCAAATGGACACTGTGCAGGAGGATGCTGTGCTTTGATGATTTCTCCAGAGAAAGCCCTGAGGACTTCAG
This sequence comes from Lontra canadensis, assembly GCF_010015895.1. Classification (NCBI taxonomy): domain Eukaryota; kingdom Metazoa; phylum Chordata; class Mammalia; order Carnivora; family Mustelidae; genus Lontra; species Lontra canadensis. Next base: position 29,353,083 of record NW_022630996.1, read on the forward strand.
CAAGGGCACTTACTCAGCTGGAAGGGACTTGTCTGTGTTTCCCACTGGAGGGAATGACTGAGGCGATGACTGTCTTTCTTCCTGCAGTTGTGGCCACTGCTGCAGGGAGCCATATTCTAAAGTCTGAAGGAGGCAAATGACTTTCACAAGAGGGTACATGTATGGCAGCCAAGGCCACCATAACAAAGTACCACAGAACGGGTGGCTTAAACAATGCAAATTTACTTCTCACAATTGTAAAGACTAGAAATCCAAAATCAAGGTGTTGGCAGGATTGGTTTCTTCTGAAGTCCTCTCTCCTTTGCTTGTAGATGACTGTCTTCTCCATGTGCCTTCATCTGGTCTTCCCTCTGTTTCTCCATGTCCCAATCCTCTCTTCTTATAAGGACATCAGTCATTTTGGATTAGGGCCCCACCATACGATCTCATTTTACCTTACTTTCCTCTTTAAAGGCCCTATCTCCCAAAACAATCACATTCTGGGGTACTGGGTATCAGGAATTTGGGGGGGGGGGACACAATTTAGCCTGTAAGAGTAGTCTTTTCCTAGTGCGTAGAGGGTGTTCAAACAGTGAAATCTGCTCCAAGTTTCAAGATGTACCAGAATCAAGAAGATTATCTATGGCAGGGTAGAAATTTTACAAGAACTAGGAAGCATACGCAAACTTCAGGCTTAACTCAAGCTGACATGGGATCCACATGTCAGTCCTAACTCTCCACTTCATCTTTCAGGTTGGTATTATAAGGTTAGAGGAAGAGAACTATGTTAGCAGAAGTAAAGACTAGTTACTTTTCTTCATGTCCCAAACTTTACTTTCACTTTCCTAGACTCTCTCAGTCTCGAGATAGAGCCCTCTCCATGTTGACCCCCTCAACTTCCCTTCTTCTGCACTTTAAAAGTTTCTTTGGACTTTTTCCATCCTATCTTCTCTCTGCCTTCCCAGTGCCAAACTCCTCTTCCACCACCCATCACAGCTTCCAAAATATCTTCCATCAGTGATTCTTTCCTATCTCCACTGTCCCTCCCTCATGAGGGAAAAACCACAAGACTTTCCTTCTTCATTGGGTATTTCTGCAGGGCTTACAAAAACAAGCTCAGAGTTCCAGTACTTTTAAAGTAAAACAGAACACAATTCCCCGAACTGTGTGCTATCCTTCCTCTTCACTGCCAGAGCCCTGAGGATAACTGAACACGAGAATCCATGTGTCAGTCATCCTCCTTAGTCCTGGCGCAGAGACTGTCACTGTTGACAATATATTCCTGAAGCGCTTTCCTCCCTTGGTTTGCCCTGGCCCTGCATGTTCTCACTCTCCCCCCCATAGCTCAGTTCTTCATCCAGCTCTCTTGCACTGTGGCCTCTCAATATGAGATCTCCTCTGCTCCCATGGCTCCAATATAAACCTTTGCTTAAATATTTACCAAATCAATATAATTTGCTTTGGCCTAAACTCCCGACCCACACTGACAGCTGTTGCCTGTGCAGCTCCATCTGGATGGTCAGCTGGCACCTCTAACACAATGTGAGCAACACCAAATTATTCATTTCCCCAATACCCACCTCCTTTTTTTAACAAGTAAATTGCAATTTTTAAAAAACAAGAGAGAAATGTAGTAACCCTATAGATTAAAAAGACTTAAGACACACATCAACCTTGTGGATCTTAGGTTGAATCTGATGCAAACAAAATGGTAAACATTATAGTATAATCAAGGAAATTTAAACTATTTGACAATATTATGGAATTATTGCTAGATTTGCTTAGGTGTGATGGTGGTATTGAAATTACGTTTTAAAACAGTTTATCTTTTAAGATGTATACTAAAATATTTACGCATCAAATTATGTGATGTGTGAGTTTTTCTTTTAGGACCTCTGCCGGGAAAGGGAGTATGGTTATATAAATGAAATAAGACTAACCATGAGTTCAAGTTGGTCATGGTCACACAGGGAGGGGGTCAGGCACATAATTATCTTTACTTTGGTATTTGTTTCTCATAATAAGGGGATTTTAGAAATCAAGAAAAGGTTTAAAAACAAGCTAAGTTAAAAAACTACACCTCCTTCTCCTTCCCTAATCTTGTTGACAGATCTTTTCTCTTGATCATTTTGCTGTCCTTCACCTTCTCCTCCCACCCCCAAACATACAGGAACTGTATTCAGCCCACTCTGCTTTCCCTCCAAAGCATACTTGTTTTCTTTCTTCTCACTTTTTCCTAATCACCACCTGGGTTCAGAGGGCCTCATTCCTTTTTCTCTAATAATCTATAATAACTTTTTCTCCTGAATCCTGATTTTCCTATGAGCAGGATTTATTCTAACAAGAATAAAATAATATTCTAATTCCACTTGTTTTCCCAGACCATGACCTACAGACTTACTTTGAGAAAACAGAACAATCTATGGGTGACTTGCTACCTAAAATGAAGCATGAAAGGACTTCTGATCTTGGGATTGGTGGGAGTGAGAGTGAGGAGGAAGTTTGGAATTTGATTTGCCATTTGCCTTCCAAACTTGGGTTATACTTTTCTAATGACTGTTCAATAGGCAGAGATAGCTGAGTGTGCTGGTTAAGAACCAAACAGCCTCCCAGCGGCAGGCCCACAGTTCCCTAAGCAAATAATTGCGCTTATTCCACAGGATCATTATAAGGATTAAATGAGATAATACGTATAAACTGCTTAAAATAGTGCCTGGTGCATAGTAAGTACCATATAAAGTCAGTAAAATATAACTCCTTTGATGAGATAGCAAATCCTTCTGTTAATAGGAACTATTACATCTCATTTGTTTTTAGAATATTCACATTTTAAAAATAACCCCGGGTTGTGAGTTTTTTTTTCCCTAGGTCTCCAAAGACAGGTGAATGCCCAAGAGATACATAAGAAATTTTACAGGAAACAAAAGAAAATCAAGAATTCTCTTAATATTTTTATCTTAAAAATAATAAATTAAGCTTTACTCAATATTCAGAGATAGTGGGGCCCTTATTCCTTCTACACGTGTGTCCATATAACAGGAGAATGTTTAAAGGAGGGGTAAGCAGTGGAGGGTAATGGGGTGTAACCATGAAGTTCATCCATGTTAGCTTTCAGTGTGATGCAATGTATTATAGCTATGTGCACTGGGAAAGGGAGTTCACAGATTATATCCTAAAATTTTAGTGAAATAAATAAACAATTTAAAAAGAGGTCTGCAAAGAAAACACGGAATAAAGACAGACCTAATAAAGTAAATACAGGCAAACAGTAAGAAAATGGCAGACCTGATACTTCTATTCCGAGTATAAGCCCTTGGTAGCCATACTGCAAGGTAAAAATGATGATGAAATTAAATTTGACAGAAAGAAAGAAAGAAAGAAAGAAAGAAAGAAAGAAAGAAAGAAAGAAAGAACAAACCAAGAATACTACTTGAAATATTAGTATATATACCTACAATTGTCAAAGATAAGTTTCTAAAGTCTACAACATACAGAGTTTCCGTTATGTGAGTCGATAAAGAAAAGATGTAACAGTGAAGATATAGTCTTAACAGTAAATCATCTTGTAACCTGCAAAAAAATGTTTTGCAGGAAAACTATGTTAGTTGGAAATGCTACTTTAACTCAAAAAATTTTTAAAAAATGATTCTAGGTCAATATTACAAGCAAAGACTACAATAAAGTAGTAAAGTCACTAATGAGTATAGTACTAAAGCATATAGCAATGTAATTACTTCTATAAAAACAAGACATTGAAATTTAGTATTTTACTAATGTTTTGTAAAGAGATGAGCAGCTGATAGTGAATTTTAAAATTTTAATCAGAGGTTCACTGATTACCTCTCACTTAAGAAAGCTGCCAGATTTATATGTGGCAGACATCTCTCTTTTACAGAGACAAATCTGCTGACCAGCTGTGTGAGGACAGGTGGCTGTTAGGCAGGATGCTAGCCATCAAATGTTTTTAAACACATAAGCACACTTAATCTCCCTATTCTTTAAAGGTTAAGAGAGGGAGAGAGAGAGAACACCTGATTTTTTTAAAGAAAACTCTTTCAAAATTAATTGTGTTATACAAACAGTATTTTGAAAATACTTCCCATGCTATGCATTCTTCAGGGCAAAACAATGTAATTTATCACCAACAAATTTGTTTGTTTGAACAGTTTAAAAAATTATAAACAAGACTTTATAATATGTTTTAAAATCTTTCAAATAAGGAATTTCATTGGCTTTTGAACCCCCTTTTTAAAAATGTAGAAAAATGTAAAACTATCTTAGTTTATACTAATATAAACTAATATTATACTAATATATACTAATACTAATATTATATACTAATATACTAATATAAACTATATTAGTTTATAAAAGCAAGTGATGGCATAATAGAAGGTAGAAATTTACAGGTCAAATCTCAACAAAAGCCTTTGGCTCCTTGTTGAATACAACTGGAAGTGATTTAGTACATCTGATAATGAGCTTTTTCCATTTAGATCTAGAGTCCTTTGTTAGGTGTTCTTCCCGCTAAGGCACTACTAAAAACCAACTATAAAATAAACTGAAATAGATCCAAGACTTTAAAAATAAGGACGTATTTCAATCACACTACTCTCACTAAAAATATTAGTATAATTGTAATCACTTACAACATAATGATATAATAGTATTTTGTTAAGAGCAGTAAGATATTTTGTACCATGAATATATATGTTATCTTTTAAAAAATAGTTTATTTGAAATTACTTCATCATTTAAAAATTTATAGCTTAGTAAATTACTTATGGTATGCATAGTGTGTGTGTGTATGTGTGTGTGTGTGTGTGTGTGTGTGTGTGTGATATCCAATTAATTAAAATCAAATTCCACTTCTGGCAAGACTGAGAAACTCCACATATCCACTTCCTAGTGAAATAGGTAAAAATTATTATTTTTAAAATTTATTTATTTATTTGAGAGAGAGAGAGCACAAATGGGAAAGGCAGAGAGAGAATCTCAAGCAGACTCCATGCTGAGTGCAGAGCTGGAGGCAGGGCTCCATCTCAGGACCCTAAGATCACAACCTGAGCTGAAACCAAGAGTAGGTTGTTCAGTGGACCATACCACCCAGGCGCCCCAGTGAAAATTATTTTAAAACAAAATTTAAGCCATTAGAATCATCTTAAGGGTGTACAGCAAATAAACATTTATTCAAGATCCACTACTATGCTGTAACAGAGTTCATGAAATTTCAACTAATACCTGCTTCTTTCCTATCCCTTCATGGTTCAATGAGACAAAAACTACTCTCCAGACTGGCACATGGTTTCCTCTCCAACACATGCTGGCTAGAAGGCTATCACCCTAGGAGAAGAAGGATGTCAACATTCCTCATCCTGCCCCCAGTTATCTATTACTGAAGCTAAGTTCTGGATGAGTTCAGCAAAGAGATGGGGTTCCCTTCTTCCACCTATTGCCCCCTGGTGGCATACACGCTCTATCTTAGGTGTAGCCTGCTAGGAATAGTAGGGCCCAGATCACCCTTGCCATGACTCATTTGTAGTTTATATATCAGGGGTTCCAAGCCAGGAGGGGCAAACTGAGAAGACCTGAAGCTATTGTCATTTCCTCCACTAACAATCAACCCTTACAGTGAAGCATCATTCTGAGAAAAAAGTAACCATGTCCCCACCCCAGCTCAAGCTCTGTCTCAGAGATTTTGGTCAGAATGAGAATCAGGGGGCACCTGAGTGGCTCAGTGGGTTAAAGCCTCTGCCTTTGGCTCAGGTCATGATCGCAGGGTCTTGGGATCGATCCCTGCATCAGGCTCTCTGCTTGGCGAGGAGCCTCCTTCCCTTCCTCTCTCTCTCTCTGCCTGCCTCTCTGCCTACTTGTGATCTCTCTCTGTCAAATAAATGAATAAAATCTTTAAAAAAAAAAAAAGAATGAGAATCAGGACATAAAAGAGCTCCAAATTTCCTCCTAAAGTAACTGAGTTCATTTGTAATAGATTACAGAGAAGTTAAAGCCTAAGTGTCCTCTCAAAAACAGTGAAGGTTGTGGGGAGAGACAGCTGGGAAGAGGTTGATAGATTCATTGGAGATAAAAACTAAACTATACATCACCCAGTTTGTCAAAGAAAACAGATAGCTGGAATGAGGCATCTGGGAGAAGTCCTCCTGGGCTCAGTAAAAGTCTCAGCACTGACACCTGGCATATCCGTTCAAAGGAGCCTGAATTTGAATGGATCAGATGATGATGTAATTTACACCCCAGGGCATGTTGAAAATATAGACCAACCAGCCAACAATATTAGCATTTAAGAGATGGGTGCGGTCAGGAAGAAGACAATCTAAGAGAGCCCTGCCAAAACCAAGGGTTAATTATGGCCTACTCCCGGCTGTAGGCACCTCCTACCCCCTCACCTCCTTTCACTCTCACTGCACTCTGGAGTAACATCAGGGACTTCATACTGAAGGAGGAAATGAACTTCACTAAAAAAAAAAAAAAAAAAAAAAAAAAATCCAGCCAGACACTAAACAAATAAGCAAATAACAGGCACTAGTGTTGTTGAGGGGGACTATTACCCAGAGTTGCTACAATATATTTTCTAAAATGTCTAGTTTCTAACAACAACAACAAAAAAAAATGTGATCATTATCTTAAAAAAATGCATGTGATAAAAACTGCCTGTGAGACCAACCAGATGTTGAAATTAACAAAAAATTTCAAAGCAGTCATTATAAATATGTTCCAAAACTAAAAGAAATCATGATTAACAAAGTGAAGGAAGGTGGTGACCACTGAATAATGTCTAGAATTTTCAAATCACTATGTTGTATACCTGAAACAAATAGAACATTGTATGTCAGCTATACTTCAATAATAAAACTTTTTAAAAAAGAAGTAAAGGAAGGTATTATAACAATGTTACATCAAAAAGAGAACACCAATAGAAATGTTAAAAATTATTTAAAAAGAAAACACAGACCAAATAGATGTACTGCAGTTGAACTGCAATGAACTGAACTGAACTGAAATGAAAAATTCACTATATATAAAAAAGAAACCTATAGACCAATATCTCTCAAAAACACATACAAAATTCTTCAGCAAAATGTTAGCAAAATTGAAGCTAAAAAAACATGAGACAAATTGTACATTATTACCAAGTAATACCCAGGTATGTTAGGCTGATTTTATAATTGAAAATCAATTAATGCAATCCATCACCTCAACTTAGTAGAGACTATCTACAAAAATACCTACAGTTAACAGCATACTTGATGGTGAGAAACTAGAAGCTTTCCCACTAAAGTCAGGTTCAAGGCAAGATCTGCTTGAAAGTCACTTTTCAATATCATACTGGAAGTCCTTGCTAATGCAATAAGGCAAGAAAAAGAAATAAGAGTTATACAGATTTGGAAAGAGGACATGAAATTCTTTTTTTCCATAGATATCATAATCATCTATGCAGAAAATCCTAAAGAAACAACAAAAAACCTCTCGGGATCAATAAACAATTATAGCAAGGTTGCAAGATATAAGATGAATATACAAAAGTCAATTGCTTTCCTATATACCAAAACTAAAGAAGTAGAACGTGAAATTAAAAACAAACTAGGGTTTACATTAGCACCCAACAAAAACGAAATACTTAGGTATAAATCTAACAAAATGTATATAAGACCTTAAGATGAGAACTTTGACTCTAATGAATGAAAGCAAAGAAGAACTGTATAATCAGAGAGACATTCCATGTTCATGGACAAGAATAATCAATACTGTCAAATTGTCAGTTCTTCAGAACTTGATCTATACATTCAGTGTAATCCCAATTAAAATCCTAGCAAGTTTCTTTTAATAGATAACAGCAAAGTGATTCTGAAACTCATACAAAAAGGCAAAAGATCTAGGGCCACCTGGGTGGCTAAGTGGGTTAAAGCCTCTGCCTTCGGCTCAGGTCATGATCCCAGGGTCCTGGGATTGAGCCCCGCATTAGGCTCTCTGCTCCACAGGGAGCCTGCTTTCTCCTCTCTCTCTCTCTTTGCCTGCCTCTATGCCTACCTGTGATCTCTGTCTGTCAAATAAATAAATAAAAATAAAATCTTAAAAAAAAAAAGGCAAAAGATCTAGAAAAGCCAAGAATATATTGAAGAGCAAAGCTGAAGGACTGATGTTATCCAACTTCAAGACTTACTACAAAGCTATAATAATCGAGACAGTGAGGTATTGACAAAAGAATAGACAGATGGATCCACAGAATAAAATAGAGTCTATAAACAGACCTACCTCCCATAAATGTACTCAACTGTACTTTGGCAAAGGAGCAAAGGCAATACACTGAAGCCAAGACAGTATTTTTAAATGGTGCTGGAACAAGTGACAACCACAGGCCCAAAAGTGAACTGGACATAGACCTTACATCCTTCACAAAAATTAACTCAAAGTGGAATATAGACCCAAATGTAAAATGTAAAACTATAAAATTCCTAGAAGATAACATAGAAAAAAACTGAGATGACTTTGGAATATGGTGATGCCTTTTAGATATAGTACCAAGGACAAGATTCATGAAAGAAATAATTGATAAGCTGGACTTCATTTATATAGTCATAATTTATATATTTATATAATATATTTATAAAATGTATTAATACCCATTTTAACTAAATTAAAGTGGTTTATGGACAAAGGATCTGAACATGGTTTTCTCTAAAGAAAATGTGTAAATGTCCAATAAGCACATGAAAAGATGTTCAATATCACTAGTCATATGATAAACACATACAAAACCACATAACATACCACTTCACATCCACTAGGATGGTTAGAATTAAAAAGTCAGATAATAGCAAGTGCTGGTGAGAATGTGGAGAAGCTGAACCCTAATATGCTGTTAATGGGACTCTAAGATGGGGCAGCCAGTTTGGAAAACATTTTCCGTAGCTCCTTAAACAATCATACATAAAGTTATCATTTAACCCAGCCAATTCTACTACAAAGTATATACCCAAATGACAACATATGCGTACACAAATCCTCATACACAAGTGTTTATGGCAGCACTAGTCACAAAAGCCAAAAGGTAGAAATAATGCAGATGTTCATCAGCTCGAGAGGATAAAGTGTGGTATATTCATAAAATGAACTATTATTCACCCACAATAGGAAATCCATGCTAAAATATGGATTAATCTTGAAGACAATATGCTAGGGGAAAGAAGTTAGTAACAAAAGACAGCATATTATATGATTCCACTTATTAAATATGCCCAGAAGAGGCAGATCTATACCAACAAATTGTATATTCATGGTTGCATTGGGCTGGAAGAAATGTATTTTTTGAAAATGGGATAACTAAAGGATTATGGGATTTCTTTGTGAGGTGATAGAAATGTTTTTAAAATTGACTGTGATAGGAATCGCAAATATCTGTGAATATACTAGAAACTTTTGAATTACACATTTTAAGTGGATAAATTAGACGGTTTCTGTATCATATCTCAATAAAACTGTTTTTAACACAAGATTGGAAATTACATTCCATAAATTTTGTTGCTGATACCACACAACCTAAAAAGATTGAGTCCATTTATTAGATTATCTTTATGGATGGGTATATTAAAAATATATTCTAATTCTTGGCAGCTGTATCATTCTTTATAAGTTATAAAGTAGCATCTCTTACAATTATAGTTGTTTATGAGCCAGTAGGTGTTCTAATAAAGAGAGGTGAAACTCCACAGATCAAATTGAAACCAGTTCCATTTTCATTATATACAAGAAAAAACGGACATAGTTCTAAACACTATTAAAGCCTCAACTCTTCCCTTCTAATTCCCTTTGCCAAATTCCAATGTCTTGATCAGGCATTCACAGACCAGTAAGACTGACTTGCTTACTACCAGTTTATTATTATCAATGAGTAGCTGGGTTTTCTTTCTTTTCTTTGTCCTTTCTTTAAATTATATGCATTGTTTGTGGGTGAGACTATCGTAGAGTAGAGGTTGACAAACCTTTTCTACAGAGCCAAATAGTAAATATTTTAAGCTTTGTTGATATCAGGTCTCTCTCTCAACCCCTTAACACACTGTTACACTGCAAAAGCAGCAACAGACAATTTGTTAATGAATTAGCATGACATGTTCCAATAAACTTTAGTATGAACACGGACATTTGAATTTTGTATTATTTTCAAGTGAGAAATGTTGGGAAAATGATACTCTTCTTTTGATTACTTTCAACCATTTAAAAATATAAAAGCAGTTGGGCCTTACAAAAAGAGGTGGCTGGCCTAATCTGACCCATGAGTTACAATTTTTTGATCCCTGTCTTGACTATGACTGAATAGAGAAATAACTAAAATAATAATAATAATTTAAAAGTAATAATAATAACTAGAATTTCTTTTTTTTTTAATTTTATTTTTTATAAACATACAATATATTTTTATCCCCAGGGGTACAGGTCTGTGAATCGCCGGGTTTACGCACTTCACAGCACTCACCATAGCACATACCCTCCCCAATGTCCATAACCCCACCCCACCTCTCCCAACCTCCCTCCCCCCATCAACCCTCAGTTTGTTTTGTGAGATTAAGAGTCACTTATGGTTTGTCTCCCTCCCAATAATAATTAGAATTTCTAAAATAATTTTTAACCTTTTAAACATTTATTTCCCCCACATGTCCAACTTAGGGCTCTGGGTAGAGATTGGGAAGAAAGTAACCAGAAGCATCGCACTGTGGTTTTAATATCTAAAACCTCTTAAAAAAATAAGACCTCTTTAATATAATTATGGACAATTAAAATTAATTCTAGTGTTGACAGAAAACATAAATACAAACAAACAATTCCCCAAGCTGCTTGGTAATCTGTCTGACAAGCTTGTAAATTGAAAATTGATTTTCACCCTCTTCAACTGAGTGAATTTTATAGTCACTGGAATCTTGAAAACTAGACAATGGGGGGGGGGGTTAACCAACCATTCCCAGGAGCCAACATCAGATACTTTCTTCCTTTTTTCTTTCTCTCTCTATTTGATTTATGATCATTCATAACCTTAACAATCACTGTGCTACACAGATTGTAGCTAAGTAACATAAAACTAACTGCTTGAAAAGGGTGAAAAAGTTAACGACCACATTATAATTTTACTTATTTACAAAGCAGTTTGACTGGATTTTCAAAACCAAACTGACACTAATTATCCATCACCCATACACACAGTGAGGGCCCAAACTTGTCTTTGGTTCCTGCCTGTCCTTCTGGTAAATTTGCTTCTAGTTGAAAAACTACATTCCTTCTTTTGTCAGTATTGGTTCTAACAGCTTAAAAATCAAATGCAGCTTTTCTAATTAACACTTATTCTCAACTTTATGCGTACATACCTAGATCTGAATGTATACTGCTAGAAGATAAAGAACATCTTTCTGATAGTTTTACCACTGTGATAGTGTGAGGGATGTCTAGGGACCATGAGAATCTAGAAGAATGACAATTTTAGTAAGAGAAATGTAGCTGTTTCCTTTCTTCAAATTTTCTTTACTGTTTTGGTTAACTTAAATGTGCTACAAAAGGCACTCATTTTTATTTAACACAAAAAGATTAAATGTTACTCAATAGAAAGAAAAACCACTAAACTAGATGAAATTGTTATCTTTCCCAAATACAATTCACTACAGCAGTCAGATGGGAAATCATACTGATATACACCAGGAGGCAAATCAAGTTATGAATCATGTCATCTTTTGTTCTACCGAGGGACCCGGTAAATTCGCATTCATTTGGTATGATAATACTTATGCCTCTTTTCCAGAGGTTTACTGAAGTGTATTTTCACTGTCCTGGTATCATTATCTTTTTCTATCTTCAGTTTTTCTCTAGGCCTTGTGGACAAATTTAGAACAGAACGTGTTGTAACCATGGTGAGTCAGGAGTATAATCAATGTAAAGCAAATTATCAGAATTAGTTTTTTTAATGTTTACAGTAATCCCTGCAGTATATTGTGATATCATTATGAGAATGGTTAATGAGATTTTAGAGCTAAATGACCTCCAGAGGGAGAAATGCAAAATAAAAGTTTGATGGGTATAAGTTTATGAGTTAAGCTCAAGCTTTTCCAGGCTTCAGAAAAACTAACAGGGTCTACTGAATTATGAATGTCTTCCCTAGGCAAGTCAAGCTCTAACTTTAGGAATTTCTGTAAGAAAACAACAATCTTACATTCTTTTCAGTCTGAAGCCAAAATATTCTTTTGAATTTTGGCTTAAAACCTTACATAATATTTCTAAAGCTACCAGATACCCAGCTCAGGGATAGTGCACAAATTTAATATAGACAGATTTTAAGTCCTCCAACACTGGCAAAGATGCAAATGGGCATACATTTAAGCAGTTAATAGAAACAGTCTCCAACTGTTCTAGAGATTTGGGGGGAAAAAAACAGTCTCTGTGATTTAGCCCCCTAATATACAAATGCCTGGGTATTCACACCCGGTATGTGTTCTCTCTCGACCCATGTGTCTGAGTCATTTGTAGTTGCCATTGCTGATGTACATGCCATAGTTTTGATAATGGCTCAAGAGAAATAAAGTCATTTGATAGTGGTTTCAAATCATTACTGAGTTCTCAAAACTTTTTATAAAGCAGGGACTCTTTATTTTCAAACAAAATTATGCATGGAATTCCTGGAATGTAGATTTTTAAAAATAAGAGCTTACTTCGTAAAGTATCTAAGCAAGCAAGATAGATTCTCTAAATTAGGGTTTATCCACCAAGGCCTGGCCCACTACCAGCTTTTAAATAGTCCACCAAAGAAGAACGGTTCTTACATTTTTAAGTTGTTGGAAAGTATCAAAAGAAGGACAGTATTTCATGAGACATGAAAGGAATGTGAAATTCAGGTTTCAGTGTCCAGAAAGTTTTATTGAAAGACATACATGGTCATTTGTCTACCTGTTTTGTATGACTGCTTTTGCATTACAAGGGTGAAATTGAGTTGTTATAACAAAGACATTATTGTCAACAAAACCAAAAATATTCGTATCTGGCTCTTTACAGAAAGTTTGCCAACCTCTGCTATAAATGAGAATATTTTCATTCACTTTCTAAAAAACAGGTTATAGATCATCTAACTTTCCTCTTACATGTGGGTATGTTATCCACTGTACCAGTTGTAAATGTACCTAGGAATTTCTCATCCTGTCTACTTGAGAGAAAGTTTCATCATTGGTAAGTTGGGTATGTGACTGCCCAGCTTTGTGTCTGGCTCTGTAGAGAATTCTGAAAGGAAATACATTGTAACTCCTCCCTTCAAAGAGCTTAACCTAGGTCAAGAGAAGACAGATGTTCAATGCTACATTGAATCACATGTGAAACAACCTGTTTCTGTGGTTTCTGTCAGGAAACCTTCATACTATGCTTGTGTGCAGAGAGCAAATGAAAGTGAAGTTTGGGGAAAATGGAAGAGGGGGCTTCCATTACAGAAAATAAAGTAATTTCAAAGTGAAAATCAAACCTCCCTGTTCTTAAAGCATTCCACTTGTTGCTTGCCACCGCTCCCCCGCCCCCCGCTACCCCCTTCACCTTACTCTCCTTTGCTCTCTCCCCTTCCCATTCTGTGTCTCCTGTAGAGCCAGCAGGGATTTTTTTGCCTTAGCTGCTACTAACACATACCCTCAAGGCCCCATTTTTCATCCACCCAGCTTGTCAAAGTTTTATTCTTACATGTCCCCTAAACAAAGATGGTTTTCTCCCTCAGAGAACCTCTGATGCTACTTGTTAAATAATACTTTAAAAAAAAAAAAAAAAAGAAAAAATCACCTCAACTGAGGGAGGGAAGAGGAGAAGGAAAGCATTCTTGGTGAGAGACACACGAGCAAAGGTTGGGAGACAGACATCTGGTAGTGAAGAAACAAGCAGACGAGAAAGGAGTTTGGAGAACAGAGGTTAAAGGAAGAAAGGTCAGACATGTGGGAAAATTCACAGTGCCTGGATAAACGTAATCTAACTTGTACATGCCTTCCTGGATGAGACTCATTAAAGAACAAAAGAGAAGTGCTTCGAACACTGCGCCTCCTTTGAAGTTTTGTGGCTGAAAACAGCCAGATTCCTACTGCTGCTCAAGGTTCTCATCTAGAGAGTCAATATTGAAGTTTTGAAGAAAAGCAGACACCTGTGGTGGTCCCGTACTTCACGGACTCCTCGCCTTCTTGCCCTTATCACATGCTGTCCCTATATATTATTATACTGACTGTTGAGCCTGATGTATTGCTAAGACTCCAATAGAAATGGAGACAAAGCTTGGCATAGGGCCTTCACCACTAGAGTGTCTGGTCCCCAGGCCTCTCCTTTCTCCTACTAAGGTGTCTGGAGTAATCTTCTCATTCACTGTCTCTGGGTTTGATGGCCAAACCCGATAAGACAGGCACACGGTGATGGCACAAGGACTTGGCAATGAAAATAAAACTTAGCAAAGAAATCGAGACTCAGTGTAAGTTCGTGAGCCTAGGAGTGGCCTGATGAAAGCAGCCCTTATGGAGTGTGGGTACTGAAGCTGGATTTAAGGGGACACACTTCAGAGTATGACAGGAGGATGGTGGACTGGTCTAAGCATAACATAGTGAGAGCCCGAACCTCAATGGGGGCCATGGTGATAGAGGAAAAATGGCTCTAAGGATTGGCAAGAGAAAAAAATTGATGCGACATAGCTTTAGGGGATGAAGGCAGGGAGAGGACTGCAGGATTTGGGCCGGGGTGACTTGAAAAATGGTAGAGACATTATCAAATATATTACTATTTTTAAAATACATGTATAATTTACCACTTCCCTACTTCATCATGAAATCCAGTCTTCTTATAGAAAAAGCATATACATATATACACAGGGAAGTTAAATTAAGATAGAGATCTAAATTAATAGGGAAAAGGGAGAGTGAGGGTGATACAATCCTCTGCCTGAAAACTAAATTTAGCTCTGAGCTTCCTTGCAGCTGAGGCCAGTGGCTTCACAGCTGTGACTCTCTACCACTCCTTCCAGAGACCATCACCTGCCTGGCAGTACATTCTGGAAGAAGTCACACTGACCTTTACCGAGTAATGTCCAGGCATGCCTTGTTCTACTGCATGCCACTTTATTGCACTTCTCATACTTACACATTTTGCATTTGAAGGTTTGTGGCAACCCTTCATCAAGCAAGTCTATCAGCATTTGGTCACTTCATGTCTCTGTGTGATGTTTTGGTAATTCTCCCAGTATTTTAAGTTTTTTCATTATTATTGCATTTGTTATGGTGATCTGTGATCAGTGATCTTTGATGTAACTCTTATAATTGTTTTGGGGTACCATGAACAATGTCCCTATAAGATGGCAAACTTAATAAAAGTTGCGTGTGTTCTGACTGCAGATGTGATGGAAGTAGCAAGAGAACTAGAATGAGAATTGGAGGCTGAACATAAGGCAAACTTGCCACAATCTTGCAATAACACTAACAGATGAGGAGCCACTTCTTAAGGATGAGCAAGCAAAGTGGTCTCGTGAGATGGAATCTACTCCTGGTAAAGTTGCTGTAAATACTGTTGAAATGACAACAAAAGATTTAGAATATTACATGAACTTAGTTGACAAAGCAATAGCAGGATTTGAAGAGATTCCAATTCTGAAAGATGTTCTACTGTGGGTAAAATGCTATCAAACAGGAGCACCTGGGTGGCTCAGTGGGTTAAGCCTCTGCCTTTGGCTCAGGTCATGATCTCAGGGTCCTGGGATCGAGCCCCGAATCGGGCTCTCTGCTCAGCGGGGAGCCTGCTTCCTCCTCTCTCTCTGCCTACTTGTGATCTCTCTGTCGAATAAATAAATAAAATCTTTTTTTAAAAATGCTATCAAACAGCTCTGCAGGCTATACAGGAATTACTCATGTAAGAGTCAGTCAATGAGGCAAACTTCATATTATCTTATTTTAAGAAATTGCCACAGCCACTCCAACCTTCAGCAGTCACCATCCTGATGAGTCAGCAGCCATCAACACTGAGGCAAGACCCTCTGGATGGTTAATATTTTTTAGCAATAAAATATTTTTAAATTAAGGCTTATACACTTTCTTAGACGTAATGTTATTGAACATTTAATAGGTTACAGTACAGTGCAAACATAAATTTTATATACAGTGGGAAACCCACTTTATTGCAATATTCGCTTTATTACAGGGATCTGAACCAAATCCGCCACATCTCTGGGATATGCCTGTAATAGACGTAGTCTCAGTACTGGTTCCTTAAAAGCTAGAGAAAATGTTCTTTGTATGCAAGGTACTCGATGCAGGACTCCATCCCAGGACTCCAGGATCATGACCCAAGCCAAAGGCAGATGCTTAACTGACTGAGCCACCCAGGTGTCCCTGTGAAGGTCTTTCTAAATGAAATGAGGCTGATATGAATCAAGTAGGGGATAACAGTCTGCTCACCACTAGGACAGGGAGCCTAGCTGAGTAGAGAGGCAGGTCATAGGGTATCCCTTCCTGCACCAGAGATACTCAACGTGAGTTCTGGAGCAAAAAAGAAAATGCAAAGACCTGATCCAAGAGTGAAGGAACAAGAGGAAAAAGTCTAAGAGTGAAGCTAGTTGACTGTGTTTCTTCAAGAACCTCTGATCCTTTCCCTGTCTTCTCTGGGATCTCATTGATAGAGAACAAATAATCTATTACTTTGACAGGACCATCACCAAGTTAACCCAAACTACCTTTCATTGCAACAGGAAACTATCACACATGTCCTCTTCTCAATCTGTTCCTTGGCATTTGGGAGGTGAAGGAACACCGAGGGTATGAGCATAGGCCTGGGGAGTCACAGGCTTCTGGGGAGATGGTCAGAGAAGAGTAGGACCCATGGGAAATCTTCGGATGAGGGTAATCTATGGTCACAATTTCACTCCCTTTCAGTTGTTACCATTAAAATGTTTTTAAACATATCCCTTCAAATTTTTCAGAAAACCACAACAAATCCTAAGCTGAAACAGAAAATGCCTGCCCTCAAATCACCCTGTCCTCTTTGTTACAGCATTCATCACACTGTAATTGCTTGTTTTCCTGTCTGCCTTTCTGGCTGAATGATAAATAAGTTTCGGAGGGCAAGACCTTGTAATCTCATTCCTCACCGTATCTCTGGCACCTATCATTTGTGTTCAATAAATACTTGTTGAATAATGTTGAACAAAAACCTTCCCACGTCTCTCTCTTCTAGCTACTTTTACTATTCTTGATCCTGACCCTATTTCTTCCTAGGCAAAGAGACGGTCTCTCATTCTGACATAAGAAGCTTGAAGCTGGATTTTTTGAGTCAAAATTATTAATTGTCTAGTATTTTGCTTTATTAATTCTTAGTAGGGTTGTATTAATAATCAGGACACGAGGTCTCCTGCATGTTCTTAATGCCAACATAGCAGAGAATAAAAATAAGCAGAGTTACACTGTTCCATGCCAAAGGTTCTAAATGCATAGTTCTTACACTAGCAGCAGCAACAGCAGCACCTGAGAGCTTATCAGAAATGCAGAATCTTGGCACACCTGAGTGGCTCTGTCAGTGAAGTGTCTTGATCTTAGGGTCATGAGTTCAGGTCCCAGATTGGGCTCGAAGCTGGGCATGGAGCCTACTTTTAAAAAAATGCAGAACCTCTGGCCCCACTCCAGATACACTGGATCAGAATCTGTATTTAACATGATCTCCAAGTAATCCACATATACACCAGGTTTGAGAAGAACTACTCTTGTCTCTTGTTTGCTGTGCTGTGATACGATGCCGTTCACCTCTTAGGTCCTCCATGTCCCCAAACCTGCAATACTACAGACTTAACTGCAAGAGACTTGTGTTCATGTAACTTTGTGGGATTGCAGAAAGGCAGGCTGTTCCATATTTGTGTTGGTGTGGGGCAGACAGAGGAGACCAGCTGCAGAAGGCAAGACAGAGAGATCAAGAGCTTGGAGCAAGCAGAAATTCAAAGCAAGAAATGAGGAGGAGGCCCCCAAAACTCTAGGTGGGAAGGGGCAGGGTCACTGGTCCATGTGTGAAATGAGGACACTGGCCATTACCATGTGAAAGCAAAATTGACTGCCCCATGTCATTCATGTTAAAGGAAGAAAGCCCTATAAAGTAGGAGAGGAGGGCTGGGTAGAGATATCTATAAATTTATATCCAAAAATAAATAATACATTATGTATTAATTAAAAAATTTAAACAAAGGACCATAAGAGAATAAATTCTGTTGTTGTAAGCAAAAAAAAAAAAAATTATTCAATTCTCTGTGCATTCTCTATGTCAAACTTGGTTACATCCTGATTCTAGGGAAATGTAAATGTATTTCTAGAAATAAATCTTCTTCTGAGATTCCTGGTTTCAGCTGATCTGTATTTATAACTAAAATCTCCATGTCATGAAAATCCTAACTTGGATAATTTTAGTAAAGAACTTTCCATTAAGTTTGATAGGAACAAGGGAAAAATCAGGACAGGTGAATGACATACTTGTGCTTTAGCCCAGGTAATGAAATGGATCCCTCAAATAGATAATAAGATTATATGTGGCAGATCAGCTCTAAACAGGTTTGGGGCTCTTGGATGGCACAGCTGTTAAGCATCTGCCTTTGGCTCAGGTCATGATCTCAGGGTCCTGGGATCAAGTCCTGCATCGGGCTCCCGGGGAAACCTGCTTCTCCCTCTCCCACACCCCCTGCTTGTGTGCCCTCTCTCCCTGTCTCTCTCTGTCAAATTAATAAAATCTTAAAATAAATAAATTGCTTGTGGCACCTGGGTGGCTCAGTGGGTTAAGTCTCTGCCTTCAGCCTAGGTCATGATCTCAGGGACCTAGGATAGAGCCCCGCATCCGGCTCTCCGCTCAGCAGGGAGCCTGCTTCCCCTTCTCTCTCTGCCTGCTGTTCTGCCTACTTGTGATCTCTCTCTCTCTATTGAATAAATAAATAAAAATCTTTAAAATAAATAAATAAATAAATTTCTTGGAAAAAATCTATCGGAGCAGATGTTAGCTTGTGAATCAGAAATTCTAAAACAAGTATTAACTCCACCAAGACAAATTTTCATTAACTAGTTTAAACAGTAACCCCCCCTACCCTGACAAACACACACCCACTTAGGGAATCAACTGTTCTAAACAGTGCAAGTTAAAGTTTTTGTTGAAGAAAGTTCTGTTTTGTAAACAATCAGCTTGATTTCCATTTCAGAAAGCTCCTTGGCAGTTTCTTAAATAGTTGAACATACACTTACTCAGTACATGATCCAGCCATCCCACTTCTAAGTATTTACCCAAGATGATGGCAAGAATATAGCCATATACAAACTGGTACATAAATGTTCACAGCAGATTTGCAAGAGTGCAGTTAGGGAAAAAACAAAAAACACACAAAAAAACGAATGTCCATTAACTCGTGAGTAAACAAACAAATCAGAGATGATCCAAACAGTGGAATACAACTCAGCAATAAAAAGGAAAGAACTATTTATATACATTAATAACACGGACAAATCTCAAATTAGTTACACTGAATGCAAGAACCCAGACCCCCCCCCCAAAAAAAAGAGGACCTATTATATTATTCTACTTTATAAAACTTGAGAAAATGCAAACTAGTCTATAAGGACAGAAAGCACATCAGTGGTTGCCTGGGGAGCGGGGGTTGGAAAGTGAATTACAAAGGGGCACCGTGAGAACCTGAGGCGGGGGTGATGGTTATAGTCATCATTTCAGCTGTGGTGATGGTTTCACGGTGTATGTGAAACTCAAATCTCATCAAGTCCTACGCCGTAAATATATGCCATTTATGTCAACAAACCCTCAGCAAAACTGTAAGAAAAACACTCACTCAAAAACTGTTTTAAAAATAATGATCAGCCATAAATTAATCACCAAAAAGGACTAAGAGCTAAATAGGCTCAACATTCTTAAAGCAAAAATGAACTACGCCCTCTTATTTCATAGAAATCCTTCCAGCCTTACCCAGCCGTGGGGCTTTGCTCTACTTGGGCACAGACTAGTGCCCAGCAGACGGACTGCTGTCATCGTGGATGTGAGGCTGCTCTCTTTGTGTCGACATAAATTTTTTATTGAAATAGGTTTTAGAACAGAGGTCATTCTCTGTGGTTGTGAGAAAAGAGATACCCTCACTTAAACAGGGCATTTTGTCCGCCTAAAGGGCTGTTTGAATGGATGCAATACACGTCGCAAGCTCATTTATCAAATAAGATAAATCTATGAGAGCACTTTGTAAAGTGTAAAACACTGGAGAGGCAGAAAATTGTTACTGCTCCTGCTTCTGCGGCTATTAATTAATTAGGACGGTGATTGGTGATTATGAATTCATTTGATCAATACAATTAGCTCATTTAGAAGACTCAAAGTGCAAGTGAACTGATGTATTAATAATAGAGTTAACATGAAACTGATAAAGGAATAATGAGGTATATGCTCCATTGGCACACACCACAGATGTACGGCCAGCACTGCTTTGTTCCTTCTCTAACACAAGTGTAACATTCCTACATACAGATATGGCTGTGTGTTTGCAGGGGTGGGTGTATACATGGCAGCCCCAGGAATGATTAAGATCATAAGAAATAATAAAAGTTAGGTACAAGCTCTGGTCAACAAAGGTCATAAGCACCTATAGGAGGTCAAATAAACCACTCTGAAACAAGAACCCCTCTCACATTTTTCTATGCATTGGAGAGTATCATCTGGAGGAAAAGAGATCTCAGAACCTCCTGTCTTACAGTTCTCTCTTTCTACCCCCTGCATTTTACCTTCCCTGCTTTGTTCTTGACCTCCTCTCTTTAAACTCCTCTGGTCTGCTGTGCTCTTGTAGGACAAATCCCAAGTTCCATTTTCTCTGCCTCTTTCTCTTCCCAGGTTTTTTCTTTCCTGCAGGGATAATCTATGTCTATCAAATCTTGACACAACTCCTTCTTTCACAAAATCTTTACAGAGCAATGCCACAATGCTGTTTTGCTGGACTTTGTAGTTTTCTGTGCTCATTTTGAGGACATCATACACACAAAGATCTTGAGTGTGTGTTTACTTGAACATTCCAAAGAATTTGAAACGAAAACCTATTTTCCCAGTTCTTAGCTAAAGCTTTAAAAATAATAAATTCCAGCCTCTGCCTGGAATTATCCCTGACTCATGCCTCTCTTTCATTTCTGAGCCTGGGGAAGGTCTGAGGTGATCACTTTCATACCTGATTCACCTTCTCAATTCACCATATAAGGGATTTAAAAAAACAAACACACACTATAATCGTAATTCAATTAGTGAGAGTCTATGACCCAAAATTATGAACAATGTAATATGATGATATAAATATTTGCTTGGATTTTGTGAATTTTGTGAATTCACTAACATAAATGCTAGTATGAAGAAATGAGTAAATGACCGGGTCATCCGTTAGTACTGTTAAGAACGGCAATACCCTCTTAGCCTCATAACATGGGAGACTCCTCTCCCACATACTAGCACTATCTCTCTGGCCAGCCATGCACACTGCTTTCTCTGCTGAGACCTGATGACGGAAGAGGTCACTCTTTTGGTTGAAGGAAGCGTGATGATGGGTCCTAGAGGGCTGTCAGGATGCTGAGATCTTAATCTCTATTAGCATGGACTGGATCACACCCAGCAGCAGAGACTGTAGGATACACCTCCCACCCTCTGAGCAACCCTCCCATCCATGGGAGGAAATTTTTTAAAAAGATTTTATTTACTTATTTGAGAGAGAGAGAGAGAAAAAACAAGCCAGTGGGGCCTGGGGGAGGGAGCACAGCAGAGGGAGAGGGACAAGCAGGTCCCACTGAGCGAACCTGTAGTGGGGCTCCATTCCAGGACCACAGGATCATGACCTGAGCAGATGGCAGACACTTAACCAACTGAGCCACCCAGGTGCCCCCAAACTCATATTTTTAATGGGAACGTCTATGTATTCAACTGCCCTTTGTTGTAAAGTGCAGCCAAAAGGCAAAACAGCTGAAGTGATAGCCCCTGTCCACTGTCAATAAAATCCACACACCAATCCAAGTCCATCAGATTTTCCTTCCAAATATTCATTCCATTAATTCCCCTTACTGGTATCCAGCCCAGGCCCTGGTTTTATTTGTGTGCAGTTGCTCTAGAGCTGCCATGGGACAGGCACCTCCATGAATTTGTATTAATTCTCAACAGTAGCACTGCAAATCAGTTGCAAAGCTTTTACAAATGAGAAATGGAGGAAGCTATTATTTCTGTCTGCCTGACACTGCTTGGCATCCCCTCAACATCCTTTGGGGCATTTCCCCTTCCCCACCCAATTTCATGGATGACAGCACCCTTCCCCCTCCTCCCAGGCATATTTAGGTCAACCATGGAACCACACTCTTCTGACACAGGGACGATCCAGGGCAGCCCTAATAGCGATGACACCGCCACGACAGCAGTTTCATGATGGCAACTATTCCAAATGTTGTAAACATTTGAAGGCGTCTCATCCTCATAACAACCCTACCACATAGGTCCCAGTATTTTTCTCATTTATCAGATGAAGTGATGGAGGCACAGAGAGGTTAAAGTACTTACCTAAGGTCCTAAGCTAGATCATAAATTCTTCTATCAGAATTAAATAATTGTAGGAGCACTTCGGTAGCTCAGTGGGTTAAGCCTCTGCCTTCAGCTTGGGTCATGATCTCAGGGTCCTAGGATCGAGCCCCACATCAGGCTCTCTGCTCAGCGGAGAGCCTGCTTCCCCCTCGCCCCTACCTGCCTAAATGCCTACTTGTGATCTCTGTCTGTCAAATAAATAAATAAAATCTTAAAAAAAAAAGAATTTAATAATTCTAGCTAAGGAAAGAGTCCTTTTCTCTTTGGTAGAGAAACTAAAGGGGGAGTGAGCACATTGTGACCAGTAGCCCCTTCCAGTACTGCCTAGTGAAAGCTACCCTGTACCCTGCCCTTCCCCACAGAGGAGAAGAGAAATCTCTAGCTCTATTTCTTGAGGCCCCCAGCTGTCTCAGTTCATGTTTTCCCCAGGCTTGGTTGATCCACAATCCCTCAGCTTTGGCAGTCAATCCAGTAATCGTCCAGTAGATCTTGTTTTTAAGCCTATATTGAACTGAGATTCAATTACCTGCCAGTAAATGATTACTGACTAACACAAGAAAAAGAAAACCTGGGGAGGCGAGCTGGTACAGCAGGGGGCACAGGCAGGCTTTTCTGATTCAAAAGCACCTGGCCATACCACCTGACCACACAGCTCCTCAGCTGGCCTGCCCACCACAAAATCACCACTGTACAGGTAGCCTTTCTGGAACATGGTTTTCACCACTCTTCAATTTTTCCAACAGTTTCCCACATTTCCAGACACATCAAATGCACACATCTCTGTCTCATTTTCAGTGCCTTCCAGATCAGGCCTCTCTTAAATTTGAAAACCCTCCAGCTATCTCCCACCCAACAAGAATCTAGCCCAAATCATGCCATTCACATTGCTGTGATTCCTTCACTCCAGTCCTTTCAAATGACGAAAATCATACTTATTCGTGACTCAGTTCAAGTCTTGCCCCTTTCCAGAAATCCCAACTACTCTCATCATTAATAATTTCTTCAACTAAGAGTACTGAAACCACTTTGTTTGGAAACCAATTTAACAAAACAAGTGGAACGAATATATTTGTCTCCATATCTATAAATAGTTTTATTTCATTGGATAGCTACTCCATGAAAATACTGCTAATTGGGAAGTGTCAGTTAGGATTTATTTTTTTAAAAAAAGAAAAAGAAAAGAACAATTGTAGAATAGATTCCATTAAGTAATTGTGAAGCTGATTTCCTTGATACTTTTTTTTTCTTTCAGTTAAATGGCTCGTGTTGTATTTTTCTATTCAGTGACAAACACACCAGAATCCAGATA
Source organism: Lontra canadensis (assembly GCF_010015895.1). Lineage (NCBI taxonomy): Eukaryota > Metazoa > Chordata > Mammalia > Carnivora > Mustelidae > Lontra > Lontra canadensis. The sequence continues at coordinate 29,376,976 of NW_022630996.1, forward strand.
CAAATTCAACTGTGAAAAAACAGCAGTATGATTTCTCCAAACATCTATTTCTTAGCTGAAGTGTACTGTTGTTCCTACAAGGAAGGATTTCAAAGCCCTTCCTGGAAATGAGGTATGCTGCTTCCCAGATTGTCTTCAGGGAAGCTGGACTTGGCATTCTCACATTCTGAAGCAATTGATCGCTTAGCATACCCAGGAATACTGCAATCCAATTAGTGGCAAATCACAAAGCCTACTGATGCCAGGATGAACAATCATCATTGTCCCCAAAAATGCTATTTATATCTCCCTTCTTCTGAACCTCAGACTATATTTTCTTTTTCTTTTTCTTTCTTTTTTTTTTTTCTTCAGTAAAAACTACTTGAGCCCTTGACTTGGAACCATTTATATTGAACTTAAGATCTCCACTTTTCCTAGATAACACTCCTATAAGCCTTGTTTGACTTGTTCTCTAATTCTACAATGTTCAAAAGTGATTTCTAAGAGATAAATCAATAAAACATTTAGAAGACGATAGAGGAAATACTCTTAGGTCTTCAGGATGGGAAAATGACTTCTTCAGCAGAATGTAAAAAGTACTAATGTTAGGTAAAAGCCAGCTGTGAGCAGCGGAAGGAACACCAGAGGCAGAGTCCCAAGTTTTCAAAGCAGAATGATAGAGACCTGAGCTGGCGGCAAACTGGTGATAAACAGATTATACGTCAGAACTCGAGGGTTACAACATCCCCATGCTGTGGCTTCCAAGTATTAAGGCTGACATACCAAGAGCCACAGGTGCAGAGCATGAGCTCTCCTGTTCTACTTCTGCTCAAGGTAACTCTGAGACTGCAAATGATAATGCATTTGCTTTAGGGGCACAAGCCCACCTCCCACTGAGAAAGGTGGCCATGACAGTACCAGTACAAACCTCGTCAATGGTTGACAAAGGGTGGAAGCAGCCTCCATCAGAGACAGCCCCACTGTACCTCCCAGCTCCTCCCACTTCAGAAAAATCCAGTAACATCCAATCCCAAAACCGCTAGAGGCTGGTTCTACCTGGCAAACTTCCCTCTCTCCCACCTGGACAGTGTACTTTCGCTTTAATAAACTGCTTTGTGCTTGCTACTTTCCTTCTGACTGTCTTTATTTGATTACAGATTCTCACTCAAATCTTTTCATGGGGAATCCAATAACTGAGACCTCTAGTCACACAAGGCAGACTCTCCTACTGCTAACACTAACAGTAAAAGAAAAACTGACAAATTTGATTTTATTGAAATTAAAAATGTATGTTCTTCAAAAGACACAATTAAGATGTAAAGGGGCGCCTGGGTGACTCAGGGGGTTAAGCCTCTGCCTTTGGCTCAGGTCATGATCTCAGGGTCCTGGAATCGAGCCCCACATCAGGCTCTCCACTCAGCAGGGAGCCTACTTCCCCCTCTCTCTCTGCCTGACTCTCTGCCTACTTGTGATCTCTATTTGTCAAATAAATAAATAAAATCTTAAAAAAAAAAAAGACAGTAAAAAGTCAAGCCACAGACGAAGAGGAGATATGTATATACATAAAACTACAAATCAGTAAGAAAAAACAATGCATTAAAAAAAAAAAAATGAGCAGGTGTCCTGAACCAGTACAGCATAAAAGAGGAAATCCAAACAACAGACTTGTGAAAGGTGACAAATTTTACCAGTAATCAAGGAAACACAAATCAAAAATGCAGTAAGATACTATCAATCACCTATCAAAATAGTTAAATTCAAGACTCAAAATAACACGTGTATAATGAAAAGTCTCATATATCACTGGTAGAGGCATTAAATTATTACCACCGCTTTGAGAAAATTTTTGGCATTATCTATTATTCATCCTAGGAATAGCAATCCACTCCTAAATATATAACTCAAGAGAAATATGTGCACAGACGTGTCCATGGAAGCCTTCAAAATGACCAAACCCTGGCTATAACTCAAATCAACAGTAAAATAGATAAATTATGACATATTCTATAATAGAACACTCTACAGAAATGAAAATAAATACCTCCAACTAACAATATAGAAGAACTTTAAAAATACACTGTGGAACAAAGAAGTCCGAAATAGAGAACGGTATAATTGTGCTTACATGAAATTCAAGACTCAGGCAAAACTAAGCCATATAGGGAAGGATAGTGGTTGCCTTTAGAAGAGAGGATTCCTTGAGATGTACAGTTATGATCTGTGCACTTTTCAACGTGTTATGTTAAACTTTGGTTACAAATATATTAAAAATCACTGGCACTAGCAATTAGAAAATCATTGGATTTCTTGGAACATTTTCGGAGTGTAATTTGGCTAAAAGGCAGGTTTCAAGTTTTTATACAAGGGGAAAGCAAGAAATAAAGGGAGGCAGTTGATAGATCAACGTTGAAAAGGGAAGCAGCCAGTACCAGCTCATGCAAACATACACTGTGCATCAGCCTATCTGTTTCTGGGCACATTAGATTTGCTGATGACTCAATCTTTACTTTTGCTTTTGTGATAATCTTCACAAAGTCACTCTTGTTCCTATGATTTAAATTAACCATATAACCATAAACTGAATAATGAACATTTATAACCCTATCTACAGAAACGAGAAGCGTTGTCTGTTTTGAGATAGAAATGGCCAATATTGAAGGAAAAATAACTTTGACTCTGAATTAATATATCTAACTTTAATTTTTTTTCTAAAATAGTGAATATTGAAAAGTGAGTTTTCATAATCAATACATACTTATCTTAAGTTCCAAGAGCAGTATGTCTTCAGTGTTCTTGTTCTATTTTCCACATTCTGAGTAAGATGACTCAGCAACATTCGCTGTAATTAAAAACCTAATATAAATATAGGAAGTACACTCCATTATAAAAGTTAATACAGAGGCAAATGGAGCAAAATAAATTTTCATTAAAAAAAGTAATTAATAAGAACTTTGCGGTCTGTGTTCCTAAGTCTGATTTCCTCATTAAAATTAGTTATTCAGTCTTCCATTTTGGAACTTGCTTACTTTTTGTATAACACAAAGAGCCATTATCATTTAATTAAAATTATGCCATTAAATAGCTGATCTTTCACTTCACAAGACTGGGTGCTAAGTTTGACTCAAATTCCAAGTTTAAAGTGCACTTAGCTGAAGGCAGAGGTATGTCTGTAAGTCTCAGATTCAGGGAATGGGCTTTAACACAGCCCGTTGTGAATTAAGGTTTTCTGCCTCAGTCACTGACTCACACTGTATGTCTTTAGGAATGGTGCCCCTTCGAAGGAATTGCTCTAACTCTAAGTCACAAATTTGACTGAAAATGTTAAATCTCATGATCACAAAGCTATTTAAGAAATATTTCAAAATACTGATTAAATTTACAATTCCACAGAATCATAATTTCTGAAAGTATTCTCCAAATCAAAGTCAAAGTTAAATGTATTTTGAAAATTTGCCAAACGTGTAAACTTAATAACTAATACAAACATTTTTTTTTAATTTTTATAAGGTTAAGATTACTGGTCAGAGGACATGATCATTTTCCTAGCTATAAATATACAGTCAAGTTACCTTCCAAAAATATGAGTAGTAGGTTCTTTTCTATGTTTTAGCTTCTTTTTTTATTTGGATTTTTGGCTCCTTTTGGTCTTTTAAATTACACTTACAATGTTAAGATGAAGCCATTGCCACAATACATTAACATATCCATCTCTCAAACACATGAAGCAAAACGTCTCCACAGCACCCTCCTGAGACTGCTTCAGAGATCCTGAAACAGCCCTGATTCTGTTCCTTCTGAAACCTGGTGAGCAAATGCTTCTAACACATACATGTTTTTTTAGTCTGTTGCTTGCAGCCAACAACATCTACCTGATACACCTCCCCACATGTAGAACACTTGCAGATAATTTACCCGCCTTTCTATCTGGATCTTAAGCCACAAAGCAAAAAATTAAGGGAGACCCAAGACAGAGAATGGTGAGCAAGTAAATATTTGGTTGTGGGGTTCCATTTCTTTGAAGACCTAAGTAGGGATGAATGGACTTGCAGAGTAATATCATCAAAAAAACTGGCCTCTCTTATCCAGGTATAAAAAGACTGAGAGGAGGTAAAATTTAAAAATAAAAAATAAAAATTACTAAGGGTTTGGATTGTCTGAACATGAAAGAGATTGGAGGACAATCTCAAGGACAGCCCTTGAGAATAAAAGTAGTATAAAGATGAAACAATAAATTAGTGTTTTACAGAGCAGGCACTAAAAGAATACAATCTGTCTTCTTAAAAGGAGCAAAATTTCAAATGGATCAAGGCAAATAGTATACTAGAAAGTTTCCCAGAAAAATAATTCAGTATATTTTTCTGTTTTCTCAGTAGTAGTAACTTTTTGGTCTCCACTGAGGAATTATTTATCTTTATATACTCAGAGTCATTACCATTTGTTTGAAAATAAATTTATTTGCCTTTTGTTAAACAGAAACAACAGGCCCAAAATGGAGTCACTTGCTAAGCACCCCCCGACTTACTATGTAACCCAACTGCAGTTTCAGCATGTCCCAGGAGTGGAATCTGAAACCAATCAGTGTGGAATTTCCTGATCAAACTTGGGAGACAGTCTGCACGATAAGACCTCTGCCCTTTCCCCTGAGGGAAGGTGACCTTGTCTCAAACAACCCTTTCTTTTCTTTTGCTCATAACTTCCTTGTCCCACCTCATTTTTGCCCCTAAACACCTTCCACTTGGTAGACTCCTGGAAGCACCCTTCTATTTGTTAGTCATGAATCATTGAATAAAGCCAAATCTGTCTTAAAAGTTCGCTAGGTTGGTTTTGTTCTTTAATATGGATAATGTGAAAAAAGGAAAAAACAGGTTAGGATATTGACAGAAGCTTAACTCACAAGAAATCTAGGGATTTGGGGGTTATGTCACCTTACCCCAACTTCATCTCTCCACACCAGCTCCTTGCTTAAATCCTCTCGCGCTGTTGTAATGAAATCCACAATTCTAGAAGACCTCAATATAGTCTGGCCCCTGTCTGTCTGTCCAGAATCACATCACACCACACTCTGTCTGACCCTTTACACCCCAACAATGCTGCTTTCTTTCAGTTCCTCAATCATCCTGCTCACTCCAAGTGCAGTGCCTTTGCACATGCTCTCCTCCTGCCCAACGACCATCCTTCCTCTCCCTGACAATCCCTCTTCCCCAGGTTACTACAGCATCATCACTGCTGGGAAAGACTTGCCTGCCCCAGCAACCAGGCTGGATTCCTCAGTTCTTCACTCTCACAGCACTTCTCACTCAGGCTGTAAGTGTACATCTATCAGTGTCATTACTTGATGTTAGTTCTTTTCTACGAAACTGTAAGCTCCATGAGAGCAGGAACTGCATCTGGTCTTACCTGCCTTTTCATCCCCTGCAACTAAAGCTTACAATGCAGTAATCACTTGACAAATTAAGGAAGGAGTCAATCCCCTTGGTACCAATATCAGAGACAGAATCCTGGGCTGGTGACCAGAGCTATGAGTTTGTCTTACCTGCACATTTTTCTTGATACCCAGATATGGACCTGAAAGCAGTCTGCGCGGGCACCCTTCCATGGGTTAGCAGTTCCGCACAGATCTACAGGACCTGATACAGGTGTAGGTAGCATTGCACGCAGCTCTCTCTCCTCATAGGATTTAGGCAGACCCAGAATGTTTGTCCTGGTAACATGTGGATGACCTCAAATTACTGCTCCTCCTCTCTCAGAGAAAACATTGAGGGGCTGCCATGGACAAATAGGACGTTTGTGTCTTTGCATCTCTCTCTAGTGATACTGGAAGAAGGCAGTAAGGTGATGACAAAGTACTGTTGTGACATGTTTCCGTTTCTAATTCCATTAGGTTCCAGATTATACACCTAAAAATACATATACAGAGCCAGATTCCAAGCAGGATACCAAGAACAAAGAAAAATTTAAGGAGGAGCAAGTGCCTTATTTCTCATAGAAGGTGGAATGAGCAAATGGAAAGGAATGGACATGGAATAAAAAATGCTTGTTTTAAAAACAATAATGCAGAGCTTCTAGGTTGGTGAACATGTGGGGATTTGGGAGAGTGGCACACCTGGGGAGGGTGTGGAAACTCTGAGCACTTCCCCCCTCAAACCTGCCAAACCCCCATCCCCACCCCACCCACCCCGTGCCTCTCTTCCACCTGGCTGTTCTTGAGTTATATCCTTTTATAATAAACTAGTGATCTATATTTTATGTTCTTGAGGGCCTCAAAATCAAAGAAGCCTAAGTCTATTTTATATGTGCAGAACTGAGCCTTCTAGGATATTTCTATATCCCCAAGAAAATCTACAACTGTCAGATTCCAGAAATTCAAGCTACACTGATTCAGAGGATGAATCTCAAGAAGGCATCTTCTTCTGTGATATGATGGGTAATAAAAAAAAAAAAAAGCAGTGTTGCTTTTATATTTTGCCCAGCAATGTATGGGTGGATCATCTCTCTGCATCATTACCAACATTTGGCAGTGATTCCTCATTTCCCACTTCCCATCCACATCACTGCCATCGACAAGATACAACATACCTTTATCCTAGAAGAGTCAACAGTGCTTACATGATCTACCCTTTCAGACCCGAAGTGAGATCCAGTGAGACCCAGGGGATTTATGGGTCTCCAAGGCTCTGGAGGAGACCTGTCTCTCCTCCCATCCTCTAAAGCCCGACGGTCTGAAGGAGGCTCCTGATGTTGATATAACTAGTACTCCTGGGAAGCCTCAGAGTTTTCCATTCATCTTCTAATGCCACCACAGCAACCTCATCAAGCACATCAGGTGTGGGCTCCAATAGCCAAGAAGAACTAAAATGCACTTCATAGTCTCTAAAACACAAGAATGTGCCCATAGATAAGAGAGTAGTAGATTCATTCGTCAAGTTCATGCTACTCAGATATCAAATGAATGAACCAATGATAAAGGCAGATATGTTAAAGATTATCATCAAAGAGAATGAAGACCTCTTCACTGAGATCTCCCTGGGAGCCTCTGAGTACATGGAGGTGATCTTTGGCCTTGATGTGAAGGAAGTAGATCTCACCAACCACTGCTATGACCTCCTCATCAACCTGGGCTTCCCATATGATAGGGTGCTGCATGGTGAAAAAGGCAGGCCTGAGACCAGCATCCTGATATTTATCCTGGATATGATCTTCATCAAGGACAACTGTGTGTCACTGAAGAGGAAGTCTAGGAAGTTCTGAATTTGATGAGGATGTATTCTGAGAGGAAGCACTTTGTCTTTGGAGGGCCCAGGGAGTTCATCACCAAAGATTTCAAGAAGGAAAAGTACCTAGAATAACAATAGACAGTTCCCCAATGATCCTACAATTGGAATTTCTATGGGGCCCAAGAGCCCACACTGAAACCACCAAGATGCAAATCCTAGAGTTTCTGGCCAGGGTTCATGGTTTACTAATCCAAGTTCTTTCGCATGTCAGTCTGAGGAGATTCTGCAAGATAAAGAAGATAAAGTCTGAGCCACAGTTTCAGCTGAGGCTGTGTCTACTTCCGAGTCCACTACACATTCTAGTGCCAAGTCCACTCATCCTCTTGCCCCTAGTGAAGCCAGAGACAGATTCCTCATTTTGTTTGAAAAGGTCAGCTAGAGATCATAAAATTTAGGTCTGAGATGGGGCAGAAAGGAACACAATGAATATTCCTCTATGTCCTATTTTAAATGTTTAAAATGTGTAACTTGAAAAAAAAATTTTATTGGAAATGTATACTTTTTATTTTTTGATGTATTATTCAAATATTGTTTCTTTCAATGTAGATTCAATTAGTTTCAAATTCTCCAAGCTTATGAATGATATCAGACACACATTTACTATTGTAAGAGTTTAGTTTTGTAAAAGAAATTGTGAAACCATCCACCTTATTTTGTCATCCAGAATGCAAATATGGCATTGCTATAGGCATTTCTTTGGAACTGTGAAAGAAATCTGCTTTGAGATAGTTGGGATCAAGAGAAAAAGAGAGAAGAAAATCTAAAAGATGCTCATATCTTGACTTCCCTATCCTTTTTATTTCTTATTCCATAAAGTTAAAAAATACATACATGGATTTGCTTAGCTCTTTCAAGGATGTATGAGAAATAGATCTTAATAAACTGAACTCACACTTGGGACACACACACACACACACACACATACACACACACAGAATTTTAAGTTTCTCTTATGAAAACCTTAACAAACCATTGGAAATACAGCCATGAAAAGACATTGGGTTAAAATAAACACAGCAAGTTTTCCTGGTTTAGTAAATAAACTAGCAGTTAACTTTCTCCCATGGTACAGCTATTTAGGTGAAATGCATTTTAATAATACCAGATGGTACCATTTATGCCTACACCTTAGCAAGTACACCTAGCCATTTTCGTATAGCATTCATTTTCAAAGAGCAAGGAGAAAATAAACTAGTAGCTAAAAGCAGAAGAGAAAGCTGTTGGATTCAATGAGCTTTGCATTTGAATAATTGGTATGAATCTTTGACTTTAAGTGTGTACTCAAGGAACATGAAAAGATTCCTATCTTAATTAAAGATATCTTAGGTTGCCAAATGTATTTTCTTTCTCTTTAAAAATGCTATGCAAAATTTTCATTTGAATTACAGGCAAAATTTCAAAAGCAGTTTGCTTTAAAAAAAACAATCACCAATCTCTTCCTCCAATCTGCAGGGGAATAAAATGTAAAGACTTCTCTGAACCTTCTCTCTACTGAACCAGTCAGTCAAATGTCTGCCTTCAGCTCAGGTCATGAGCTCAGGGTCCTACGATCCAGTCCCAAGTGGGGCTGCCTGCTCAGCTGGTAGTCTGCTTCTCCCTCTCCTCCCCACTCATGCTCTCTCTCTTGCTATCTCAGTCTTTCTCTCTCAAATAAATAAATAGATAGATAGATATGTTTTTTTAAAAAAGACTCTTAATTTTCATCTTTACTATCAATAATGACTGTACCCTGCAGGATTTGAATTGTTTCCATTCGATCCTTGAAATGAGGTTGCAAATGTATATAATCTATATTTACTTTTTTCTCTCACTAGATCATGAGCCCTCTGAGGGCAGGCTAGTTATTCCAGCCATAACTGCATTCAGTACTCAAGGTCAGGCATCCAGCAGGCAGGCCACATACTTCCTGGTTTTGTCAGTGCATACACAGCTGTTCATGTTGAGAAATATTATATTTATATAAAATACATATATTATTTTATATATTATATAAATTATTTTATATTTACATAAAATATACTTATATCATAAAACCTCTTCCATATCTTCTAGAACTGTATATAAGTATTTAATATTTAGCATATAGCATTCATTTGAATCAAACCAAGTGCCTAAAACACACATCACCTCTGCAATTCTCAGTGCTTATTGAGATTTGCAGATGTCCAGAAGTAGTCTTCTGTGGGAAGCAGGAGAGGCAGGAGAGGCCACCGACTGGAAAGGAGGGCTGTGCACCTGGAGGAGGAGCTGAAGGTTGTCATGGATGCTTTAAGTCTAGTGGGTCCACACCACACAACCGAATATAGTTTCCTTAGACAGAGGACACCTGATACTACCTATCATTCAGTGCACCTTGTGGAAGAATCATTCGTTATTTCAAAACAACCTGGAACTAGGCAGACAGTGGATTATAAAACAAGATCTTGCCCTTGGGGGCTTATGTCCTAGAAAACTGGTAGTTTGGGGCAGAATTTAAGAAGCCCATCCCCCAAACCAGATGAAAAAAACAACAAACCTAGTAATGAACAGTCAGCACTGCCAATAGGAAAGGGTCCCAAACTCAGACCCTACATTTTGAGAAATAGTATCTTAAACCAGAACCATTTGGAACAAAGTGAAAAAAATGCCAGGAATCAACATGCTGTTTAGCCTCTTGCGAAAACAGCATGGAAGAAAGAAACTGCTAAAGAAAGCCGACAAAATTTGAGAAACAAACAAAACAACTATTAACCCGACTTTGAGGGACCAGGTGGTCAGTGTGGCAATCCGTGAGGAAAAACAAAAACACCCCAAGGCGAATCCTTCTTGCCTACGATCAGTGAACAGAGACTGAGGCCAGGCTGAGGAAATCACACAGTCTGCTTTTTTTTTTTTAATTTCTACCAGCAGAAGAAAGGCAAAGAGGATGTAAGGAAAAATGTTTCAAGGATAACGATCTTGACAACCCATACAAGCTTGACGAGACAGGAGAAAAATGAGAGTAAGGGCGAGCTGGAGGTTGTGGAGTCAGCGCATCAGATTGGAAAGAGAGCCCTCCCCGGAAAAAAATATAGCATCCAAGGTGTCAAGTGACCTCTGTGTGGCTTTGGAATGTAACTTTAGGCTGAAAGAACAGACTGGATATCACTGCCCACACCTGAGGCTCCTTCCTTCCCCAGGCCTTCAGACCTTCGTATGGATGCTAACAACTAGAAAAAAATTAATGAAGCCTATCTCACCATAACAATGAATTATTTTTTAGGTAGTTTAAATTCTCCTCATCTGTTAGAGCATTTACGTGTCATAGAAATCAGCCATTTCAGAACTGTTGAAGTCTGTAACTTTCACAAAATGCTTATTATTTGGCCATATTTTACAAACCTATTAAAGAAAAAAGATGACATCTCAATTATATTAATGGGAATTGCTAACACTTCATTAATGATGCCTAAATGCAATGATCATTTACTGAACAGAAGTGTGAGAAATTTTTATCTCAAAAGTCATTACTGTTTTGTCGTAAGTTTATGTTGACTAATTGTACACTTATTATTACACAAAGTCTATTTCTGTGGTACAAAAAGCTGTTTTACAATTATAAGCAATCTAATAAATGAATCTGAGTAATTTGATGGTAATATAAGCATCCAGCGATTAGTCTCTTAATCACGCTCATTGCTTCATTGCAGTAAGAAACATAATTGTTCAGAAATATAGAGAAGTTTTTTACACCCATGGTTACAAACTTTTTCAGACAACCAGAGGTTGAATTTTTCTACTTGTAACTCAATAAAAGCAAAGTAACTTGCTTTATTAATTGAAGCAAGGATTCCAGCAGCCAGGGGTTATGATTGGAGAGTTTTAATAATTCTCCATTTCTCTACATTGTCAAGGGTATTCATTTAATTCTATTGCTTTCGAATGCATGAAACCGACACAAGGGAACATTTTCTCTTGTTTTTTCATATTTCTCTCTTCCAGTGATGGAGAACGTTGTTGTTGGTACCCCATAACTCTCCATTCTGGAAATTATTAAATCTCAAAAGTTAAGTCAAATCTGATGCTCTAAGTACTCATTAATTCAAATTGAAATATTTCATGTTGGGTGGCTTCTTGTTCTTTATTTTACTATTAGTGTGTGTGTGTGTGTGTGTGTGTGTGTGTGTGTATGAGAGATAGAGAAAGAGCAGCCCTTTTTTAAAACCTCTGAAAACTGGAGAGTAGCTTAGACTTTGAAAATAAATTTCAAATTCTATTTGAAAAGGTCAGTATGTGTGTATGTTAATATGGAAAGATCTTTCAGACATACTGTTAAGAAAGCAAGTTGCAAAATGTATTATATATTCCTGTTTGGATTTTAGTATCTTTAAAGAATATGAATCCTCTTGTATTAACTACCTGCTTCTACCTACTAGAAGGATAGATCCAAAACTCCTACTGGCAAAAGGACTGGAAATCAGCAGCATAAATATGATTCAACTCTCATCCCTGACACCCAGTCTCTCTGGGCCTTTCTACCCCATCTCCCCTCCTTGTCAGTTTCCTTTACTTTTCCACTTACTATCCCTAAATGCTAAATGTTGGTAAGCCCCAGAACCTGTGCTAAGCTCTTTTTTCTTCACTCTCCATTAATGACCTCATTCAGGACCATGGCTTTCAATATCCTCAAATGATTACAACTCTCAAGTCAAAATTTCTATTCCTTATATCTTCCAGAAAATTTTCAATCATATAGCAAATAGGCCACTTAATGTAATCACATGACTCACTAATGGCATTTCAAACTTAATTTGACCAAAAAAAAAAAAAAAAAGAACTCTTGTTTTTATCATTGAGTCTTCTCTAGCTGAACAAATTAAACCACTATTCCCCCAGTTACTGAAGCCAAAATCCAGGAATTATTCTTGATCTCTCTTTTAATTATATCTAATATTCAATTTATCAAGGACTCCTTCTAGTTTTATCTTTAAAACTTCCTGTTCAGGGGCACCTGGGTGGCTCAGTTGGTTAAGTGACTGCCTTCTGCTCAGGTCATGATCCTGGAGTCCCCGGATTGAGTCCCCCATCGGGCTCTATGATTGCCAGGGAGTCTGTTTCTCCTGCTAACCTCTCTCCTCTCATGTTCTCTCTCTCTCTCTCTCTCTCTCTCTCATTCTCTCTCTCAATCCCTCAAATAAATAAATAAATAAAATCTTTAAAAAAAAAAAAACCCTTCCTGTCCACATCCATTTTCTTCCATCTCTTTGACTATAATTCATACATAAGCAACTGTCATATCTCATGTGAACTTCTTATAAGACTCATTGCTCCTGCTCATTATCCTACAGTCCATGTCTCCCATGCTAACCAAAGTGACCCAACTTTTTCTCTTTCTCTGCTTAACATACCTCCAAAGCCTTCCCCATCATTCCTGGAACAAATCCTTCCTTCTTATACTGGCTGGAAATCTCTACATGCCTGGGCCCTGCCTCACTCTATGACCTCATCTTCATCGGTTTGACCCCTTTCCCCCTCAGTTCCATTCACACTGGCTTTCTTCTGTTTCCTCAAATAGACCGAGCACATTTCTAGTCTTGCACCTTTCCTTTAGCTGTTTCTTCTATCCAAAATCTTTTTTCTTGATTCAAACCTATAACAGAGACTAATACTCAGAAGCTGCCACTAACAAAAGCCTAAAATATCCTATTAATTTAGCAGTGTGATGGCAAGAACCAAGGACACTAAAAATCTGGTGACTCTTGCTACGCCACAGCAAAACTTTTTGGTCACAGTGTTTTCTGTGATAATTTAGAAGACAAATCATATGCCTATCATGCCAACAACTCTAAGAGAAGCAGGAAGGAAAAAAAAAAAAAAAAGCCAGGACATCACTATGCATTTGTAGCTCCTTGCCACTTTTTGATAAGTTATTATAGGAGAGATAAGATCAGGCAAGGACTGGCCAGTTTGCAAGAGGTAAAAGGATAGAGTATCTACAGGTCTGGGGCTTGATGAGGTTGGAAAGTGTCTGCAAACCCCAAACAACAAAAGATGAGATCGGTTTTGCTCATATCCTTTTTCAAAAACCTTATGAGAATCCAAGGAGATAAAACAATGATTCTCAACTGAACACAGTGTAGCCCCCAGGGAATAGTTGGCGATGTCTAGAAACACTTTGGGTTCTTGCAACTGAGAGACAGGGAACCACCAGAATCTACTGAATAGAGTCTGGGGATGTTGCTGAACATCTTTCAATGCATAGGACAACCCCATCGAGTACGGACCTCACCAAGACCTGAAACCATGAAACTCTTACAAAAAACATAGTGAAAAAGTTCCTTCACATTGGTCTTGGCCATGATTTTATGGATATGACACACAAAGCACAAGCAACAAAGCAAAAATAAACAGGGGGGACTACATTAAACTAAAAAGCTTCTGCACAGCAAAACACTCAACAAAATGAAAAGGCAACCTAAAGAAAATGAGAAAATATTTGTAAGCCACATATCTGATAAGAGGTTAATATCCAAAAGTAACTCATATGACTCAATAGCAAAATCACCACCATTATCATCATCATCTTCTTCATCTAATTAAAAATGAGCAAAGAAAGGGCCTGGATGGCTCAGTCATTTGAGCGTTTGACTGTTGATTTCAGCTCAGGTCATGGTCTCAGGGTTGTGAGATCAAACTCTCAGTCAGGCTCTGTGCTCAGCTCAGAATCTGCTTGATGTTCTCTATCTCCCTCTCCCTTTGCCCCTGCCCTGCTCCACACACTCTCTAAATAAATAAATAAATAAATAAATAAATAAATAATAAAAAAAAATTTTTAAGTGGGCAAAGGATTTTTCCAGAAAGGATATTCTAGGGACGCCTGTGTGGCTCAGTCGTTTGAGCATCTGCCTTTGGTTTAGGTCATGATCCCTGGGCCCTGGGATCTAGCCCCAAGTTGGGCTCCCTGCTCAGCAGGGAGTCTCCTTCTCCCTCTCCCTTTGTGCTCTCTTCCTCTTCATCTGTGCTCCCCTTTTCAAGCTATAATAAAATGTTATTGATCACAGTAATTTATAAATTACTTAAGTCTTCCTCAATTTTATTCTTCTATCCCAAGGTGTATAATTTCCCCTGACTTAAAAACTAGTCAAGGGGATATACAGTAGCATGGACAGACATAAAAATAAGAGGAATTATAATATCTTTAAAAAATAGCAAGCAGAGATGATAAGGAAAAGAATCATAGGAAGAGCACAACATTATCAGGCATTTATTTTACTTCTAAAATTTATCAAACTATTGGGTTCAGAATGTCCAGAGAAATAGCTTTGTTTCTTACACCTGTCCTAAGTCAATGTAGAGAACATCAAGAATCAGCATATTTTTCAATAGTCTCTCTTTACATTTTATTGTCAAGGACAAAATGGATAATTTATTTTCAAGGACAAAATGGATAATAAATGCATACTGATAAATATTCTGACTAATAAGTATTTACATAACATGTTCATAAATAGTTACAATTCACTGAACGCCACCACAGGACATGCTGAAATTCTCACACATTTATAAAGTGAGAAAAAGTTGTTAAAATGAAAATGGGCCACTGGAGTAATCTAAAAGTAACTGATGGCAGTAAAGGGCTTACGCCCTGAAACTAGACCAGCTAGAGTTGGCTTTGGACATAGCTTGTACTGGAAGCAAAGATGGGTATGGAAGTCTAGAGAAGAAAGTCTAGAAAAGAGGTCTAGAGAAGAAGATTAATCTGAGTGGAAACTGGCTTTAGTAATTCTTTACTGCTTTGAATAGAAAACTAATAAAATGCTTGAGAAAGCTTTGACAAATCTTCGTAAGATAAAATGCAATTGTTTGCCCCTCAAAACTGAATACTTTACCTGTTTGAATACCTGAGGGATGAAAGTGGAGATTATCAAAGTTTGCATCCTATGCTAATGCGCTAAGTTTCTATTGCTGAGTAACTAATTACTGCAAGGCAAAAACTCTAGCCAGGGCTGGGCTCTCATCTAGAGGTCCAACTAGGGAAAGATCCATTTTCCCACTCATGTGATTGTTGGAAGCATTCACTCCCTTGCAGCTACAGAGACTTGTTTAAAAACAGCAAGTGACAAGCCATGAGAGACTGTGGACTCTGAGAAACAAACTGAGGGTTTTGGAGGGGAGGGGGGGTTGGGTGAGCCTGGTGGTGGGTATTATGGAGGCCACAGATTGCATGGAGTACTGGGTGTGGTGCATAAACAATGAATTTTGGAACACTGAAAAGAAAATAAAAATGAAATGAAATGAAATGAAATGAAAAAAATAATAAAGTAAATTAAAATAAATTGGAAAAATATCCCTTGAAAAAAAAAACAGCAAGTGAAGAGAGGGATAAAGTCTACTGGGAAGACAGGATCTAGTATAATGTAACAAAATTATTATAGTGACATCCCATTATCTTTACCAAATTCTATTCTTGGAATCAAGTCATAGGTCCTGCTAGAAAAAGTAATAACACCAGGAAATGGGGATCATGGAGACCACCTTAGAGTCTGTTTGCCACGGACTACCCTCTGGCCATCAATTATTCACATCTCTTCCACATACAACATTTTCTCTTTGTCAGATTCCCAAGAGTCTCATTGCATTAAAGCCAGAACACAAGGTCCAAACTCTCAACATCTAAAACAGATCTAGGTGCAGATTAGGCTCCTGGGTGTAATCTACTAAGTGCAGTTCCCAAGAAACAATTCTTCTCCATATGTAGATCTGTGAAACTAAAGGTATCTGTCCCGACGTACCCAGCAGGCAATAGTGGGATAGGTGAAGGAGAACAGCTATGGACATTCCAGATCATAGAGTGGGGAAATGGAAGGTAAAAAAGTGTTACCAGCCCATAGCAGTTCAAAAAATCAGTCTAGCCAAACAAACACTGAGAGTTCCTTTATTAAGTTTCAATAATTCTCCATGGCTTTCAGCCCAGTCATCTGGAATCTGGTTCTGCCCTTTGAATCATCTTTCCTTTTTCATAAAAGATAGAAATGTTTACAGCCAAGTAGTTTAATCAGCCTTCTTGCTGACAGGAGAATGTTGGGGGTCCAACAGCCTCCTTTCATTCTGTCCTCTTTCCACGAAAAATGGAAGTGTTTCTGCTGAAATAATTTTCTCAAACATTTCAGTGTGTCTCCCATGGATTTCAATGGACTCACTCCATGAGATGAAAGCCACACCCACAGACCTTTCCAAGATAATCTTTTTTTCTATCTTTGGCTCCCACTGAGATGCTTGAAGAACAACAAAATGAAGCTTCCTAGAGTCCCTAGGGTTTCATGGAGACATCTGTCAGGAAATCCTTCATCTCTTGAAAAGAACTTTATGTGATGGAATACTCTGACCTTTTGACCTTTCTGAAGATTAAACAAATGGTTGTACCATCATGTCCTCAGCTTTGTCTCTAGATCACATTGCCTTAACTCTAGCATCTCTCGTCATCTGCAGAGACAGAGAATTTTCAAAATCATCAGGTCCTGGTCCCCTGATGTTTAACAGTTCTTTCCACAATCTCTATCTTCTCACACATTTTCCTGTAAGTGCGTTCAGCACTTGGCTTGGAAATATCTTCAGCTATGGTTCTGCTTTCCACAAAACTGCCAGAAACAATTTTTCTAACTTAGTGCTATGTTATAAGGAGAATCCCTTGTCCTCCATTTTTCAGTAACATGCTCCTCACTGTCTTCTGGATCCTCTGACAGGGTCCTTAAAGCTCAGGTTTCTACTAACAACCGGTCTGAAGCAAATTAGGCCTTCTCTAGTATGACACTTAAAATTTCTATAGATTCCATATACTGTCTGGTTTCCAAGCCCCTCTTACATTTTTAGGTTATGTGCTATAACAGCACCCCAGTTCCAGATGCTAAAATCTGTGTTTGTTTGCTACTGTTACATACCTAATCACCACAAACCTAGTGGCTTAAAACAACACACACTTCTTATCATGTAGTTTCTGTGAGCCATAGGTATGGTTATGACTTGGGTCTTCTGCTCAGAATCTCACAGGCTATTATCAAGGTGCTGACTAGGGTGACACGCTTTTTTTTTTTTTTAATCACCCAGTGCTCATCACAACAAATGCACTCCTTAATCCCCACCACCTACTGGGTGACACTTATCTGAAGGCTCAGATAGGGGGGATTTTCTTCCCTGCTCCTGTGGTTGTTGGCAACATTCTGTTCTGTGTGGTTATAACATTCATGGCACTTATTTCTTCAGAAACACCCAGGTAAGAAAAAGAGTGAGTCTGCTAGCAAGGTGGAGTATTACAGGATATAATGCAATCACGAGACTGACATACAGTCACCTGTGCCATGTTCTGCTGGTTAAAATCAAATCACAGATTCTATCCACATTTAAGGGGAAAGGCTTACATGCGAACACCAGGAGACAGGGTTCAGATACCTCAGATCTTTCACTCTTTTTTGGAAGTCAATGATCCTTTTCCCTACTTCTCCCTCATATCCTATTTTTCCACTAAATGAGAGCATTAGAAATCCCTCTTCTCTGAGACTATTTCTTCTGTATCCTGTTTCTTCTAACTGGAATGTTTTGGTCGGGTTCTAACTGTTGGGGCATGCCTGTATTGGTTAAGCTCCTTAATACTCAGGAGTGGAAGTCAGCTCTATCCTCAACTCAGCTGCCTGTGCAAATATATTGGGTTCTACTCTAGCTACACAGATTCTTCCTATCTTCGGATCTTAGCAGAAAATATAACTTTGACCCATCAGCTATAAGAAAGCTATCTATGGGAAGCTATAGGAAAGATAAGACAGAATCTAGGTTCCTCTAATTACATTTTGTTATCTGCTTGGTATACAGTGATGAACAAGACATGGCCTCTGTCCTGAGTGACTGACAATC
Source organism: Lontra canadensis (assembly GCF_010015895.1). Taxonomy (NCBI): domain Eukaryota; kingdom Metazoa; phylum Chordata; class Mammalia; order Carnivora; family Mustelidae; genus Lontra; species Lontra canadensis. The sequence goes on from NW_022630996.1 coordinate 29,395,092, forward strand.
TAGTGAGGGAGACAGATATAAGCAGATAATGGCCAAATGTCTATAATGTGCTATAGAAAAGATATTCAAGCAAAGGCCTTCTGGACTGATGAAATTAAAATAGTTTGCTGTGTCTGAATCAGATGCGAAGTGCATAAAGGTTAAGTTAAAAAAATAAAGCTAGGAGAATTAAAGGTGGGTGACCCGTTACCAGCTTTTAATTTTTCAAGTTAAAAGAAAACTGGGTCTTGTACTGCAGGCAGTAAAGAGCCACCAAAGATTATTTTATATGAAAGTAAAAAACTTTTTTTTTAAGTAGGTTCCATGCCCAGCATGGAGCCCAACATGGAGCTTGAACTCATGACCCTGAGATCAAGACCTGAGCTGAGATCAAGAGTTGGACATTTAACTGACTGAGCCACCCAGGCGCCCATAAAGCAATTTTAATACCATTTGGGGAAGATAACTCTGGTAGAAGACTATCAAAAGCTAATACAGTAGTCCAGATGTAGAAATAAAGAGGGAATCCACTCAAGAAGCATTTTAAAGGTTTGACTGACAGGTGATAGTCTCTGGATGAAGGAGAGGGGAGTCTGAAATAACTCTGAACTGCTTCTCTTAGGTAAATTCCTGAAAGATGGAACTATGGATCAAGATAAGGAACAGAAGGGGTGCCTGGGTGGCTTAGTGGGTTAAAGCCTCTGCCTTCGGCTCAGGTCATGATCCCAGGATCGTGGGATTGAGCCCCCCATCGGGCTCTCTCCTTGGTGGGGAGCCTGCTTCCTCCTCTCTCTCTCTGCCTGCTTTTCTGCCTACTTGTGATCTCTCTCTGTCGAATAAATAAATAAAATCTTTAAAAAAAAAAAAAGATAAGGAACAGAGGAAGAGATGCAGACTTGAGGACAAAGGGTCAGGAAAGTGGAATCTTATGTGAAATTGGATATAGTGTCAGTGTCTGTCTTCAAGCTATTTATACCATTCTCTGCTTAACCCACAAAGAAGTTTTCTCTCAAAGATAGGTTTTAGGAGATCTAGGAGGTAAAGGATGGAAACAAAGTGATATTCATTCATGTTCCAAGGGATGAAAGCTTTGCTCTTCTGACACCCATAACATGGTTTTCCTAACCGGTAAGGAAAAAAAAAAAATGCCATGACCTCCCTCATAAACAGTTCTGTGCTTGGATCTCTGTGTTTAAGTGTCTCCTGGACATGTGAAGATGTTGTCCCATGCATTTTTAAAATCCCAATGCTTTAATCAAGCTGATTGTGAGTTATAAATGTATAAAAACATCCTAGTATAGAAAGCACTCAATACTTCAAAATAATGGCTTTTTGTTAATTACTTCTTATGTACAGTGACCATGAGGTCTCTCGTGGAAGCTTAATTTCATAGAGGAAACAGGTTGAAAATACAGCCCAGTTCAGAGGGAAATGATGCGTCTTACCTCATACTGCATGAGAATATGCCGTTCTTAAAAATACCGGTGTGTGGAAGAAAGTTTCATATCCACAGCCAATGCTAGAGTAATCCTGGAAAGAAGTGGAGAATACCATTTACACACTACGAAATAGAAATTTTATTATTAAAGCATTAAAACAACATTGCAGAACATTTGAAAAATAGAGAAGGAATAGGTTATCTCACTATCCTTAATTAAGTTACAACCTATTTTATATGTTCTCTTTTGGTCTTCTGTACATAATTGCGTATAGTTAATAATAGCCTACATTCTATTTCATATTTTCACTTAACATTCCATCTAAGGCGTTTCTGTGTTTCCATGTGAGGTTCATTATCATTTCTACTAGTCACACAATCTTCCAACAAGTAGATCTACCCTAATTTACCTAGTATGATATTATTGCTGGCTATTTTTTCTTGAGCATTTTTGCCATTATAGATAATACTGCAATGAACATCTTCCTCAACAAGGCTTTCCCCTTAGCTTAGTTTTGCAAGATAAATTCAATAAATTGGCTTGCTAGTTAAAATCCTATGGCTATTGATTTACACTGCCTCACTGTCACTCAGGTTTTCATTATTCATCTTCCCACCTGCATAGTATAAAAATACCATTTTTCTTTTTTTTTAAGATTTTATTTATTTATTTGACAGGCAGAGATCACAAGTAGGCAGAGAGGCAGGCAGAGAGAGAGGGTGAAGCAGGCTCCCTGCCAAGCAGAGACCCCGATGTGGGGTTCGATCCCAGGACCCTGAGATCATGACCTGAGCCGAAGGCAGAGGCTTTAAGAGCCACCCAGGTGCCCCAAAATACCATTTTTCATTATACCTTTTCAATCATTTCCTTTAACTCATCTGAGCAAAAACAACTTATTTTGCCTTTTAGTTTGCATTTTCTGATTACTAGCAACCACAAACATTTTCACTATCTCCTAAATTGTCCTACTTCTTTGGTGACATTTAATTTTGCCAATTATATTGGGGTGCTGCTTTTCCCCTTATAACTGAATGCACTCTTTATATGTCATCTTGAGCTCTGAATATTTACAATAAAACACTTTTCTCTGTCGTTTCTTTGGTGCCACAATTTTTCAGAGCAATTTAATGAATTGCCAAATAGAAAAATTAGTTGGGACACATCTAACAATATTTTTAGACCATAATAGCATTAGCACAATTAGTTCTTTATTTTAAATCACTGCTCTTACTTATCCTGACAGGACCCTACAAGACTACTCTCAGGACTTTTGCTATCCTTTAGAACTGATTTATGCCATCATTTCAAATGCATTTCCTGTAACTGCCCTCAGTTTTTAAAAACAAAGTGAAAACCCAAGAGGCTGTAAAGGGAGCTATAACATTAGTTACACATTAATATAAATCAATCCACATCCTTAGAGATTATAACTTTTAAAATACATTTAAAAAGACACATAGAGAATTACAATGACTATCCTTCAAAAACAAATGCATTACACAGAAAATTTTATGAAAATGAAAAATAAGCATTTATTTTAGGTTGTATGCAAATAGTATCTTCAGTGTCTGTCTGAGAGTGATCAACACCCCTGGGACACAGCACAACTCCAAGGTGATAGGGGAGGATTGTAGATTCTAGAGCTGGAAAACCTGAGTTCAAATCCTAGCTTTGCCAATTAGAAGTAACTGAGTGAAACTGACCTTGTTAATCCAGATCTGTTTCTCATCTATTAAATATAACAATAGCTTCCTCTATGCTCCGCATAGGGAGCTTTGAGTACTTTATCCCACATTCTTGTAACATCACTATAAGGCAGGAAATATAGACTTCATTTCACCGGGAGATCTCTGACTTCTCTATTGTTTTCCTGACTTATCTATTTAAACAGTAATCTTCCCTACACTCCACACTTTATCCTCCCTCATTGTTCTCCATTGCACAACACACCATCTTACTACTTATCAACTTGTCTTGTGCTTATAGTCTGCGTTTTGCCACTAGAAAGTAGTCTTCAGAGCATGGATTTTGCTTTTCTCACTGCTCTATCTTCAGCAATGAGTTATCTGTTGAATGAACAAGCTGTGATACCACTCTTACCCCAGGTGTCTCCTATCACTTCCCTCTACTATTTATAGTTTCTTTTAAAAATCATTTAACAGGGGTGCCTGGGTGGTTCAGTCGGTTAAGCATCTGACTTAAGCTCAGGTCATGATCCCAGGATCCTGGGATTGGGCCCCACATCAGGCTCCTTGCTTGGCAGGGAGCCTACTTTCCCCTCTTCCTCTGCTGCTCCCTCTGCTTATGCTCTCTCGCTCTGTCAAAAAAAAAATAATAATTTTGGGGCGCCTGGGTGGCTCAGTGGGTTAAAGCCTCTGCTTTCGGCTTGGGTCATGATCCCAGAGTCCTAGGATTGAGCCCCGCATCGGGCTCTCTGCTCAGCGAGGAGCCTGCTTCCCCATTTCTCTCTGCCTGCCTCTCTGCTGACTTGTGATCTCTGTCAAATAAATAAATAAATACTCCTTTAAAAAATAATCTTTAAAATAATAAAATAAAAATAAAAATTATTTAATAGACCAAAGTGCATTCTACATAATATGACAAACCTATTTATTTTTCATTTGTTATTTAATCAGTTAATGAGAGAACATTGTTGACTGGGAAAACTTCAGCAATATGCTCGAATTCCTCCTGTACAGTTTTAAAATGCTGTTTTAGGCCTGAGTGTCCAATCTATTCTTCCCAATTTATTTGAAATTGAGACTACATGTTAAAATATCAAGACATGAGATTGTGCTTTTGGTAGAATCTTTGGACCAGATGGTGAATCTGGTGGAATTTTCCAAGCTGGACATCAAAGTCTGAGTCAGCCTGAATCTATGGGGCTCGAGAGTCTTCAAATCCAGTTTGTATATTACTATGTACAAATCTATTAAATGAGGCAACAGTTTTTATCTTATAAATCCATGTGGGAAAAAGAACCATAAAAATACTTTTCTCTGTGGCTGACTAGAAATGACAGCTTTGGAAACAAAAAGCTAAGTAATTTCCTAGCTCCACCACTTCTCCGCTGTGCGACTTCTAATGAAGTATTTACTCCCCTAAGCCTTAGTTTCCACATTTGTAAATGACCATAATACTATTTACCTCGTGGGGTTGTGAGGACTGAACGGGATCCAAAAGGGAAGTACGCAGCACAGTGCCTTATGTGATGGAAAAACTCAATAAATTAGCTTCTCTCCTCTGCTCCTTTCACTGTGAGGTAGTGTAAGGATTTCAGAGGAGTGAGTCTGAATCCTAGTTCCCTCCCTACCAGCTCTGTGACCTTGGACATGTTATAAATCACTCTGTGCTTCCACTAACCCATCTGTATGATGTCACTGGGGATAGTGCCAGTAGGTTTCTGGTGAAGACTCGGGGAGAAAATTCCTGTGCAGTGCTTGTGCTTTGCCTGATAAACGCTAATTGCTCAGAGAGAGAGTTTAGTAGTAGGAGTAATAAGAGTATCAGTGTCCTTTATTCTTGCCATCACACTGCTAAATCAATAGGGTATTTTAGGCTTTTGTTATGGCAAAACTCCACTTCTGAGTATTAGTCTCTATTACAGGTTTGAATGACGAGGAAAAAAAAATGTTTTGGACAGAAGAAACAACTAATGAAAACAGTCAGAAGGGCTAATCTCTCCTTAAACTTGTGATATTTGACACATGTTTAATGTAAAACAAAAGAGAAAGTCTGTTCTTAACAAAAGTCTCTCATTTACATATTTGAGAGTGATATCATCACTTTAGGAAACAAAGGAGATGCTGCGGTTGGTAGGATTTGTACCTTTCTTCTGCTCCAAATTCTTGACACAGGGTACATATGCCCTCTACAAGATGAAAAATATTTACTTAAAAAAAAAATGAGACAGCATAAAATATTCAGAAAAATGGTTTATGGTACCGCCTGATGCAAATTGAGCAATGTGCTGTATTTCTGGCCTGAAGAATTTCATGTATTTTACATGATGTCATGTGTTGCTGCTGCAAACACATTGACTGTCAGTCACCTTCAAATAAGTGCCCTGTGATAAAACCAGCACGTTACAGTCCTACAATTTCTCCTTGTTGAGAATTCTAAGCAACAGCTCCCCAGGCTTACCTTTGGGATGGAGGCAATTTTTACAGCATTTAATTGCTATATGGCTTTCTTGTAGAGATTCAGGTTTTAGAGAGGCACTGCCGAATGAAAATATCTCACATACATCAGAAAGATAAAAGTGGTATCAAAGTACTTAAGGTGTTTTGGGTTTGTTGTTGTTTTTTTTCCTTTTTTAAGTAGCAACCTTAAGGCTAAATTCAAATTATAGAACAGATTGTTCTTTCTGCCCCTTATCTAATGTCATCCATGAAGTCAGGTTTCAGTGCTTTAATCTCTTCAAGGCCTCTGAGAACAGACCAGTCCCAAGACCGTCAGAGAGAGCCGAAGCAAGCTCACATGCTCTGATCACGCTTCCACAGATCCCTGCACAGTGCAGTCCCAAGCCCTCACTGGTCTAGGAGTGCAGCAGTCTGAAATTGCAGTCGCATCCTTTCATGTTACAAACTGGCTTCCAGTTCCTTCTTGAAACAGCGACACGCACTTCTGTGGGAGCAGCAGAGGTAGAAGGGTCCCAGGGCTGGCTCCAGTGGCCAGTCACCAAAAATTAATTCTTAAAACCTCAACCACTGTTATTTTCAATATTTTTCAATGCTACAAGTTATGGGTCACAATTTTAAAGGCTTTAAAGGGTTATCCCCTTCCAGAAAGAATATGTATTTCTTTCTGACACTACTGATTCTAAATAAGCTCTTATTATATCTAAACGGGACTCTGTGGCACCCAAAGCGCTGGACCAAACCAACCAGGCACAGCTCAATGCTCTGACTCAAAAATGGGGGATTAATCATGAAAAACAAAAAAGTCTTCCTTTTTTGTCTAGGGTCTATGGTCTCCCTAGATGATATGGTATTGGAGCAAGCAGGATATATGGAAGTCAGAAGAGAGTGTGAGTCTTCTAGCCAACTCCATCTGTTGCTGCAAAGCCCCATTGAGACACATCATAAAGAGCCATGGACCCAGATTCAGCTCAGACTTCCAGGCCCACTCAGGGAGCTTCTCTGATGGGAGTCACTCAAACACTCTGTGCCTCAATATCCCCCCCCACCCCCGGAATAAGATGAAATGAGCCAGGATGATCTCCTGAGGGCTTTCTCATTGCTGATATTCTGTGTTTCTCTGACTTTGCTGGTACCTAAGCTCTGGGCAAGATTTTGGGGGCTTGACCCAGAATTACTTAGAAGAGCAACAATTCACTTTTTCTGTCTACCCAAAACAAACAAATGATAACATCACAGAAACAAAATAAGATTTAAAAACAAATAATACAAAATAAAGTGTATTAATATCGACCACTGTTTACACTTAATACTTATAATAGTTTCTGAAGGTTACCAATCACCACCTATCTTCCCAAATCTCTTTTTCTCATTCATCTTTCTCCTTTATTTCCTTGAAAGGCTTAAACATCTTTATTTTGTGTTCATCTTTTGGGAAAGTGTCTCCTAGCCGGGGTCTTAGCCTTACTCTGATTCTCTTCACACCTTTGTGATTGGTTCTGATTTTAGCTTTCTCTTCTTTTCTCCCATCTTTATCTACATATTTACCATGAAGTTCTACTCCATTTCCCCTATTCTTCTTTTTGTATATGCATTTGCATACTTTCTAACCCATTAGCCTACCTTTTTTATGTTAAAGATTCTCCTCTCTGTATCCAAAGTGTAAGTTTCTACCCTAATCACGTATGTCTAACTGTCCAGAAGGCAGATCTTTTTATATCCTGACACACATCTTTCTAATATGTCCACAATTTCATTTCCTTCTTCTCCATTTGCAAAGAAATATCCAGGCTAGATCATTTCTGCAGATCTTTCATATTCACTAATAACACCACTCTTATCTCAAGCCTCTAGCCTCAAAAGCTTTGGACATCTTTTTGTATTCTGCTGTGTTTAAGGGGAAGTCAGACTGTGTGTGTTCACATCTCAAGATGCCCACTTACTGGCTTTCTGACCTGGGCAAGTTATTCAACCTCTCTGTGACTCGATTTCCTCTTTTGTAAAATGGGGATGCTAAGAACACCTACCTCACAGGATAAGTGCAAGAGATAAAGTGTGGCTCTGTTATAAAATGTATAGCACAACATCTGCCATAGGTTCTCTTCAGTAAAAAATAGATAACCAAGCAAACAAACAAACAAAACAAAGATGTATGTTAATGCCAGGAAAAACAACAAGCTGTGCAAGAAAGGAAATGTAACCATCACACACTATGTGTGGGATATCTGTGAAGAATAATAACTATGTCCTAATGATATTAATACTAAATATAGACTTAACTGAACATTGTGCAATCATTAACATTGGGAAGATGGAAAGAGGGCGAGTATGTACAGAGTACATGCTGCTAGCAGTGTGAGTGTATATGTGTGTGTATGTGTGAGTATGTGTGAGATAATCTCTGTCTGAGAGAAGATTTGAGATAAGTCATCATCTTCTAGAGTGGAAAGCCAATATGAAATGCCTAGAACAGAAACATCAAAAGATAGTGCTATATGAATGTTATTAAGAAATACAGATGTAGGGGCGCCTGGGTGGCTCAGTGGGTTAAAACCTCTGCCTTCGGCTCAGGTCATGATCCCAGGGTCCTGGGATGGAGCCCCACATCGGGGGGGGGTCTCTGCTCAGCAGGGAGCCTGCTTCTCCCTCTCTCTCTCTGCCTGCCTCTCTGCCTACTTGTGATCTCTGTCTGTCAAATAAATAAATAAAATCTAAAAAAAAAAAAAGAAATACAGATGTAAAAGCTAGGAGAAAACCATTGAATTGAAAGACTTGGAGCAGGAATCCAGGTTAGAATGAGGTAGTATCTGAGGGCTACTTTTTCTTTGTTCCTTTAAAACCTTATAGTAGTATTTGACTGAAACACTCTATCCCAATATTACTTTGATAAAAATAAAAAAATTTAGAGTAATTCATTAAATCATGGATTATGTGTTTGGAAGTCATACAAATCCTGAGAAAATGTTGGTATTTGAAGAAGGTATCATTCGTACATTTTAATTTCCCACACTGAACCTGTAGCCTAAACTCAAAATATAAACTGATTCAGAAAATGGTTAAAGGAGGGGTGGTGGATGGGATGTTGGGTAAGGCTGGTGATGGGTATTAAGGAGGGCACATATTGCATGGAGCACTGGATGTGGTGCATAGACAATGAATTCTGGAACACTGAAAGGAAATTTTTAAAAAATAAATAAAATTTTAAAAAATGGTTAGAAAAATTCATGATAAATTTATAGCCAAGGGATGCCTGGGTGGCTCAGTTGGTTAAGCCACTGCCTTCGGCTCAGGTCATGATCCCAGGGTCCTAGGATAGAGTGCCGCATTGGGCTCCTTGCTTGGCAGGGAGCCTGCTTCTCTCACTGCCTCTGCCTGCCTCTCTGCATGCTTGTGTGTACTCTCTCTCTCTCTCTCTGGCAAATAAATAAAATCTTAAAAAAAAAATTTATAGCCAAGACATTATTAAAAAAAAAAAAAAAAAGTAGGGATGTCTGAGTGACAGCTTAGCCTCTTTAGGTATCATGAATACAACGATGAGCTCCAAAAAATATCTTTTATCATTGTTAGGAACAGAAGGCCAACTCGAAATCTGCCCTGCAATCCAACAAGCAGGGTTTCTACAACTGTGGGTATTTATTCCAATGGTGGTCACGCCCAAGATGATTTTGGTAATACTGCCCAAAATAATCTTGGCAAATAATCTTTTCTATTTAAGCATGACACTTGTCATTTTAATTGTTTTATAGTCTCTCCATCAGATATCATTGCCACCAACATACTTGGAACAATATTTATGGAAACCAATTATTTGCAAAGCATATTGAATCTCACTGATTAAAACTACAAATTCAGCACAGTTTTTTTAAAAAATCCTCTAACATGTGCTGCCTAATAAATTTAGATGGGTTTGTTATTCTTCCCTAAAAAACAATGAGATTAAAAAAAAAACGGTAATGGATAAAAATGAGGAATTCAAAATCTCTGCTTAATGATTTTTAGTAAGTCATGGTTTAGAAGATGATGTGTTAAAATGGTTAGGTGATGTTCGGATGGTGAGGAGGACTGGGAGAGATTTCACTGGAACATGCCTTGGCACTGATTTCTGCTTTGTTATGGCTTGTTCCAACGAACTTCTGAATGCCAATCATATCGCAGATGCATGAAAACCCCATCCCTGCTATTGAGCTCTGAATGAGTGGAGGTGGCTCTCTGAGGAGGAGGAGAGCCAGTGAGATGCAAAGCCAAATGCTGGTTGGCAAAATGAAGGGTATCATCATAGAAGATACACAGAAACAGTTCTGCAAGTGCACATTCGAGAACTTGGCGTAGCGTTAGTTCTACCTCTTCAATATCTTCAAGAGGAAGAAAATAAGTTAATCAGAACAGTTATTCTGATCTGAACATGTGAATAAATGAAAATCATCTGGAACCAAGAGAAAAAAAAAGGTGAACACTTCTAAAATCAACACTGGTAGTGCCAACACAGAAAATACAACAGGCTTTGATGAGACTTCTTTTCACACTTGGGTAACAAGGCATGCTGATGAGCTCGTTTCCACAGCCTGCCATGAAACAAGTTTGTCTGCTCAGATGTTTCTTTCCTCCAGTCTAAGAAACTGGGTTTTGAAGTATCACAATGAATTAAGAATCTTTTCTCACACTGCTTTCTTGCCTAAAAGTCACACCATCTTGGTTCTTGATTTTTCCCCTTCTCCACCAGTGAAACAGTACGAAAACTCCAAATCTGCTTCTGTGATCCCCACGTTAAAATTTGCATATGTTTTAAATTCAGGCTCATATTTAAAAGGCTTCTCTCAAGGTTTAAAAGAGTGAGATTCATTAAGAAGGTGATACATCCATACTTAATTCTCCAACCTGACTGCTCAATGAAATTGCCTGGGGAGTTTTAAAAGCGACTCACCCTGGGTCAGAGTACCATAAGGGTATCCAAACTTTTCTGAGCTCCCCAAAACAGTCTCATGTGCAACCCTGGTGAAAAGTACTTCTCTGGAGAATTGGACACTACAAAGTTTATGTGTTTATCAACCTCACTGGGTTGTTCACTCCTAGAGCCAAGTGGATGGATTTGGTTTTTCTGTCTACTACTTTGATTTCTATTTTGTTCTAGTCTTTGCAATGGTGAATCCAACAGAAGGATGCTGCATAAATCATTTAAGAAGGGCCTACAAAAAACAGATCTGCTTCTCATCCAGTCTCACTGGTTTTTCTGAACTACGAACAAACAAATAAAAAACCCTACTTTGTATCCATAATGGAACACTTCTTAGGTAATAATATTTTTTAAAAACCTCAATAATGAAAATTATAATATATACTTTGGACTTTTTATTCCAGAAATTCAATTCTATTTTCAAAGATCATCTTATTACTACCCATAAGAAGACTCTTTGGCAACAAAGACAGAAATTACCAGTTGAATAAAGGAACCTGAGGGTCAGATCCCTGGTGTATTTCTGGTTGCTTTAGAATGTCCAATCCTTCACTATAATATTCAACAACCTAAAATTGGAAGGGAAAGGGGAGTTTAATGGCTTGGTCATATAATTTTTGGAATTTTATTTTCACCCTTATAATTACATAGCACAGCCTTATTATAAGAGCAATGAAAAGTCAGGCGCCTAGGTGGTTCAGTTGGTTGAGCGACTGCCTTCGGCTCAGGTCATGATCCCAGACTTCCAGGATCCACTGCATTGGGCTCCCAGCTCCTTGGGGAGTCTGCTTCTCCTCTGACCTTCTCCTCTCTCATCCTCTCTCTCACTCATTCTCTCTCAAATAAATAAATAAAATCTTAAAAAAAAAAAAAAGGAATGAAAAGTTACCAAAGTCTCTTTCATACAGGAATAACATGATTTCTCCATGGGAAAACTGGAAGAGGACCATGTAAAAAAACATGAGTTCCATTTGGGGCTCCTGAATTTGAAATGTCTTCATGACATCCAACGACACGTGTCAATTAGTCAGCTGGTTGCTCTGTGAGAGGAGAGGAAATTTGTAGGTTTCTATAAAGAGAAGGTAACTGAAATTAAGGACAAGATGGAGGGCGCTTGGGAAAGAGAAGAACGGGAAGCGTGAGGAACTCCAATATTGTGGTCAGCTATGACAAGAGAGCAACAAAAGGGTGTGGGGAACCTGCAATAAATACACTTCTAACCCTATCTCTAGGCATACCTCTATTTTCTGTATAAAACCATAAGTGGAATTTCTTTTACTTTTTTTTTTTTTTTTTTTTAGATTTTATTTATTTGAGAGACAGAGTGAGAGAAAACAAGCATGAGCAAGGTGAAGGGCAGAGGTAGAAGTAGATTCCCTGCTGAGCAGGAAGTCCAATGACGGGCTTCATCCGGGACCCTGGGATCATGACCTGAGCTAAAGGCAGCCGCTTAACTGACTGAACCACCCAGGTGCCTCCAGAAGTGGAATTTTCTAAAGAGCATTTAAAGCCTATTGATGCAGACTGACAGCTTTCCAGAAAGATCATACTAACTTTCTGCCCCCTCACCAATGCTATGATCCTTGTCAATGTGGTTGGTAAAAACATCATCCCATTATCTCAGGCAACTGTTTGAAATCATTTGCATTAGGAAGCACACGTGATGTTCCTACACAAATGAGCCCGAGACTCTTAAATGCAGAACTGCATTTAGGATGGGACTATGTAGCCAATATCATAAATACACAATCAACTTGCTGAGTTAAAAGGAAATCAAAATTCCATCATCTGTTTTCACAGTGTGTTTCTAACAAGCCCAAGTTCCGATGTCTGCTTCCTCCGCTGTGTGAAGGTCCCAAGACTGCTCAGCTGGTAAGTTCAGGCCGAGCCCCCTGCAGACATCTTTCCTCTGGCGAGCGCAACCAGGATGCTGCTCAGGGAGACAGAAACTCAGTAGCGCTGTTTCCAAATTTAGTTTGGAACTTCATAATCATCTTGTTAAGTGTTTTTAATACTGCTTGGAAAATGTACAAGCAAAGCCTAACATATTTTTGTCAATCAATCAGTATAAATTCAGATGTAAGTTTACTGATATGTACTGTATTTTCCGGTGACCCCAAGAATATATATATAATGCATCATACTCCTGAATATATTGTGATTAAGTAAAGCCTTCTGGCTTCACTGTCTAATATTAACGTGACTAGATCGGGGTTTATTCCAACTGACATCTTCCTGGTATTACTATCTGTAATTATTTTTCTTAAAGGAGATTGCAATCTCTTGTATTTATATTTTTAGCTGACTCCTTTTGGGATATTATAGACTAAAGGGGCTTTTTTTTTTTTACAAGGACCATGTTTTTTGGGGGTTTTTTGCTTTTAAGATTTTATTTATTTATTTGACAGAGAGAGAGAGAGAGACAGCGAGAGAGGGAACACAAGCAGTGGAAGCCGAGAGGGAGAAGCAGGCTTCCCACTGAGCAGGGAGCCGGATGTGGAGCTCCATCCCAGGATGCTGGGATCACAACCTGAGCTGAAGGCAGATGCTTAAGGACTGAGCCACACAGGCCCCCACAAGGACCATGTTTTTAAAATTGGTTCTTGCTGTGTAAATTATCTGTGGATTCTGTCACTCTGTCCAGCTCCCAAATACTCCCTTTAAAAAGTTAATGTGACTGTTTGTGTAGAAATTAAGGGATCTCCAACCTTTACTCCATCAAGGTGGTTGCCTTGGCCTGTTTTGAACTTGGTCCAGTCGCTGTATGTTGCTTCAAGTTCATACTTTCAGTACATACATTTGCTTCTGGTTGCTTTCTTCAGAGAGTAGGTAAAGACTTCTGCTTGGATTTGAATCCTGACACCACCCCCTACCACCCCCATGATCCCAGGAAGGTTCTTTAACCCTCAGGTGCCTCTGTTTCTTCATGCACATGAGGGGAAAATACTACCTTTTTCACATTGAGTAAGCACTGCAAGTGTTAATGATTGTCTTTTTGTCTAGTTGTTTTTGCCATTGTGTGCTGTGTTGTTGCTACTGTTTATTTTGGTTTTTTGGGGGGGGGGCGGAGAAGGTTGAGCAATGTACCACCTACAATGCCTTCTAGTTTACAGCATGACCACAGGAATAGTGACCCACTCTTTCTAAATTATCAGCCTTGCTGACTCAGAGGCTGGGATCTTGGTGCACCCTGGCTCACCAAAGCAAAAGCAAGGCTCATGTGACTCTCTGGCACTCATTTCCAAGAGACTCTAAGTACACATACACTCAGAAGTCCTCTGAGTATACACACCAGTCAACACGTGAATCTCAGCATATAAAATTCAGTTCCCTGCTCCCAAAGAAACAGGAAAGCCACAGACTCTCCTCCCCCCATCGCTCTCCTCTCTTCTCTCTCTCTCTCTCTCAGATACACACACACACACACACCTTTCTGGTAGGACAATGAAGAGTGAATCTGAGGCCAAGACTGAGGCTGGGAGGCCATTTGGAAAACTAATGCAACCATCCCTAGACATTTGAAGGGTGGGGTCGGGGTGGGAGACAGTAGGGAAACAGAAAAAGACATTTACAGCTGTTAGAAGCATGAACAGTAAGTACATTTTACATGTTTTTAATGTAGCTTCTCTAAAGCACACAAGACATTGGGAAGAGGGTTTAGGGCTATAACCTCCAAGATCCACAGGGCAGGGAGGGCTTTGTGGGAACAAGAACCACCTAGCTGGCCCAGCCGGCTTCCTTCACATCAACAGGAGGGTGGGTAGGGAAGTGTGGATTACCTCGGTCAGCAGCACTGAGGAGAGCATGTCGGGCTGCTGGTGGTGTGTGGACTGCCTCACCCACTGCCCCAAGCCCAGTGACCTGCTGGACAGGGACAGCTCACCCACATCTGACAGAGACATCTGCTCAGGGCAGGTAGCAGGTGGAGACTGAGAGTGGGGGGTGAGAGGGAGTGGTCACAACCCCTCCTGGGCAGTTACATCAACATCACAAAGGGACCAGCTCACCTGGGGAGGGGCAGGATCCAGAGTGGGGGTCAGCATCACTCTGGGAGGCCACCTAGACCCAAAGTTGGGCCCTGCAAGTGTGTCCTGAATTCTTAAACAAGCAGGCAAACAAAAATTCTTTCCCTGAAGTCCATCCATACCAATATTTCCCATTACAAGCCTTACTGCTGCCCCTATTCTATTAATAATAAAAGACAAAGCTAAGTTGTTCACTGGCTAATTTTATTCCTTGCTAACTCCCTCCACCCCTTCATTGACCCCTGTCAATGAAAAGGTTTTCTGGCAGCTGCCCCAGCAGTCTGATGACCTTGTCCCTGTTTATACCTTTGGGAAACTCTTTAAAAGTCTCATTTGTTACTGGCCAGAGCCCTCCCTGACAGGTATACCCCTATTTGCCTGAAACTCTTCACTTTAGTTACACAGTCTGAAATTCACCTCCTAGTACTAAGCTTTCTATTTAAAATGCAAATACTTCTGCATGGGTAGGCAGTCTATTCTACCCAAATTAGAATTATTCAATCATGTGGGGTTTTCCTCAAAAGCCAAGAGACCAGTTTCCAGAGGAAGCTGTAGAATAGAATCAGTGAATCTTGGTGGCGAAGGTACTCGGAAAGGACATTCCCGTCCTCTTGCAACCCTGCCAAGCTGGGAATTAGGGGTGCTGCCTAAAGGATGGGGGTCCGAGGCTCCCAGGGCTATGGGAAGGAGTCCCAGGCTCAAAGACTGACTTTCCTTTTTAAGCAGGCCCAGATACTGTACATATATTTTCTATAGTCAAGGGAAAAAAATCACAGGTTAAGATACAAACACTAACCTATTACAATCAAACATTTTGAGCCAAAAATAACCATTGAAAAGCCAATTAAGATTTCACCAAAATCTGCAAAACACAGAGGGAAGACTCCATTCATAATATGCAGTAAAACACAGTAACTTCTACTCCATCTACCCTTTCCACTCCTCACACACACACACACACACACACACACACACACACATCCACTACACTATGGATGCCCATTCAGATTTTTCCTCTCACACTTCATACTCCTCCAAATTTCCACCCCAATCCTGAAAGAACAGGTCTTCTTTTGTTTTATCTGTATTTTCTGTTCTGTCTGGATGAAAAGAAATGTTGGCTGTTACTGTCATTGCTTGATAAACTTCTGCCCGAACTGTCAAGAAATAAATGTATCACTATAAAAGAAAAGAGAGAGGAGAGAAAACAGAGTTTATTTTTTGGTAAGACAAGAATGTTGATTGTTCTGTCTTCCTAATTTTCTATTTCTTTATGGTTGGTTGCTGTGCATTTTTTCTAAAACGCAAGACACAAATTCCAACCTCCTTGTTAACAATAGAACAGCTTCCATTTTCATTTGGAGAACTACACGATGTTTGATTTTTACAGTCCAGGAAGCTAGTAACCACATAATCATCTTCGGTTCCTAAAATTAAACAGATAGATAAACAAATAAGCAAAAACAGGGGACTACATTTATTTACAGATCTATTCACAAGGTTCTAGAAGAGATTGTAAATATAAAAACTTGTGGAGTCAGTGGCAATGGTCCATGGGAACAAAACAGGTTTTTTAAAAAGATTTATTTATTTATTTTTATAGAGAGAGAGTGTGGGTGAGTGAAGGGGGGAGAGGCAAAGGGAAAGGAAGGGGGAGAGAATCTCAAGCAGATGCCACGCTGAGCACAAAGCCCAACGTGGGGCTTGATCTCACGACTCTGACATCATGACTTGAACCGAAACCAAGAGTCAGGTGCATTAACCAACAGTGACACCGAGGCATCCTGGAACAAAATAGTTTTTAATCAGGTTAAAAAAACATATGTTTTAGTAGGAACTGACAGGGACTGCAGGTGCTCCTGACTCAGTGTAAAAAAACTGATTGACTTCCTTTGGATTAAACAAGTCCAGCATTACTATGGGATCCTAGGAGAAAGGCCAGAACCGAACCTTCTGGAAGATGATGCCATGTTGGATGTCCTGCCATTCCAGGCAGGTGAGGACAAGCAGGTACACAAAGGTATAGTTTCTCAGGATGTTCCAAAGTGGAATCCACATCAATGACTTCTCCACTGTCAAGTACCTCACCCACCCGGAGATCATTTCGGAACACAAAATCATCCGTATTTCAAATTACTTTTTTATAAGCTGATTTTCCTTTGTCCAAATCTTCTTACTAATTATCTAGCTTTAAAAAATGTACTGTGTTCAACTCGTGAACTTTCTTCCATGTTCAGGAACAGGAAAAATATATATGGAGTGAGAGCAAGGTGGGAAGAAGAGTGAAAAGGAGGAGAGAGAAGGATTAGCAAAGAAAAGAGAATTATAGTTTTCTGCATTGCCTTTGTCCTCCACTAACACACAGTGCTTATCATCACCATGCCTGCGAGATAGAGGAAGAATAGAGAAATCTTTGGAGTACTGATCTATCCACAGAACTGTAGCTGTCATACTTCTGTGGAAGATCCCACAATATTTATCTTCAGCCACAAGCTTTCTCCTGGTTTCGTATCTCTGCTTTTCTCCAAATTATTTCTGCTTTGAGGTCTTATTGTCACTTCAAAGTAACCACGTCTCAAATCATTTTAACAGGCTTCATTCCCAAACCAGCTTCCTTTTCCTGCATTCATATTTCTATTAATGGTAGCAAAACTTTCTAAATGACTCAGCCTAATCTCCTGGTGCCATCAATGACTCTCCCTCCTTCCTCTTACCTTTACACCATCAATGTTTTCATCTTCCTGATGTTATCTCTCTTTCCTCCATCCCTTCCTTCCCATTTCTTCTTTAAAAAAATTTTGAGAGAGAGACCACAGGCATGAGGGGGTCTGGAGGGGAGGGGCAGAGGCAAAGGGAGAGAGAAAACCTCAAGCAAACTTCCTACCAAGAGCAGAGCCCAACTCCCAGGGCTTGATCTCATGACCTTGAGATCATGACCTGAGCCGAAATCAAGAGTCAATGCTTAACCAACTGAGCCACCCAGGCACCCCTCTTCCTTTCCATTCTTAATCCTATCAGGCTGTTATCACTGCATGCTGCAATTGGAGTTCTAAAGATAAACACCTTCACAGTTTTTTTCTGGGCTCATCCTGTTCAAGATACTCTGTACTGAAAAGGAAAATTACTGAGCGGAATAAACTAGAGAAGAGGTAAAAATTGTAACGATGATAATGGTTAACATTTCTTGAGCACTATTTGTCAAGTACTCCTTAAAAGCTCTTTTCATGGATTAATGCATTTAAGGCTCACAATAAAACTCTATAAAATGGGCACTATTCGTACCTTCCTTATAATAGGTAGAAAAACATGACAGTGGAAATAAACTTTTCATGGTGTACTGGGAGTCAGAGGATATAGGTTCAAGGTCTCAGAATCATTTTGTAAAATGAGAGGGCAAAGCAGATAATATCTAAATTCCTTTTTCTTGAAAATAATCTGAGATTGTACTTCATAACTGAGATGAGAAATTTAGTATGAAACAGAAAGAGAACCCTGAAATTCTCCAAATTCTGTTCTATTCTCCAGGAGTCATTAATAAAGAAACAATGATTCATTTATTCAAAACATTCTTGAGCACCTACAACTTACCATGACCAACGGACAATTATTGTGTCATTTTATATAGCCCTCTTATTTGTATTGACTCTTCCCTTATTATTGCTCAAGTCTTACCTGAGGCAGGTGATAGTCCAAAGAAAAGAAGAGCTAAGAGAAGGTAATGAATCTTCATAGCAAGGCCGCTCAGAAGCAACTAAATGTCTCAAAAAGATAAACCGATATACATGAAGGTGTTTTTAGAGTCAGGATTCCTGTACTTAAGACTTCCCTGGGTGAGCTGGACCTAATGTGTCTTGGTCTCTGTCAGATTTGTGGGGCTCCAACTCCCCACAACTCCTGTATACATCCTATTTATTGAATCGTATTATGACATGTGTAAGCCCTTATTACATCTTTACAACACTTTTTGCTCATTCATGTCCCTCTACACTGTCTCTGTGACCCATCATCAAGGCTTAACTGTAAGACCTCTTATCACTTGAATGATCTCTACCTTGATGGCTCCATTAACGGTGGCACCCCCTTTCCTGGTACTTATACCACCTCTCCCTTTCATCTATGAATCTCCTTTCCTAGTCTGGACATCATGTTCATCAAGACCCATGTTCCCTGGAATACTTTTATGAGGTTGTTAGTAAACCTGAATTTTCAGTCTCTAACTCCCCTTCCTCTCCTTCTACATCCAGCATACATCCCTGAAGATCATCATGTGATTATGTTAATGTTTCACTTTCATCTCCTTTCAACTGGGCCCTGGTGGTGGCTTTCCCACTTAGTGTGACAAACACAAGGAAAGTGATTGTATGGTCTCTAACCCTGTGCCTACATATACTGTAAAATAGAGTAATGCTCAGAGAAGTTTGTTGAACTGAAGTGACCTTTCTTCCCTACGTTATTTTTGTTACTCTTTTACTGACTACTCTTACTCGAAAGGGGCTGTTCATATCAGAACTAACACAGTCCCTCATCCCTCCCTTTTTCATGCAGATAAAATCTCCCCCTTCTTTCTTTACTGAACGTACTGAGCCATCACTTGTATATTCCTTCTCACCCTCTATACCATATAAAAATGTGTTTGTCTTTACTTCTATCCTTTTTTATCTTTTGTTGCAGAAGAAATAATCACTTTCTCCTTCAAAATCTATGTCATCTTCCCAGGCTCTCTCTCCAATTATTTTCTGCCATTTCCCTTCACAATTCTCTACCCATTAGGTAGACCACAGATACATACAGATTGATATCATTCTGGGTCACAATTGCTTTAAGCATTTCTGAAGATGGATGTTTATGTTTAATGTTGGGCATAGATGGCTAGCGTCACCCTAAGCACAGCATAAGAGTCTGTCATAAGAAACTGGTGATAATTCTTTTTTTTTTAATTTATTTATTTGACAGACAGAGATCACAAGTAGGCAGAGAGGCAGGCAGAGACAGAGAGAGAAGGAAGCAGGCTTCCTGCTGAGCAGAGAGCCCGATGCGGGGCTCGATCCCAGGTCCTGGGATCATGACCTGAGCCGAAGGCAGAGGCTTTAACCCACTGAGCCATCCAGATGCCCCGAAACTAGTGATAATTCTTCAAATAAGTTATAATTGTGTATTTTTGTCATTCATTTTTCAAAAAAAAAAAAGAATTTAAGGCAGGTTACTTGCTATACACATAAGAGATTAAAAGTGAGCAGATTATAAAACTAGGTTGTGAAAAATAAGATACAATTATAGGTAAATTAGAGATGGACCACAAATTGTGGTTTAGTTGTGTGCAGTAAAAATAAGAGAAATGATAGTTATAGAAGTCACCAGATCAAACTAATCTCAAGACAGAAGAACAAAGCTATAGGCATTACATTTTTTTATTTCAAACTATTTTACAAAGCTATAATAATCAATACAGTATAATATCAGCATTAAAAAGAGACATGTAGGTAAATGAAACAGAATATAAAACCCAGAAATAAACCTGTGCATATTTGGCTACTTAATTTATGATAAAGGAGCCAAGAATATACCATGGAGAAAGGATAGTCTTATCAATAAATGGTGCTGGGAACACTGGATAGGTGCATACAAAAGAATGAAACTGGACCACTTTCTTTCATCATACACAAAAATTAATTCAAAATGGATTAAATATTGCATGTAAGACCTGAAACCACAGAAGTCCTAGAAGAAAACATAGGTAGAAGTCTCCTTGACATTGGTCTTGGTAATAATTTTCTGGATTTTAAACCAAAAGCAAAAGCAACAAAAGTGAAAATAAACAAGTGGTACTAGATCAAACCTAAAAGCTCTGCACAGCAAAGAATACCATCAACAAAATTAAAAGGGAACCCACCAAATTAGAATAGAGAGAATATTTGTAAATCATATGTCTGATAAAAGGTTAATATTCAAATTATAGAGAACTCATACAACTCAATAGAAAAAAAATAATCCAATTTAAAAATGGGCAGAGGATCTAAAAGATATTTTTCCAAAGAAGACATACAGATGGCCAATGGGTCCAAGAATATGTGCTCAGCAACATTAACCATTAGGGATATGCTAATCAAAATGATAAAGAGAGATGACCTCACACATGTTAGAAGGGCTGTTGTCAAAAAGACAAGAGATGACAAGTGTTGGCAAGGCTGTGGAGAAAAGGAAATCGTCATGTACTATCAATGGGAATGTAAATTGGCATAGCTACTATGAAAAACAGCTTGGAGGTTCTTCAAAAAGTTAAAAATTGAACTACCACATGATCCATCAATTCCATTCTGGAATCCCAAAAGAAATAAAAACACTAACTTACAAAGTTTATGTAATTCCATGTTTGTTGTAGCATTTTCTATAACAGCCGAGTGTCCAGGTATTTCTATTTACAGTAAATGTCCCTCAATGGATGAATGGATACAGAAGATGTCATATTTACATAAAATGGAATATTATTCACCCATTAAAAAAAAAGAAAGAAAATCTTGCCATTTGCAAAAACATGAATGGACCTTGAGGGCATTATGCTAAGAAAAATAAGAGCAAAACAAATATCACATGATCTCATATATATGTAGACTCTAAAACAATACAAAAACAAAACAAAACCAAAAACCTGAACTCATGTAGATAAAGAAAGCAGATTGGTGGTTGTCAGAGGCAATAGAGAAAGGGCTTGCAAAGATGGTCAAAAGGTACAAATTTCCATTTATACAATAAATAAATCCTGGGGATGTAATGTAACACATGGAGACTACAATTAATTATACTGTCTTACATATTTGAAAGTTTCTAAGAGAGTAGATCTTAATAGTTCTCATCACAAGAAAAATAATTATAAGTGTGTATGGTAATGGATATTAAGTAGACTTATTATGGTAATCATTCTGTAATATATTCAAATATCAAATCATCATGTTGTACACCTGAAACCAACATAATGTCATATGTCAATTATATTTCAATATTTTTTTTAATTTTAAAAAGCAATTCAGTGAAAAAAAGGGGGGCTCTATGATGCCAAATAAGTCCCATGTTTTCAGCTAAGTATCTGATTCAATCAAGCTTTAACAAATGGAAAATCTTTAGCCTTTCATAGTTAGAAATCCCTTTGAGAATTTAATGAAATGCAGGTTGTCCACTTAGAAAAAGGAAGGAAGGAAGAAAGGAAGGCAGGCAGGCAGGCAGGCACCAGGTATATATCCACAGAAGTCCATATATAATGCAAGAAGTTTCACAGCCTCCCCTCACCTCCAGCCAATGTGTTAAGGATACATGAATCCCAGACTGAGGACCTCTGCTGTAAAAGAAACCAGATAAAAGAAGAAATAAGAATTCCAGGATGAGGGGCACCTAGGTGGCTCAGTCAGTTAACTGGCTGCCTTCAGCTCAGGTCCTATGATCAAGCTCTGTGTCAGGTTTCCTGCTTGGTGGGGAGTCTACTTCTCCCCTTGACCCCTCACTCCTGTTAATGCTTGCTCTCTCTCTCTCTCTCTTTCTCTCAGTGTCTCTTTCAAATAAATAAATGAAATCTTTTTTAAAAATCTAGGATCAAGTGCTCACTTCGGCAGCACATATACTAAAAAAAATCTAGGATCAAAAATCTAGACAATACTGGGGAGTCAGAACTCAGGCCACCAGCTAGGGAGCAAGGGATCATGAAACAGAACACTCAATATGACTAAAGGCCAAAGCATGGCCATTGTTTTACTCTCAGGATACCAGTTCACATAACCTATTATCACAAAGGAAATGTAACCCAAAAGGCAAAGAAGTCACAAAAGCCCCCCACCTCCTTATTCCTACCAGCCCTAAATAAACTATCCAACAGTCACAGGACAAGAATAACAAATCCTTAATAGTTGGAAAACCTTATTATCCTATTCAAAATCGCTTTGTACTTTCTAAGACATCAGCCAATTCCAAGCCCTGACAATTCTGAGCCCTTGGAGGCAGGATAAATGGACTGGGGTGAGAGATGTATTGGAAGTTCCATAAGAAGATATAATGGTGGTTGGTGGGAAAAGGGAATGAGAGCAGATACATGAGCAGGTACTGCCCCCAGGATAAGGGGAGAGACTACATTTACCTTATATCTGTACTAGTTAGGATCAGGTTCAGCTATGACAAATATAAATTTAAAATAATAATGACTTAAACCTATTAGAATTTATTTTATTCTACCATAAAGCCCAGAGGTAGATAAGTACGTAAGTAGGTAGGGAAGTAGGTAAATAGATAGATGATACATTGATTGATTGATTGATTCAGAGCTGAGTGGTGGTTTCATGATCCCCGGTATCCTCTTGTCCTATTGATTTATCATACTCAAGACACAGATCCAAGATGGCTATTCAAGCTTCAACTATCTTTTTGCATTCTGGTCAATGGGAAGGAGGAAACATGAAGAAGGATGTACTCCTCTTTGAGGAACCTTCCTGAGACTGCACATAATACTTCCACTTACATCTCACTGACTAGAACCTAGTCATATGGCCAGACCTAACTGCAAGAGAGGCTGGGGGAATTTAGTCTTGATTCTAGACAGCCATGTGTTCAGCTATAAATTGGGAGCTTTACTTAGTAACAAAGGGATAATGTATATTGAGGTAGCTAAGTCAGTATCTCTGTTATCATAGGACTCTCCTCAAGTTTTGAAGGGGTGGGGGTTGGGAAGTTGGGCCAGCCTGGTGGTGGGTATTGTGGAGGGCACGTATTGCATGGAGCACTGGGTGTGGTGCATAAACAATGAAGTCTAGTACACTGAAAAGTAATTAAAAAAATAAAAAAAAATTTTAAAAAGACTCTGCTCAAGACTTCCCATCTCTCTATAATACAGAGATACCATGTCAACATGAAAACAAATGGGGGTGGCGGGAATTAACACAACTGTTGTCTTTGGATTTCAGGAAGCTTTATGTTCATAAGCTGGGATTTCATATAAGCTTCTAGAGGGAGGAAAGGATCATTCCCAAGGAAACACATCCAAATCCGATGGGAGGGGACCATGAAGAGACAGAAATATGGAACTTTGTGTATCACAGACTACAAAAGTTAGGACATAATGACACATGAGAATGACAGGACATAATGATACATGAGAAAATACTTTTAATAGAATATAGCTTGATGTATTGGCAGAAATATACACAGTGTGGTCTGACAGAAGGGCTGTCAAGAATGTCAGCCCTGCCTGGTTGCCATCCCTGCACAGATGCTTGCTTTGCAGCTGGCACTATAATTAGGCCCTCCTTTAACCCATGGGAGACTGTCTTGGATCTAAACACTTTCTAGTAAAAATGTTTAGATCTACATTAGTATTTGCAGTTTTATTATGATATATGTATTTGGAGAAAGAGAGAAGTAGAGGCTGTAGAATGAAATGGTTAAACGCACAGATTCTAGAGCCAGACTGTGTGAACTGTGTGAATGATGAGTTCTCCAACATGTGACCTTGAGCAAGTCATTAACCTCAACATGCTTCAGTTTCCTTCTCTCTAAAATGGGGTTAATAAGAGACATCCCATGTTATTTGAATCTGTTTGGTTTCTGAATTAAGACAGGAAGGCAAACTCCACTATCTACTTCATAGGGGTATGGAGTGGAGTAAACAAGCTAATATAAGACTGATGTTATATAACATGGAACATTTTAAATGCTGTGCAAGTGTTTGCTATTGTTAATTGGGGCTATATTTTACACACTAGATGAGAGTCTCTGCACCCCAACATGCATCTGTCCTCCAGTGTCCTTCTGGTGGCAGGGGGCAAGGATAACCCACATGCTGGGCCCTCCCAGCTGGTTCTATCCTACTGCTATTAATGAGGTCATTCTCACTGGGTCCTTCTCTGAAAGGACACTAATGACAGAGAACATTTTTGTCCTTTAAGTTGAAGACAAATGACATGTTTCAGATCTTTAATAGAATGGTAAAACAGTAAAAAGACTCCAGTATAGAAAGAACAAGGTTAAAAAATAAAACTTCTGGTGTACCCAAACAAATTAATGCCTCACTCAGGAAGTCCCTTTGTGGGCAGGAACTGAATCTATTCAATTCACCAAGGTACCCAGAAAGTAGCACAGTGTTTAACATAGAGTAAATACTTAATACATTTTTCTTGACTAAGTAAATATATGGTGAATGCCTAGAGATGTTTCAGAAGTTTACTTCAATACTATAATTCAAGTCACAAAGAAGTAAGTAGGAACTTCAGGCTGTTTTCATGAGTTTTTTCAGGTCTAGCCCTGCTGCCAAAATCATAAACAGTAAATAGACACCCCCTTCCCTCTACTCACCACTGTCATCTCCACTAAGGAACATTTATGAATGGCAGAGATTCTCTTCAAATTCTTTGATAGTCTTCTCTGGAGCTTTTTTTCTTTTAAGTTTTGTTTTCAAATTTAAAATATATTTTGATAATATATCTCAAAATGTTATAGCTCATTCTTACTCTCTATGCATCAACCACTTCTTCTTAGTCTTAGACAGTTTTAGCAACTTAGAAATAAACTAGCAATTTAGAAATATTTGGTATTTCTTTTTTGCCTCTGTAATAACATGCTTAAACTCAAAAAAATATAATTTATTCTTAATAATCACATATATATATCTCTTGAGTTCAAAATGCCTAGGGATCGAGGGCGTTTTAAGATCTTAAATGAATGAATGAACATATATTCATATAAGTTATATATATAAATATAAGTTACATAGATAAGTTATACATGTATAAATTATGTGTTATATATAGTACATACAATTATATGTATATATATATGTAACATTGTGACCTGGAGACAGCAGTTTTTGTTTTTTTAAAGATTTTATTTATTTATTTGACAGAGAGAGATCACAAGTAGGCAGAGAGGCAGGCAGAGAGAGAGAGAGAGGGAAGCAGGCTCCTTGTTGAGCAGAGAGCCCGATGTGGGACTCGATCCCAGGACCCTGAGATCAAGACCTGAGCCAAAGGCAGCGGCTTAACCACTGAGCCACCCAGGCACCCGACAGCAGGTGTTTTTAATGAAAGATTTGATGCCATGATGCAGACAAACCAACCAGCTTAGGTCAACCTTAAAGAACGAGGTTTCTGTGAAACAATATGTAAAGTACCAATTTCAAGGGCTTTATTGTAGTTTCAAATGCCTTAAATCAGATAAGGACCACCTCCCCGCACCCTATGCATTTTTAAATTGAGGCTTCATTAAAAAGCAATTTTTATATTAAAGAGAAAATAGAAATATTCTACATTAAAATTTAGAACAGAGAACTTCTAGCCATTCCGTATTTTAGTTCTGTATCATATTTAGTTAAGGAGTTAAGGTAGAGTGTAACAGGTAGCAATAGGGACAGAGGGGTGGGAATCTAGGAAAGTAAGTAGATGAAAATCCAGTATTCATCATATTCTGAAAGGATAAAAGTTGAGCAAATATACCACTACTACTTTAAGTTATTTCTAACCTCAGAAAAATCCAACTGTTTGCAATTATATCTCTTTTCCTAATTTTAAACTGGTGGGGAAAGGAGGGCAGGCATTACAAAAATTTGTGACCATTGAATAAAAAATAAACTTTAACCACATTACGCCAGTGGTTTCTATTTGGGTCCCAAGAAAGGAATTCTGAATAAATATCATCAAAAACTTTTGACAAAGAAGTGGGAAAGGTGATCATTTTCAAACATGATGCCTGGTAAAGCTCTGGCTATACTCTTGTAGCAATGTCTGAAGTCTAATATAAATCTCTTCCTACCATCAGTCTTCTGTTCCTTTTAGTATTGTCCTGGATAAAGCTTTCATTCCCCCAGACTCATCAGCATGATGCTGTATAAATAAATTGTGATACATTCATCAAAAAAAGTTACAGAGTAGCTAAAATTTATAAACTGAGGCTGTATATATTTTCACAAATAAATCTTAAGCATAAAGTGTTCAGCAAAAGCAATTTGCAAAAGAACATATACAGTATGATCCAATTATATGAGGTTTAAAAACTACATAAACTCTGTGTTGCTTGTGGGCACATATAAATGTAATAAAAGGAAAAGCATTTCTACTACAATTGAGGGCAGTAGCTATTTCTGGAAGAATACATGAGGGACTTAATACCTGAAATATTTTATTTTTAAATTATCTGGCAAAATACTAGGATTTGTGTAAGTTTATGGAAAATATAAACATATCCTTCTCTACATTTTCCTGTTTTCTTGATATAATTTATAATTTTAAGGAAAAATAAATAAGTTAATTGTTCAGATCAAGTAGGTACAAAAACAATAATAAAATACCTCTAGAAAAAGAAAAGCAAGGAATTTATAAATATGAAGTTTAAAAGAATGAAATAGAAGCCATAAAGAATAAAACTGTTCAGTAAAATTAAGTGACTGCACTTTGAAAAGTCCCATAAAATAGAGGACATCTTTGAATCTTTTATTAAGACTAAAAGAGGAAAAATAAACACCATTCATAATGAGGAAAGAGATATATCTACAGAAGATATTGTGTTTTTTAAGATTTATTTATTTATTTATTTATTTTAGAGAGAAAGTGTGTGTGAGAGTAAGGGGAAGGGCAGAGGTAGAGGGCGAGATTCTCAAGCAGTTTCCCCACTATGCATGGAGTCCCACATGGGGCTCAATCTCACAACTCTGAGATCATGACCTGAGCTGAAATCCAGAGTTGGATGCTTAAATAACTGAGCCACCAGGTGCCCCAACACTGTTTAAACTATAAAAGAATACTAAAGTTTCTAATATTAATTAATTGGAAAATATAGATGAAATGATATCAATTACGTATTATATTATATATTTAATATATATTACCAGGTTGAATCAAATAGAGGAAAAAAGCTTGAATATAGGAATAATTGTAAAAAAAAAATTGCAAGAGTTGTCAAAGCTCTAATCTAAAAATAGGCTACAGTCCCAGAAGGTTTTATAAATTTTACTAAAGCTATAAAGGGCAGATAATTACTATATAATATAAATTCTTTCAGAGCATAGAAAAGCATGCAAATCTTCCCATATCATTCTTTAAGAATAGCCTCACTTTATATCAAAAATAAATAAGGATAAGGGCGCCTGGGTGGCTCAGTGGGTTAAAGCCTCTGCCTTCAGCTCAGGTCATGATCTCAGGGTCCTGGATTGAGCCCCGCATCCGGCTCTCCGCTCAGCAGGGACCCTCTTCTCTCTCTGCCTGCCTCTCTGCCTACTTGTGATCTCTGTCTGTCATATAAATAAATAAAATCTTTTAAAAAGTAAATAAGTAAGGATAGCTCAAAAATAGAATACTATAATCTCATTTTAATATACTATCATAAAATTTTAAATAAAATAATTATCTAACTGAACCCAGTAGCTTAGTTTTTAAATAATACATCAGAACTACAAGGGACACTAGTCATCCTGGGATACTGAATATCTGAAAACCTTTCTGTTGTTTAAGGAATTCCCAATCTCCCATCAAAGAGGCTACTCATACCACATATTTTCTTTCCCAGTTTTCCACGAAGTTAAAGTAAGAGGTATATGACCTAGCTTTACCCATCAGATATCACCATTGCAGACTTTGGGTTGAAAGCTACTGACAAGAAACAGCAGAACTGCTCAGAACTCATTTGTTGAGCAGTGGAGTCTACATTCAAGTACAAAAATGGTGGGGCCAAGGGCATGTTTGCCGTCCAGGTTAGGTGATAAAAATTAGGACGTCCATGTTCAGTAGTTTCTACAGTGTGTGTTTGCTGGACCAGTTCTACAAAATAATGTGAGACTTTGTTTTGGACCACATAGCCTACAAACCTGATTCTTTTGACTTCCCAAAGATTCCAGGAGTTTCTTGATAGCTTTTAATAACTTGTTTTTGTACTGTACTTAGGATGAGTTGGTTTTGTTGCTTGTAACTAAAACCACATACTAATATATTGACAAAGTAGAATTTATCCCGGTAATGCAAAGATGACTTAATGCTAATAAACCAATTGATGTAATTCACTACATAAACAGATTAAAAAAGAAGAGTTGTTCATTATATAACCTAACACCATTTGATGAAGTTCACCTCTCACTGATTAAAAACAATACAACACAAAATCTTATCAAACTAGAAATAGTGGGAAATTTTCTCAGTTTAGAGAGAATATCTACCAGATGCAAAGAGCAAATACCATACTCAATGTGAAACATTGGAAGTACTTCCACTTACGTCACAAACAGAATAAAGATGTACACCTCATCAGGACTATTCAGCCATAAACAAGAGATCCTGCCCAACACAATTAGACAACAAATTATGTGAGATAAATAATAGAAAAGTAATCACACTTTCATTCTTTACAGGTAAATATGATTATTTACCTAGAAAGTCAAGAAAACCCACTGAAAAATTGTTAGATTCTTTTACGGGGGTTAGTAACATAAGCGGATATAAGATGGGTCTATAAAAAATTCTGTGACATTGTGATATACAAGAGATAGTCAATTTTTAATATAGTAGAAAAATTTTCATTTATGGTAGCAAAAGAAATGTAAAATATATAGGAAGACACTTATCAAAAATGTTTAAAAATGTTAAAGGAAACTACAAAACTTACCTGAAGGATATAAAATTATATTCAAATAAATACAGAGGTCTACCATGTTCTTGGAATTTTTTCAAGTTAGTCTATTAATTTAATATAATTTCATTCAAAATCCCAACAAGACATTTGTTTTGTATATAGTTTAACAAGCTGATTCTAAAATTCACATGGAAGAAAAAATGCCCAATGATTTTGAAAATGTGTGAGAAAGAAAAAGAATAAGAGAGGAATTGCCCTAACACTTATTCAAACCTTGATAATAAAAACAAAGTTGAATTTGCACTGAAATATACAAAAGCACATCTATGAAACAGAGTGAGGAGTCCAGAAACTGCTCTTCAGATATATGGAAATGGAATATCTGTATGGAAATGATGAACTCTTCTAAATATGATGTGACAACTGGCTATACTTTAAAGTGGGGGAAATTTTAAATTTATTTTCCCTACCTAACATAAAACTAAATATCTATGCAAAAAGTCTTGGGAAAAAAATGAGAAAAATTTTAAAATCTTGGGAAAGGAAAGGTCTTCTTATGCAAGTCACAAAACTCAGAAGCTTTGGACTGGACTACATTGAAACTTAAAATTTCTCTAAGATAAAAGGTACCATGAAGAAAGTTTTAAGAAAGGGGAATCAAGGACAAAACTAGCAGAAAATATTTAATAATCTAGAAAGATAGGGATGTGTATCCATAATACAGAAAGAATACACACTCATAAAAGGAAACTTCCACTTTTTCACTTATTACTCCATGTACTTCTACACTATTTCCATATTCAATAAGAGTTGTCTCATATACTGCTTTATAAAAAGCTAAAAATCATTTTAAAAAACATTAGGAAGTATATCACTCTTCACCAAGACTATCCATATCAGCTTTTCTATTTTAAATGAAGGTCTATAAAAAACACATTTTTCCATCTATTCAGTTATTTAAGTTTAAAATAATCTTACTTAGAATGAGGAAACTATGTAGTATATACGTCTGTTCTCTGTTGCAGCATCAACAAAGGAAAAGGACATTGCCATTACTTCTAGTCAAGACCAATGTAATATTTAATATTAAATTTGTTGCTTTATTAAATTTATTTGCTTTAATATTATTAAATTATAATTCATAAATGCAAATAAGTAGTTTATAAACAGCAGTGCTATATCATCAAAGTAATCTAGGAGCCAGAAATAAATTAATGGTCTTGTCTCTTATTAACATGGCTGTTTAACTACCACAGTAACTATCTTGGTAACAAATTTCCACAAACTTTGTGCCTTGAAACAACAGAAATATATTCTCTCACAGTTCTGGAGGACAGAATCTGAAATCAAGGTGATGGCAGGTTGGTTTGCTCTGGATGTTCTGAGTGAGAATCTGTCCCATGACTCTCTTCTAGCTTCTGATGGCTACTGGAAATCCTTGGTATTCTTTGGCTTGTGACTACCCTCCTATCTCTGCCATTGCCTTCACATGGCCTTTTCATCCTTGTCTCTCCTCTGTATCTGTGTGTCTCTGAGTAATCCCTTTTTCTGTCTTTTATAAAAACATATGTCATTAGGTTTTGGGTGTCCCCTAAATCTAAGATGATCTCAAGATCCTCAATTATATCTATAAGACCCTATTTTCAAACAAGGTCACATTTACAGGTATGAGGCTTAGGACTTAGACATGTCTTCCGAGGATATATAATTTAACCCACTAGAGGCATCAAGGCAGGATAGGCCCCAGGGCTAAGAAGACTGGAGAAAGCTGAATGGAGGAAGTGGCACCTGGGCCTTGAAGTATGTCCAAGAGTTGGAGAGCTCAAGATGAGAACATAGGATTTCACAGAATTAGGAAAATGTTAGAAATGATGGGTCTGAGGGAGGGGCAGCGTTAAGAAGCAATATTCCTCAAGGAGATAGTTGGAGGTTCCACTAGCTTACTAAGGCTGTGTCAAATTATGTTTAAGTACTATCAGGAAGCCATAAAGGTTTTCTAAAACACAGAACTGGCTAGATATATTGTGTATAATACATTAAAGTTATTTATTTCTAAGAATAACAAAATCTCCACATGAGTGCTTTTTATTTGAAATTTTTATTTCTATAAATTACTCTAAAATATTTTAGATTGTTACTAATTGGAAAAATGAATTTCCATGAAATATTAGATAAAAACCAGTTGCCCGGAAAGTCTATTGCTTGAGCTGGGAGGTTAGGCTTATATATTGCAGTGCTGCTCTTGGATAGGATTGCATGAAGAACAGCTCCATCTAATTAGCAGGTGCAGGGTAGTTGATGACCTTTTGGTAACTGGCAGTGGGAAAGAATGTGCACTCTTGTATCTGTGGGAGGCACTGAGGGTGGTAGTTAAGGACAATAGGTATTTAACAGTCTTGCTTCAAGTCCTTGCTTCAAATCTTAGCTCTACTTTTGTTCTTTTACTAGCTATATAATTTTCAGCAAGTTGCTCCATTTTCTAGTCTCTATAATAATATTTCCCAAATCATATGTTTATTGAGATGGTTAGATGAGATGGTGTGTTAGTTTCCAGGGGCTGCCATTACAAAAGGCCACAAACCAGGTGCCTTAAAACAAGAGAAATTTATCATCTCATAGTTCTGGAGGCTAGAACTCCAAAATTAAGATATTATTCAGACCTTGTTCTCTCAAAATCCATAGGGGAGAATGCTTCCTTGACTCTTCAACCTTCTGGTGTTTGCTGATAATCCTTGGTGCTCCTTGGTTTGTAGATGCATCACTCCATCTCTCCTTCTATCATCACTTGACCATCTTTTCCCTGTGTTCCTCAGCTCTTCCTGGAGAATCTCTAACTCTGGATTAAGGGCCTGCCCTATTCCAAGATGACTTCATCTTAACTAATTATACTTGCAACTACCCTACTTCCAAATAAAGTCACATTGTAAGGCACTAGGAAGGCAGCTATGCTCACCACTATACCACCAACGTTTGTAAGGCACTAGGGATTAGGATTTCAACATATTTTGGGGACGCACAGTTCAACCCAAATGAAACGGTTTGAAAATCCCTTTGTACTCAACAAACAACCAACATTTGCTACTATCTTGAAGGCAGAAGAAGTTTTGATACAGGGTGACATTATATTATCTTGCCCTTGGCAGGCACTTAGTCAGTGTTGTTGATGTGATGGTTTTGTACGTATTTATATTTTTATTTTAGGAATTTAAATAAACTGCCAAACTAGAAAAAATATTCTAAGTAGAGGAAGTACGTCCTCTATATCTCCTGTATGGTCCAGAGTTTACAAAGATACTTTGTGGGAATTTAAATGCCAGGGAATAAACATACCTTATAACCACAGTTCTGCAATTTTAAAAGCACATGCAGTGTTATTACGCTTGTTTATATTTACAGTAAAAAAAATCTGACAACCCACCTTCCTTGAGGTGACGAGAGTTCTCTTCACCTTTTTTAGTGGCAGTCCCTCTAACACAGAGAATTAATAAGTATTTTTTTAATACTCCTGACAGGTTCTTCCATAAGCTACCCTTCTTCCTATTGCAGTACAACTGACATTGCTAATTTTCCATTTCTTAAAATGAAAAGGGAAAAAATGCCTTTCTTTATAAGTATTTAATAGTGAATTTAAAATATAAAAATCAGTGGGGAAGTGCCAAAATTGAATTAAATCATAAGATTTACCAAGATGAAAATCTCCCATTTAGAATTAAGTGGCTTTAGGCGTTCTGGAATCTGTTGTTAAGTATGAAATCAGTTCAGTGATCAGACTAGGAAATACATGTGAGGAAACCCTTTATATCAAAATCTTATTTTTTTTAACATACTTTTTAAAGCTGTATCTAGGACAAACTACAACTTTGTATCTGAAATTTTTTTTCAAAACCAATAAATGACAAAAGACCACAAAAATTTAGGAAAGGTACATGGATGAAGGATATGTTAAATAAGCAAATCCAACCTTTGTATGCTAATTTTAAGCAAATATGTAATGGAAAGAAGCAAATGAAACTTAGATAGAAGGCAATGTGAAAAAAAAGAAAGTATTACTGCCTTCTGATGGTAACAAATTAGGCACAGGAATTCAAGTAAAGAAACAGAAGCCAGGCAGGTCTGGCAGAACATTTTACCAGCCAGACACTTCCCACAGAATGGGAATTCTAGAAATATTAAGGAGGATGAAGCCAGAGAGAAGGAGCTGGAAGATGAGGAAAGCGGTATCAAAAAGGAAAAATCCTAACATATTTACACTCACTATTTTTTAGCAATAATTAAGACACTAAGGCCAATGAGGAGAACCAAAGTTTAGAATAAAAATGATTGGCTCTGTTAAAAGGTAGAGGACATTTTTGCTAAATATACCGAGAGGTTTCCTTCCTTAATCTTTGATCTCTGATGGAAGCTGTCAACAGACAGCAGAGTGCACTTAAATGAGGGACTTGGCAGATCTGGGTTATAGGCTTGATTCTGTTTCTTCCTGGCTCTGTCTTCTCAGGTAAGCCAGGAAAGCTCTCTGGTTTCCAGGGTAGCCATTAATGATTTGTTTCTTCACGTATGGTTCAGAGTGTACAAATCTAAAATCTAAAATTGTATGCCTCTGAGTTTATAGATTTCTTCTTTTAATAGAGATTATTTTGTGAATTATATTGTGAATATACATGCATGTGTGTGTGCACACACACAGACATAAACACACACACACACACACACACACACACACACAAATGATATTCAAAATATTTCAAACCAGTTCAGCATTGACTAATTGTACCAGAGGCTGGCTACAAACAACCAATATGGTCCTACCAATTCATGCCTCCTGAATATCAGCTCTGCAAGGAAAAAGATGAAAGCTTAGATACATGTTTCGAGTGGAAAGGTGGCTTGCTCATACTTTCAGTAAACCAAGCCTATATTCACACCCTAAAAATGCAATCCCTGTATAACCATTCACCAGGTCGTAACTTCCCTGTATTTAAGACTTAGGGAGCAGGAGGAAATATATATAGCTTCTGGAAAGGAAAGAAGGGAGGGAGAAGCATCTGCATTTCGAGATCCTGATTCCTACATGTAGCAGACTGATTAGACTATAGCCAGAACTTGGAATTGCTTAGCAACTAAATACTTGCTCCCATCTTCTGACTTATATAGGTACTAGAGAACCATTGGGGGGGGCGGATCTTGAACCATAAATGAAATTCAGATTATAGATTTCAAAGACTTATCTGATGAACCAGGGTAAGATGACAGGAGCTGAGAGAATTCAGGTGGGCCCTTGAGAAAGAATACCGCATTAGAGAAAGAAGAGTTTGGGATAGGGTCAGATCAGCATACAGCCACAGACATTGCTCTAGAAGAAAGAACATGGCCTCTGGACTCTTCTGACTCAGGCTTCTGAACTCCTCCTTTGTGACCTTAGCATCTACTTTAAAGATTCAGTGTCTTTATCTTTAAAATGGGGGTGGAAATCATCACAGTCCATGTATCACAGGGTTGCCATGAGGAAAAATGGAGGTATTGCATGTAAAGCCTTTAGAGAGAATTTAACACATACTAACTGTTGTTTCCTTGGAAGCCCAGTTGTATTTGGAATGGGAAACACCAGTTGTTTGTGCATCAGCTGAAAAACCTAACAATAGTAACAGCAACAATGGTGACAACAACATCACTATATATTCTGTATCACTTAGGGACCCTGCTCAGGGTACCCCACCCCTGCTCTACCTCCTTAAAGGTCTTGTTCCTCCTTAAAGGCAGGCATTTTTTCTTCTTTTCCCTTCCAAGAGGGTAGCTTGGGGTTGGAAAATTTAGAGACTTCTCTCACTCTGGGGAGAGAATGTGAAGCTTTTGATTGAAAGGCTGAGGCCCCCAGAGCTGGATTGTCTGAGAGAAAAGAGCTCCTAGCACTGAAGGAGGTGGGAGCAACCGACCTGAGGGAGTTAGGGAACAAGGAAGGAGCAAAAAAGGGCACTTGCTCCCCATTCCCATTAACTTGTCAACTTTCCTAATTAAAAAGGATAAACTATTATGAGAGAAGAACAACTTTATAAAGATTTAAAGTTATTTTCTATCACCCTCCCAAAAAGGCTGAAGAGCTAGCTGGCTGGGAGGTGAAGAAAGAGTTGGAAACCAGAACCATCTGGACAACCACTGAGGCTGCGTGGCACAGCCTAGGGGTCCAAGTCACAGGTCAAGGGTGTCGTAGATGAGGAAGGCCTGGATTAAGTTAGAAGATGGAAACATGATCAAGGTCCTACAGAATTGGGTGCCAGATCAGCAACCAGAGACAACACAAGAGATAGCTGCCCCCCAAGGTGCATCTGGTCTGTAGACTCTCCCAACAATGGAGCCAGTAAAAGACTGAGGCTATGATGGGGTCCATCTCAAGATGTGGGGCTCAGCTTGCCCTAGAGGCTTGGGAAGAGGGCAGAAGCTTGTAGGAGATCACCTTTTACAGACCAGAGAAATATATTCCTTCAATTATTCATTTAGAAGTTGATTATTTTGAGGGTTTTTTTCTATGTCATTCAGTGATATAAAAAATGCCATTTATAGCCAAAAGCCACTAAACTGTTAAAAATGTCATAAGCCAGTTCTCAGAATTAATAAGTCAACTAGAAACAAGTGTATGCTCTTATCAAGAGTTAAATATGCAGTTCGGGTGAGGATTTAGGGCCATTAGATATATAATCACAAAAAAAAAACAAACCCAACAACCTTTTTTTGCATGAGGTGATTCACTTTGGGTTTTGAAATGCAAAAATTGCCATCTTTATTATTTCCAGTCTACTATGTATATGTATGTGATATGAGTTCACAAGTACAAGCAGTTACCATGGTAGCCAGAGACCTTCCTTTCACAACAGATAAAAGTGAATAGT
The DNA here is from genome assembly GCF_010015895.1 of Lontra canadensis. Lineage (NCBI taxonomy): Eukaryota > Metazoa > Chordata > Mammalia > Carnivora > Mustelidae > Lontra > Lontra canadensis. The sequence continues at coordinate 29,431,089 of NW_022630996.1, forward strand.
AATGTTTTAGACCCACTGTTTTTAACTCTGTTCCTTCTATATATATGTCTTCCCCATTAATATCACAGCATTAAGATGATCCACAACATACTTAAACCCTTTGCTTTGAATATCAAGATGACTCAGCCACCCTGTCCTGTAAATAAGAAGGTTTTGGCATTTACAGATTACTCCTGTCAACTAAAACGTGGTTCAAGTGAGAATTACACGGTCCTGGCAGACATCCATGTGACCTAAGGTTTGGGTTTTTTCTGAGGATTTATAACCCTGACAGTTCATTTTGTGGGCCTTCTTTAAAGCCTGTCATTTAGCACAAATTGACATTTAAGCAGCTTTTTAAAGCTCTAGTATAAAAAATGTTAAAACATCCTGAGTTTTTTCCTATTAACATCACCTATTATTTATTATCGTAGTCAGAAAAGTGAATCATCAATTTTCCCCTTTCAACATTTTTCTTAGGAACTGGAGGCAGTGGGAAAGATAGGGCAACCTCAGTCAGTTTTATTTCCTTCTTTAAAAAGAAAAAAATAAACTTCTTAGATTAACATTAAAATCTTTTGTACAAAAGACACTACAAAATGAAGAGAAGATACCACTGGGTGTTGTAATGCATTTAACAAACAGGATTAGTGTCCAGAATATATATATATGTTTCTATTACATAATGTATAAATATTATACATAATATAAAATAGTACATTATAAAATATATATGTAAATATATATATTTGTACAAATTATAAAGAAAAAACTCAACAGGAAAAGGGGAAGGAATATAAAAGCACCAATTTACAAAAGAGAGAGTTTGAATGGCCGTATAAAAAGATGCTTAAACTTCTTAGTTATTAGAGAAGGTTGAACTAACACAATGAAATACTTCTTTGTGCTCATAGGGCTGACAAAAACACAAAAGTCTGGGAGAGGAAGGGGGTGGTTTAAACTGGTCTCTGCTCTCACATTCACTGGCCCTCACCTCCAATCCAACTGCCATATTACTTTCCAGCCAAAGGGCCACTGGGCTTGGAGGGTGTGTGGCTCTTCAGGTGAGTTGTGAAGTGGAGAGGTGAACCTAAGCACACCTGGGGTCCAGCAGGAAGAAGGCAGACCAGTAGCTGCACTTCTCAAGAAAGATTGGCTTGTGGAGATCCTTGGTGGATCTCCCAAAGATGGGAGAATGAAATCCTTTGCTAGTATTTTGTTTTGGTTTCTTTTTAAGGATTGTATTTTGTTTACTTTTAACTCCAACAGCATAGAGCTTAGTTAACCTGAAGGGATCCACATTTATTACAAAGGGCCTTCCACACCTGGGTGGCTCAGTGGGTTAAAGCTTCTGCCCTCCGCTCAGGTCATGATCCCAGCGTCCTGGGATCAAGACCCACATCGGGCTCTCTGCTCGGCAGGGAGCCTGCTTCCTCCTCTCTCTCTGCCTCCTTGTGATCTCCGTCTGTCAAATAAAAAAAATAAAATAAAATAAAAATAAAAAAATAAATCTTTAAAAAAAACAAAAACAAAAACAAAGGGACTTCCATCACATCAGCATGGAACTCAGTCTCGAAAGAGAAAGAATAAGGCCCCAGCTGACAAACTGGAGAAGGCGCAGTTCCCACTTCGTCATTATGTACAAACATCATAAGGCTCCCACCCCGTTCTTTCATTAGAGGATGAGGTCTGTGTATGCTTACTTCTCCAACAACATTGTGATTCAGGAGAATGGGTCTCTTCTTGCAATCAGAAAGTGCTTGGGTGAAAAACCCACAATGTTTGGAGAAGACCAGGCCATTACTTGTTCAGTATTTCAAGCTGAGAAATATGAGTTAATTCTTGAGGGAAACAATTCTAAACTTGTGTTGGATTTAGGTGCTTCAATTCAAGAAGCCACGATAGTTAAAAACAAGGATATCAGAAAGGTTTTGGATGTTATCTGTCTCTGATAAAGGAAGAGTTCAGCAGGCAGATTAGTAACATCTAGGAGCTGCTGAGCCATGGAAACCAGTACTTAAGACCTGTCTGTGACATTAAGAGCACAATTGAATTCATCTATTTAAAAGAAAAAATGGGGGGCGCCTGGGTGGCTCAGTGGGTTAAAGCCTCTGCCTTCAGCTCTGGTCATGATCCCGGAGTCCTGGGATTGAGCCCCACATCGGGCTCTCTGCTCAGCAGGGAGCCTGCTTCTCCCCTTCTCTCTGCCTGCCTCTCTGCCTGTTTGTGAACTCTCTCTCTCTCTCTCTCTCTCTCTCTCGCTGTGTCAAATAAATAAATAGGATCTTTAAAAAAAAAAAAAAAGAAAGAAAAGAGGGGCGCCTGGGTGGCTCAGTGGGTTGAGCCGCTGCCTTCGGCTCAGGTCATGATCTCAGGGTCCTGGAATCGAGTCCCACGTCGGGCTCTCTGCTCGTCAGGGAGCCTGCTTCCCTCTCTCTCTCTCTCTCTCTGTGCCTGCCTCTCCGTCTACTTGTGATCTCTCTGTCAAATAAATAAATAAAATCTTTAAAAAAAAAAGAAAGAAAGAAAGATGTGTGGGTAAAATAAAGGCATTTAAAGACATTTGAAACCATTTTTCTAAGTAATTCTTGAGTTAAAGCAAAAATCCAAAATTACTGATAAAATGAACAGCAGAGTCCTACACTTCCCGTCTATGGCACACAGCCAAAGCAATACTCAGCAGAAATGTACATTCTAAATGCATTTATTAGAAAACAGGAAAGATAGAAAATAAATGCATTAAACTTTCACCTCATAATGAGAGAAAAACAACCAAACCAAACAAAAAAAATTAGGAAGAAATTTAAGAAGATAAAAACAGAACTAGATTAAATAGAAAATAACCCCAAAAGACAGACTAGATTAATTAAAATAAAATTAGTTCTTTGAAAAGCCCAACAAAATACATAAGCCTCTGGTAATTCTGATGATAGGGAGGGAGAGAGAGAAATAACACCAGAAATAAGAATTAAAACACAGCCAAAGACACAGATAATACTTGTAAAATCCAAAAAATTGTATCTAACACTTAGACCAATAAATTTAAAATTTTAGAAAAAAGAATTGTTTGGGACATATAGATTATCAACTAACATCAGGGAAGATGTAAACTGAAAAAACAGCCACAGAAAACTAAAAACATAATTTTTAAAAATCTGTTCTTTAAAAAAAAGCATCAGTCCTAGACCATTTTATGAGTGAGTTCTACATAACCTTTAAAAGACACATATTTTTTTTCCCCATGTTTTATTTAAACTGTTTCAGGCCACAAAATAGATACAAAATATCCTTACATGTTTTATAAGCCTAGCATAACACAAACTTGAGTAAAGACTGCCCCAAATAGCCTTTTCTAAATCTCATATAAGATTATGAAAGTAAAAATATTTTTCCAAAAAGTACAAATCAAAACTATAAGAATGATATATCACAACTAAGTAAGACTTCTTATAAGAATAAAAAAGTGGCTAACTTGTTCAACAATGAGAAATTTATTAATTCTTTATAAATAGAAAAAGAAAATCTACATGATTCTTGTAATAGAGGTTGAAAAAATCACAAACCTATTTCTAAACTAATCTAGGAATAGCATGAAAATAGGGTGTTCTGTAAGAAATTAATGTGAGTTTTTTCCACTCCTTTAAACACATTAGTTAAGAATAAAAGATAGTTTTACCCATTTTCAAGAGGACTGCCAAGCCATGGCCTAGGTTTTCCTCACCCGGAACTGGGATGGAGCTTTTTTTTTCCCCTAATTATTTTACTATCCTATTTATTTTTTTTATTTTTTAAAATTTAAATTCAATTAACATATAATGTATTATTAGTTTCATAGGTAGAGTTCAGTGATTCATCAGTTGCATATAACACCCAGTGCTCATTACATTATGTGCCCTCCTTAGTGTCCATCATCCAGTCACCCCATCCTCCCACCCTTTTCCCCTCCAACAACCCTTGGTTTGTTTCCCATGATTAAGAGTCTTACAGTTTGTCTCTCTCTCTGATTTCATCTTGTTTTATTTTTCCCTCCCTTCCCCTATGCTCTTCTGTTTTGTTTCTTAAATTCTACATATGAGTAAAATCATAAGATAATTGTCTTTCTCTGATTGACTTATTTCACTTAGCATAATGCCCTCTAGTTCCATCCACATCTTTGCAAATGGGGGATTTTGTTTTTTGATGGCTGAGTAGTATTCCATTGGGAATACCACATCTTCATTATCCATTCCTCTGTCCATGGACATCTGAGCTTTTGCATCCCCTGGCTAGTAAAGGAGAAATCAGCACTAAAGTATTTGCTGGGGATCACCAAGCTCTAGGTTTAGTAGATCTTGCTAACCGAGAGCGTTTAAGCTAGACTGTCCAAGAGAAGACGGAAAAGGCTTTTGACTTGTGGAATTTGAAAGGCAAGAACGACTTTACTGAAAACTCAAATATGGAAAACACTGCGGTTTTTAGAGAGGTGATGATTGGGGGAATTGGGGTGGGGATGATTAAGGTGGGGAATGACCTGAGCCAAATGGTCTGTCACTCTGGTTCAGAGTTGGCAGCAATCCTATTGCTGCAGGGACAGATGTCAAGGCTTATAGAAGCTGAGCCAGCAGGACTGAAACCCTGGGTGTGTGCTGAGGGCTCCAGGCCTCTGCAGCATAGTGTGCACACTCATGTGGTTTACGTGTGCACACATGCATACATCCGTGTGTGTGTACACATCCCTGCGTGATGTTCTGGATCTGGCCTATCAGTTATCACAGTCAACACATAATTTTTGTGAAATACTTTTAAGACTATAAGAATGAATAAGAGAATTTTATCAGATGGCTAGCTATAAGATCAACACATGAAAGAGACTTGTTTTCCTGTGTTGATCTTAACCACTCCCCCAAATCATGAGAAAAATATTCACTGTCACTAGCCTGTTTTACATGTTAGAATAAACATCATAAAAAAAATGTGTCAAACCTATGAGGAAAAAAAATCATAAAATCTTTTGAAGAAGATATTGAGCACCTGATTAAGGGGAAAACATACTATGTTTCTGGATATACTATTTTTCTAGTTTATAAAAATAGGGTAGGGGTGCCTGGGTGGCTCAGTGGGCTAAGCCTCTGCCTTTGGCTCAGGTCATGATCTCAGGGTCCTGGGATCGAGCCCTGCATCGGGCTCTCTGCTCAGCAGGCAGCCTGCTTCTCCCCTGCCCCTGCCTGCCTCTCTGCCTACTTGTGATCTCTCTGTCAAATAAATAAATACAATCTTTAAAAAATAAAAAAATAAATAAAAGTAGGGTAAATAAAAGCAGGGTAAATATTTAACCTCTCTGCATCTTATTTCCCTTATTTGTAAGAAGAAAACAAAAATATTACTGACTTACTTAGGTTTTTATGAGAATTAAATGAATTAATTTATATAAAGTATAATTGTTACGAATAAAAATATGTCAGTTATTTTCAAATTAATCTATAATTTTGATGCAGTTCTAAATAAAATCTCCCCAAATTTTTATGGGACATGAAAAAGATAATTCTTAAATTCAAATATAAATGTAAATGTTAAAAACTACTAATAGAAATGATGAAAATTTAGGATTATGATGGGAAACTTGATCCAGCTTGATCATTTCAAAGCACATTTTGGAGAACTTCAGTAATAAAAAACAATGTAACATTAATTAAAATAACAGGCAAATATATCAAATAATAGAGAATAGAATAAAGAGCCTAAACAGTTTCCTGTATCTGTAAATATGGGATATGATCTAAGAAAAATGTAAGATTTGAGATTCATGGGAAAGAATGGACTATTCAAAGAATTTAGTTGGAACAAATAACTATCTATTGTATCTTTATCCAATACCAAAACCTAAAATAAATTCCTGATGTGGTTCCAAGTTAAATGAAAAACCACAACTATAAAAGTATTACAAGAAAATATAAGAAGGGTGCCTCACTGGCTCAGTCAGTAGAGCATGCGACTCTTGATCTCAGGTCTGTGGGTTCAAGCCCCATGTTGGGTGGACAGATTATTTAAAAACAAAACATTTTGTGCTCATTTCGGCAGCACATATACTAAAATTGGAACGATAAAAAACAAAATATTTTTTTAAAAGAGAAAAATGAGAATGAATATGTAACTTTAAGGAAACACTACAAAACATATTAATCAAGGTTTAACTGAGCATGACAGAAATTATTCTACCTTGCTTAAGCAGAAAACATTTAAATAAACCTAATGCTTAGAAAATTATCAGAAGAGAATGGAAGAGCAAGATCTAAGTAGAACTTTAAAAAAGAATTTCCAGAACATCATTGCAGATCTGGCCCACTAAAATAATCAATAGCTCTGCTCTGATCAGAAAATTCCATGATCAGAAAGCTGGGGAATCAACTAACTTTAAGACCACTACACATCAGCCCTTGCATCCGAGCTAAATGGAGCCCCCATCTACCCTGTTTCTTGACATCCTTGAAAGTAAAGCGTAAGAACTGAGACTTCTGCTGCTGTCTCTGAAAACCAAATGCCCCTTCCATCAGGTTCCCCTGTGGAAGTAGCTAGACTAGCTAAGGCATGGACCCATCTCACTCCCACCTTCTAAATCTTGGGGAGAACAGGCTTCTCCGCTAGGAGTTAGTTCACGTGTAGAACTCAAGTTCAGACGGATTTTGTGAAAAGTAGCCTTTCCACATTCTAGCCTTTCTACTCTCCAACCTTCAGGACAAATTAAGTCATGCTACAGGGGAACTGGAATCTCACGGAGGGGGTCAATTTGTGATTCCTTTCACAATGAGAAAAATGGAAAACTCACAGTAAGAAAAGATAGGAGAAAGATAGGAAGAGATTGATAGATGTAATACATGACCATAAACAAAGTAAAATCAACAATAAATAACAACAAAAAGAAACATACAGGGGGGTGGAAATATTTGCAATACATACAACAGATGAACATCAGTGCTCATAGCATATGATCTCTGAATCACTAAGAAAAGCAACAGAGTAGAAATGTGAACACAGGCTCAGAGCAAGCAATGAACAGAAAAGGAAATGTATACAAACAATAAATGTATGAAAATATTCCTCAACCAACCAGTAAAGAGTGAAATGCATATAAAAACAAGGTAGTATGATTTTTATCAGATTGGCAAAAAAAATTATTTTAAGTGGTAATATACACAGTTGATGGAAATATAAATTCAATGTTGCCTTTTTGGAGGGCCATTTAGTATTGACAAAATTTTAAATGCCCATGCCATTTAACTGAACGTTTTCACTCCTAGGAATCAGACTTACAGAAACCTATTTAATGAAGTGTCATTTATGATTGCAGAAAATGTAGACAGCCTGAATGCTTTCAAAAGGAAAAAGTGTTAAATAACTTAAGTATAGCTATTCTCTGAAATAAATGTTTTTAACATCTATATTTATTCATAGTATCTTTAAAAACAGTCACAAAATTTCTGGGGCAGGTACACATTATTACTCACAATAATCAGTATTTCCCCTTTGTCCCAAGTCTTCCCCTTTCTGGGATGAGAGAAGGAGAGCTGGAGAGATGTCACACTACCTATAAAAGGGTCTGCACTGCAGGTGGGGAACCCCGTAAACATGAACCTGGGAGATTATACAGAAGAGGAATAGGCGTTCCCTGGCTTCTCCCCTGAGAGACAGACAGACCTCTGTTCCCAAATATAAACAAATTGTCTCTGGGAACAAAAGGGAAAGGATGCTAGGCTCTTAATCTTTGGAATATAAATAAGCGTCTCTAGGGGAAGGATAAGACAAGCATGTCTGAGCTTACAACCCTGGAATGTTTCCATATTTGGAGGAGGTAAGTTTATTACTTTTTGGAAGGGAGCAGATGGCGCCAGGTCTAACACCCTGGATGCGAGGAAGAAGTCGATCTGGGAAAACGGAAATGTTCTCTAGCCTGTTGTTTTCCTTCCCTTATGAAGCCAAACTGTGCAAAAACATGGTCCTAAGCAGACGAATAAAAAGTAAATTTATGATATTTGTACCCAGGGTAATCAAAATATAGATCAAAATATAGAATCAAAATATAGAATATTAAATGAAAAGTAAGGATGATACATTAAATAGTATCTCACCTATGTGGAACTGGTAAACCAGTTGTTAACATGGCTATCTCTTAGGAAAGGAGAATGGATGTGAACAGTAAAGAAGGGAACTTTGTTTAAACTATATGTAATTTTTGTTATTGAATTTGGGTGTAAACTGAGGGGCGATTTTTAAAATATCTTCTTTTCTGTGTTTTCAAGATTCCTTGCAATAGATATATGTTAGTTTTATAATAAAAGTCACTTTTTTATAATCAATTCGTTCATCAAATGTTCTTTATACTTCACAACAGCCACAGATTAATCAGTTGTATCTATTATCACTGAATTTATCATTTATTCCAAAAGGGAAATGGTGCACCATTATTGATAAAACGAGATTATCCTCTTCTGCTATTTATCAATGTTTGTTCCACAGTAACATTTTAAAATTTCATTCATTGGGGCACCTGCATGTCAGGTGTCCACCTTCAGCTCAGGTCATGATCTCAGGGTCCTGGGATCCAGCCCATATTAGGCTCATGTGGGAGTCAGCTTCACCCTCTCCTTCTGTGCCTCTCCCCTTCCCCATCCTCCCCCTCTTCCCCAGCCCCACTCATGCTCTCTCTCTTAGATAAATAAATAAAATATTTAAAAATTTTTTCACTCATTTATCAACATTTATTTAGTATCTATTATATGCTTGGCATTATAATTGGCACTGAGGTTATAAAAAAAGTTGGTTCTTCTTGAAGAACTCACAATCTACTGAGGGTAAAAGACTTGTGTTAGAGTATGTTGTAATTCCTTATGATAAACAACAACATGTGAACTAAGAGTGGTATAGACCATGCAAGGGCAGCTCACTCCTGCTTAAGAGGGGGAGTGTTTCATGAAAAGGTGACGTTTGAAATAAGGCCTGAAGAATTCCATTCTACCACGGCATAGCTGAAGGAAATCAGACCGCTAGGTAATTTGAGATATATCAACCCAGGAAAGACCCCTTTGTTTGTGGCTTGATTTTTAAACCAAATACTACTTGTTATCTACTACCAAATAGTAGATAACACAAATTTCCAACATATTAGAGAGACTGAGTCCATGAGAAGGCAGAGATGCATCTGGCTGAACTGAGAGAGATTTCTGGAACTATTATTACAAGTTGGAGGTGTTGTTTAACTGTAGATGATTCTTAATCCTTAAAAAGTAAGTCATGTGAAATAGATGTTCTTGATAAAATTCAGGGGAGAGTAATGTAATGATTAAGTTCTAAGCCTTAAGTTCCTTTGGTTTGAAGCGAAAAGTACCAGTAACTGTTATGTCCTCTCTTCCATTATTCTGATAGAGACTTGAGGGGAGTCAGATGACAGTAAAGGTTAACTCAGTAGATCTCAAAACGTGGTCCTCAGATTAGCAGCATCAGTATCACTAGGAACTTGTTAGCAATGTGAATTCTCGGTCCCTACCCCAGACTACTGAATCAGAAACTCCATGGAGGGGTCCAGCAGTCCATGTTTTAACAGGCCTTCATGTGATTCTGATGCCCATTGCATAATGAGGTTGGCAAGCTCTCAGTCATTCACATGCAACCAGTTAATGGCTTTAATTTAACCAGCTATCTCTTGTTTATGTACCGGCAGAAAGAAGGAAACATGACAGAAAGGAGAATTTAAGAAACATTTTGGTATTTTTCTCAAATACATGTATATAAATAATATTTAATAGAGAGCACATGGGTGAGAATACTCTTTTTATTTGAAAGAAAACCACCCTACAAGTGATGGGATGGATATTTTGGTCTCTATTGCTTCATGGGCTTCAGAGAATCAATGGAAACCACATCTGGGCAGTCTTCACAGTGACAAAGCAGGCAATCTTTGATTTGTTATGACTTGAGGAAAACGGGAAGATGCTCCTGGTTCAAACACCTGTCCAGCCAGAGGCCACGTGACTAAAAGTGCACTATCAGAGACTAACTTCTTCCCCCTTCAGCGAAGCATTTCTCTGAATACTCTTAAAATAAACATCCCCTCTCAAATCCCCTCTGGAGGAATATCCTTTAAATCGTCACCAATCTGATTCAACCATGAATTCATTACCAACAATCTTTTCTTCTGAAACCAGAGCTCTAGGAAGTGAACACAGTAAGGCCCTGGTCTCTCTGGGTGGGAAATAATGCAGACAAGGAAGGTGGGATGTTAGTCATTGGAAATATATTTCCACACTTTCATCCATTGTAGACTTAGATTCTTCAAAGTCTAATTCTGGCATACCATTAGATAAGCCCTCCACCCCTCAGTACCTCAAATTCTCAGCTGTTAAAAGTCTTACAAGTTTAGGGTTTTGAAAATGCTCAGCAATCTTTGAGTGCTAAACATGTGAAGAAAAAAAAAATCATGTCAATGTATGGAAGATAATCATTCTGGCTAACTTCACTCATTACTCCCATTATTAGTGCCAGTCTAAAGACCATCTAGAGTCCTTGGTGAAATCAGAGAAGTCATTTGCTGGCACCCAAGTATCATCTCCTGGTGATAGCTTATTTTACCCAATGAATAAAAAGGTTGATTAAATTATAACCACATATTAATGGATGCTCAAAGCCCTGAATTATTTTTATGGAAACTAAAGCATGGGGAGGAGACAAGTGCTATTTTCCAGTAACCTATACTACTCACACTGTTTAGTTTACATGTTTTGTTTTCTTCAATATTCCTTTAAGATAAGAAGAAAGAATTCCTTATATTTTATTATATAACTGACATTAGTGGTTAATTAATAACTTGGACAGCAGCTTTAAACCACTTTCTTGCCACCTAATGAAGAATAAGATGTCTCAGGATTTTCTTTCTATTCTTGGCAGCAGAGCTGCTGAAGAGATAAACAACCAGAACTGCTAACATAAATCACACTCTAGGAGATAAACTGCCGGACCTTTTGGGGAACCATTTACACTTGTATAACATTGCAATCCAAGGAGCCCAGAACAGTTGGGGTAGGTTACCATGTACACATATTTTTAAGTATTTAATCTTGCCACTCATTAAGAGAGGAAATAGAAAAAAAGTTATGAATACACTCTCTTGGACCTAGTACCACAGTAGGGAGTAATCAAATAAACCCCAAACTTCCTGCATGCTGGTTCCATCCATTCCTCTCCCTTATCTTTTCCCTTTACAAGCAGAGTTTTCTCGGTGGCAAAAGTGCTCTTAGACAGCAATTTTTGATTCTCCATCCTTACCCACACAACACAAATTTTGTTCCCCAGAAGCTGACACTACCATCCACCTGTTGCTCAAGGATAAATCCTAGAATCACCCTGGATCAGTGTCTTTCCCTGCCCCTTCCTCAGCCCATCAGATCAGCCAAGTCCTACCTCCAATATATACATGTCAAATCCAAGCACTTCTCAACATCTCCACGGACACCCTATCTACCCGCCCCCTCCCACCAGTATCTCTCACCTGGACCCTGTTTCTTCCCTTTCTCCCTACAGCCCACTCATTACACGAGAGTCTGACTCATCTATAACATAAATCAGATCTTATAACTACCGTATTTCAAATCCTCCTGCAGTTTCTGAGTATAATTACAATAAATTTCAAATTCTATCATGGTCCCTTAGGCTCTGTCTCTTAATCTTCATCATGTTCTCCTTGTGGCCTGGATGTAGACACTCCAACTTCCCTGGCCCTCTGTTTTGTTCCTCAACCATGCCTACCTTATTAACTTCCAAGAGTCCTCTCCCAGAAAGATCATCATCTGAATCTTTGCCCAGCAGGCATCTATGCATTATTCAAATCTCAGCATACATATTACCTCCTCAGAGAAGGATTTTCTGAAATGCCTGCCCACACCACAGCTCAGCCATTTTATCACCTTATTTGTTTAAATTTTCTCTTCATCACTCATCATACATGACATTTTCTTATTTATTAAATATCTGTCTCACCATACTAGACTATAAGCTTCATGAAAGCAGGGACCTTTTTCTCTTACCCCTTAATCTCTAGAGCCCAGAGCCATACCAAGGGCAGAATGGTACATGATATATATTTGTTGAATCAATGAATAAATGAATAAACTCTTCGACTAAACTCACTCTATAAAAGTTTCAGTCAAATATGAAATGCTAAGAACAGTCAATTCAACAAATATTTTTATGTGATATCAAGTGGGGGTTTTGTTGGAGTTGGTTTGCATTTATCTACTAAAGTTGAATAAAACATGTTTTGATCATAATAACATACCAGTTAATTGCCATTTGAAGAAAAGTCCAGTGTAACAATTACACAGGCTGTGACAATTACTCCTGACATGATTGTTGGTACTGGGGCTTCCAAGGGCTTCACTAAAAAGTACAAGTTTATCATTGTCTCTGGAAAAACAAATCACAGAACACCTTTCTTTAGGATGGTGGAGCAGAAGCACATCTACAGATATTCAAGAGTAAGAAGATAAGGTTCAACTCCTATGTGCCTTTTATAATATGTGTAACTTTGGGCAAGTTACCTTATCCCTCTGTGACAGTTATACATCTTTTAAAGCTACAAATATTATTAACTTTCCTGCTTACTTCATAGAGTTATAACCATCAAAGAAATATTGCAACTAAGAACACTGCATTCTAAAGATGTATGTGGTTTAAGATTATAAACATGTGCATGCTGACAGAGAAAGGCTAACAATGGAATAGTAAATGATTTACAAAAAACTTTTACCACCTATGTTCAATTAATTCATGTTCAATATAAACAATTAGTCACTAAAAGTTAGAATAGTTGGATTTTTTCCAAACACATTTGTTTACGATACATTTCCCCAACACATCCTCATTTCCGGGGTCCCTCCCTTGGATCTGTCCCTGTACATGAATCCCCTTCCTAAGAAGGAGGTCCCAGTATGTGTGATGTCCATAGTTATTAGCAATGTCTCCTACCTAAAGAGAAACTAAACTCAAAACACAGACTAACCTCCAATTATGACTGCAGTGACATGATTAGTGGTCAAAAATTCCCCCAAACTGTTTCTGAAACTAAATATAAATCACTGAGGATAATACCAGTCAGGGAGAAAAAGTGACACACTGAATCCTTAATATGGATGCAACAGGCACATAGGTCAGTATAGTCCCTTCTGATGGAACAGACTATGTAGAGAATTCTTAAGCCCTTTTGGATGCCATGTAAATGCTCATAATCAATGAAATTCTCAACCCGCATAGTTTTTCCAGCTACAGATTTGATAAAGAGAAGAAAGAACCACCTTAAAACTCTAACTTTAGTGAATTTTTTTTGCCAAGTAATCCTAGACAGAACTTAATGATATATTTTTAAATGCTTTTTCTTGACTATCTTGCCTTAGAGGTTAAATCTGCTCTTGCTCTGTCTTTCCACTTGAAAGTCATTTGTATTTCATCAATTATTAGGCACCTATTTCATTTGACAATTTCTTGATGCTCCTTCTTAATTATTTAAATACTCAGAAATATAAACTAAATAAGCTTGTGTGAACGTCCAGCTTAAAAAGCCTTTTAACAATTTTCTCAGATGCACAGATTTGAGAATTGCACCATCAAGGTGCCAGAAATGTGTAAGGAGAACAAGATTTTTAAACAGCAAAATAAAAGTTCCAGTTTAAGTATCCATTCAGAACACTTTAGAATATAATCTAGATAATAGGGCTCATGCTTCTTTCTATCTTACACATCCAAGTTCATCCTCTTCAGCCTCAGTCCTTCTAGACTTTGCACAGGTCACACCACAACACTGGTTACTGAGTGACCAGGGTGTATACAGAGGTTCTTGGTAAAAGAAGTGGGTAACTTTAAATCAAGGACTTTGATGCCCGCTGATTGCTGCCCAATTATGGTTCTGCAGGAGGTTTCAGACAATGTCTCAATTCTGGGTCTGTATCCAAATTCCAGAGCCTGTGTTGAGTGTCTGTTGATCTATACAGCATCTATACAGTCGTAATCCATACATGGTCCAGAATTAAATTCAAAGGACCCAAATTAATAAAAACATGAATGAAAGAGAAAAGAGCACAACCAACACCAAAGAAATACAAACATTTGTAAGAAAATCTTTTAAGCAACTATATGCCAGCAAATTTGACAGTCTGGAAGAAATGCATGCATTCCTGGAGACACATAAACACCAAAACAGAACCAGGAAGAAATAGAAAACCTGAACAGACCCATAATCAGTAAGGAGATTGAAGTAGTCATCAAAAATTTCCCAACAAACAAGAGCTCAGGGCCAGACAGCTTCCCCAGGAAAATTCTACCAAACATTTAAAGAAGAATTAATACCTATTCTCCTGAAACTGTTCCAAAAATAGAAATGGAAGGAAAACTTCCAAGCTCATTCTATGAGACCAGCATTACCTTGATTCCAAAACCATACAAAGACACCATCAAAAAGGAGAATTACAGACCAATATCATTGATGAACACAAATGCAAAAATTCTCACCAAACTACTACCCAATAGGATCCAACAATACATTAAAAAGATTTTCAAACATGACCAAGTGGGATTTATTCCTGGCCTGCAAGTTTGGTTCAACATCCACAAATCAATCAATGTGATACAATACATTAATAAAAGAAAGAACAAGAACCATATGATATTCTCAATAGATGCTGGAAAAGCCTTTGACAAAGTACAGCATCCTTTCTCATTTTTTTCTTAAGATTTTATTTATTTATTTGACAGACAGAGATCACAAGTCGGCAAAGAGGCAGGCAGAGAGAGAGAGGGGGAAGCAGGCTCCCTGCTGAGCAGAGAGCCCAATGCGGGACTCAATCCCAGGACCCCAGGATCATGACCTGAGCCGAAGGCAGACACTTTAACCCACTGAGCCACCCAGGCGCCCCCTCAGGATCCTTTCTTGATCAAAACTCTTCAAAGTGTAGAGATAGAGGGTACATACCTCAATACTATCAAAGCCATTTATGAAAAACCCACAGTGAATATCATTCTCAATGGGGAAAAACTGAGGGCTTTTCCCCTAAGATCAGGAACATGGCAGGGATGTCCTTTATCATCACTGCTATTCAACATAGTACTAGAAGTCCTAGCCTCAGCAGTCAGACAACAAAAAGAAATTAAAGTCATCCAAGTCAGCAAAGAAGAAGTCAAAGTCTCACTCTTTGCAGATGATATGAAAATTTATATGGAAAACTCAAAGACTACACTCCAAAACTGGTACAACTTATATAGAAATTCACTAAAGTGTCAGGATATAAAATCAATGCTCAAAAATCAGTTGCATTTCTATACACCAACAGCAAGACAAAAGAAAGAAAAGTTAAGGAGTTGATCTCATTTACAATGGCACCCAAAACCATAAGATACCTAGGAATAAACCTAACCAAAGAGGCAAAGAATCTGTACTCAGAAAACTATAAAGTACTCATGAAAGAAACTGAGGAAGACACAAAGAAATGGAAAAATATTCCATGCTCATGGGTTGGAAGAACAAATATTGTGAAAATGTCTATGCTACCTAAAGCAATCTACACGTTTAATGCAATCCCTATCAAAATACCCTCAATGTTTTTCAAAGAAATGGAACAAATAATCCTAAAATTTATATGGAACCAGAAAAGACCCCAAATAGCCAGAGGGATATTGAAAAAGAAAACCAAAGTTGGTGGCATCACAATTCCAGACTTCAAGCTCTATTACAAAGCTGTCATCATCAGCACAGTATGGTACTGGCACAAAGACACATAGATCAGTGGAACAGAATACAGAGCCCAGAAATAGACCCTCGACTCTATGGTCAATTAATCTTTGACAAAGCAGGAAAGAATATCCAATGAAAAATGATGGTCTCTTCAACAAATGGTGTTGGGAAAATTGGACAGCCACATGCAGAAAGATGAAACTGGACCATTTCCTAACACCACACAAAAAAATAGACTCAAAATGGATGAAAGACTCAATGTGAAACAGGAATCCATCAAAATCCTTGAGGAGAACACAGGCAGCAACCTCTTCGACCTCAGCCACAGCAACTTCTTCCTAGAAACATCGCCAAAGACAAGGGAAGCAAGGGCAAAAATGAACTATTGGGACTTCATCGAGATCAAAAGCTTTTGCACAGCAAAGGGAACAGTAAACAAAACCAAGAGGCAACTGACAGAATGGGAGAAGATATTTGCAAATTACATTATCAGATAAAGGGCTAGTATTCAAAATCTATAAAGAACTTATCAAACTCAACAACCAAAGAACAAATAATCCAGTCAAGAAGTGGGCAGAAGACATGAACAGATATTTCTGCAAAGAAGACATCCAAATGGCCAGTCAACACATAAAAAGTACTCAACATCACTCAGCATCAGGGAAATACAAATCAAAACCACAATGAGATACCATCTCACACCAGTCAGAATGGCTAAAATTAACAAGTCAGGAAATGACAGATGTTGGCTAGGATGCAGAGAAAGGGGAACCCTTTTACACTGTTGATGGGAATGCAAGCTGGTGCAGCCACTCTGGAAAACAGCATGGAAGTTCCTCAGAAAGTTGAAAATAGAGGTAGCTCTCTACCCTATGACCCAGCAATCACACTACTGGGCATTTACCCCAAAGATACAAATGTAGTGATCTGAAGGGGCACGTGGACCAGAATGTTTATAGCAACAATGTCCACAACAGCCAAACTATGGAAAGAACCTAGATGTCCATCAACAGATGAACGGATAAAGAAGAAGTGGTATATATATACAATGGAATACTATGCAGCCATCAAAAGAAATGAAATCTTGCCATTTGCAATGATGTGGGTGGAACTAGAGGGCATTATGCTAAACGAAATAAGTTAATCAGAGAAAGTCAAGTATCATATGATCTCTCTGATATGAGGAATTTGAGAGGGTGGGGGGTTGTGGGTGGTTGTTGGAGGTTGTGTGGGGTAGGGAAGGAAAAAAATGAAACAAGATAGGATCGGGAGGGAAACAAACCATAAGAGACTCTTAATCTCATGAAACAAACTGAGGGTTGCAGGGGGGAGGGGTGTGTGGAGAGGGTGGTTGGGTTATGGACATTGGGGACGGTATGGGCTATGGTGAGTGCTGTGAAATGTGTAAGCCTGATGATTCACAGACCTGTACCCGGGGACATATAATATATTATATGTTGATAAAAATAATTTTTTTAAAATTGTGTGTATAGTTTTGTTTGTGTGTGTATGTTTTAGGAAGGAGTACAATAGGTTGTATTAGAAATTAAGAACCACCGATCTCCATTGTCTGTGTTCTTCTGATTCCTACCTTCCTCCTAGTTTGACTCACTGCCTTGCTTCGAACTAGGGCTTCAGGGTATGCCCATATATAAAAGCACAGCCTCCCTCTGACCAGTTTGGACAGCCCTTGCTTATGTTTATCCATCATCCCCCGGGCACTTTCCTGATCTCACCCTTCTCCTGAATCTTCTCTCTTCTTTGCACACCTTGCTAAAGCTTTTATTCTTGGTCCCAATGTCAATATGCAAATTCATGGTTCAACCATACACACTAATCTTAGACCCAGTTCTTATGATCCTATTCATTGTAAACACTGTTTTCTCTCACTGATTTTAAGTACATTATCCTAAACAGATTTCAATCACTCACCACTCAGTAACATTGAAAATTTTTTTAAAAGATAGACATTTAGTAAGAATTTTAAGTATTTTGATACAATAAGCTAGGTGGCCTGTTGAGTTAGTCAGGAAAAGGACTTTTAATCAAATGGTGGTGGTTTAAATATAAGACAAACCAATCATGACAGGGGTTTTGTACTAGCTATCATGGTCCATAAATAAATACTTGAAACCAGGCAACAGATAAGAAATAGTGGGCCCTCAGTTCTAACAGGTAACTATTGGGAAATGTCTAGTAGATTAAAGCATTAGAGTGAGCATTTACTCATTTTATTTTTTTTATTGTGTTGTGTTAGTCACCATACAAAAACTAATGATGTATTGTAGAGTGAGTATTTAGATGACCTAAAAGTCCTACCTGTAGAGATGAACTATTTTGTTCATCATAAAACTCAAGAGGAAGTTTACCTTTAAATTCAGTAAAAGATTATACATCCTCATAGTTTGATTTCTGGCTTTCATATAACACATAAACAATATTATATACTGCTACAACTAGTATCTTTCCCAAAGATAGCAGCCATATTATCAGCCAATTAAGGTTGAATAATCTAAATTGCATATATAATATAGATTACATATATTTTTAAATATAACCATTTTCCTATCATTTTAAATAATGTCCCTGTAAGTTTTAAGCAGAATTCTCAGGTAGACTCCCAAGATTCCTGTCCCCTAGTTATTCAATCAAATTCCAATCTCAATACCATTCTAGAGGGATTTTTAAGATGTAAAGCCCCAAATCAACTGACCTTTGGAGGCAGACAATACATGGGTAGTCTTGACCCAATCACAAAATCCCTGTAAAAGCAGTGTTTTCTGTGGCTGGTAGTAGAGGGCAAAATCCCAGAGATGTGAGCATGAAAAAAAAATTTAATGCATTACTGCTGGCTTTGCAGATGGAGGGGCTGCATGCAAGGACCAGAGAGCAGCTTCTAAGAGCTAACAGAGACCCCTCAGCCAACAGTCAGCAAAGAAATGGCAACCTGAATCTCATAGCTGAAAAGAACTAAATTCTGCCAACACCCTAAATGAGTTTGGAAGTAGATTCTACCCCAGAGCCTCTAGATTAAAGTTTCCCCTCTCCCATAGGCCAATGTCTTAATTTCTGCCTTGTGAGTCCCCAGGCAGAGAACCCACAGGATCCCCTACCGTATTTCTGATCTACCCAACTCTGCTGATAAGTCAGTGTCATTTAAACCACTAACTGTGTGGTAATTTGTTACACTGCAGAAGATAACTAATATACTAACCTTCTGGGAACTTACATGCCATGCTTCTCCTGTATCTAATATTTTCATGCAGCTTTGTAGAAAAACTCAAAATCTGGCTCATGAGGAGAAACACAAGGCTACCGGGTAGCCATAAGTAGAGGTCTGTTGACCATTCTGAAGATCTTTGGTTGAGTTACAATGAGCTGTTATAAGAAAATGACTCACTTGGCTTCAATAACAAGCCTAAGTAGAAGAATCAGCAGAACCAAATAACCAAAATGACTCTAACAATCATTTTCTAGACTGAGATGCATATTAGGAAGTTTTAGCAGAGGTGTCTGTTGAGATTAAATGCTTAATTTTAGAGCAAACAATTTTCTAATAAAAACAAATTATTGTAAAAACCAAAGAGGCAGAATTACATTGGATGATTCCATGGACACATGCAAGTAAATCTGTACCTACAGGCATGTAAAAATAGGTTTTAACACTGTCACCCAGCACATCTCAACATTGTTCAACCATATTTATCTTTCCCCAACTTTCTGCCTTTCTCTTGACAGAATACACATAATTGGGAGACAAGGAAATTGGTGGTCTCCAGGGACCACAATGAAAGTGCATTAATCAGAATTCCCCTGGAAAAGCAGTACAGAGCTGTTTCTACTCATAGTCGAAATAGCTCAGCATGAGCCTCCAATTAAAAATTAATCAAATGAATAAGACCCTGAAATACAAAACAGCACAAGAAAATTAAACATCTCCCCAGGGGAAAGCCTACAAGTCATAAAAAATTAAAACATAAAACTGTGAATATTTACAAATATCATTTACAAACTTAAGGTTGTTGGTGACTCTTGCCCATGGCAAGATCACGGGTCCTCAGGGAGCTTGAAAACCTTTCAGGGGTCAAAGCTTTGCCTGCCTGAGGACACACCAAAACTGCCAGTTGGAGGACGATGGGGCAGTTAATAAAACACAGACTCTCAGTACCCACCCCCAGAGGTGAGTGACTCAGAAAGTCTGCGATGCAGACATTCTAGCTTGGGTAATTACGACAAATAATCTGAAGGGATTCTGATGGGCATCTAATCTGAGAAGCACACAGTAGTTGCCAGTGTTCTCACAGTGGTCTAACAAGTCTGGGGCCCTCCCAATGCAGCACACTGTCTATTGCTCTGCTACTTATCCAGGAAATGAACTTGTATTTGTGAATTACTCAGACACTTTCCAGTTTTCTTTCCCAGTTACAAATGAGATCATCCTAAGCAGAACTTTCAGGATAAACATTGGTGAACAAAATTTTCCTATTGCTTCAACAGATAAAAGAGACATTATTACATGCCAGGCACTGTCCTGGAGATTCAATGACAAATAAGTAAGAAATAGCCCCTGCTCTCAGCCTAATGATAGCCCAATGTCATTAATAATCAAACAGAATACAATATGTTGAATGGCAGGATGGGAAAAATACAAGAAGGAGGAAAAGTGTTGTTGGCAGGATGAATATCACACACAAAACCCAGAGTTAAAAAGGAAGTTTAGTATGGTGGAGTAGAGCCTATCTGTCTGTGGGTGTGTGGACATGCACAATGGGTGTTAGAGGGAATAGTGAAAGATGAGATTAGAGAAAAAGATGAGATTGGGACCAAATTATGCCTCTTTGAAAGTAAACTCATGCTGGCAAAGTGTGTTGGTAAACTTGCCTGAGCCATTATCCAACAGATTCTATTCACATCAAGACAAAGATAGTAAGACTGGATAGTATTACAAGGTGTGTTTTAAAGACGCTTAAGTCTTTTAAGAGCTCAACACTTCCTGATAGAGCAATTCCTGTGTAAATTCAGAAAGATATAGGACTTTTTTCCTTTTCCCATTTGCCTGACAGTTTTCAGGAGACATTGTCACAGCAAATAGTTCATCTATAAAGACAGCTATTGTGTACCTTTGCATACTGCCAATATTGCCATGCTTCTAACTCACAGTATTCATGGACCTCAGAAGTCATAGTCCAAGTGTCCATCCAAGGAAACAATCCCTTATAAGTTTTACATTTTCTTCAGTAGGGGTGGGAAAGCATCAAATGGAACCTCAATTCCCTTCAAGTGGCTTGTTCTAAAATTAGGAAGCCATCTCATCTAGTTCAAATAAAGTTCTTCTGGACTGGAAGGGAGACTTGAGCTATAGTTCTAGAAATACATAATTTGGAATGGGAAAGATGTAGAAGAGATCATCCAATGTGTATAAATAGAAGAAAAAGTGTGAGAGTAAATGAAACATTTGATATGGCAAGAAGGAAGTAATTTGTGTCATTCAAGAGGAGTGATGTTAATATCTAGACCAATAAAAGTAAAGACCCTAAGTGAATTGAGGTGAATTGAGGTAGGCAAGAGCCTTAAGGCATAAGCCTTAAGCTGGAAATATTTAACTTGCTTTTCCAGAGCAAATTTACTTTCCAAACTTCTCTTCCTTGCTCTCTATTCTGGTGACTGACTTACATGAATTGCATCAAAGGGCTGTATTATCTTCTGGCTTTCAGTTGGGTTCAGCCAATGGAAGGCACTAGTGGAACATCAAAGTGAAGGAGAGGAGAGTGAGACCAGGTATCTATTTGCTAGGCCATGGTTTAACTCTTTCCCTCTGCCAAAGGCCTCAACACCTGTCAGACAGACTCCTACAGCAGCTTTCTCTCTCTGGGGTTCTGGTAATTGCTCTCTTGTCTTGCTGTTTCAGGCCTTGGATGATAGTGGCTCCCTACTATTGCTAGCCCTGTAGTGCTTCATTCCTGCTGGTTCATTCCTTGCTGAAATCCTTCATTCCTTTGACCTTGCCTACAACATTGTAAACAATCCTTTCATTATACTCTTCTCTAATACTCATTTAAGTGAGCCATTTATTTCCTGTCTGGATCCTGACTGATACAACCTGCCACAGACTGCATACTTCTTGTATTGACAATGGAGAGTTAGCCTGACTTTTGGAGGTGATTAAAATAATAACTGTCGTTATTAAAATTTACATAGAAATTATAGTTCACATGTGTCCTTTTCTCATTCTTTATCCATGACTTTTAAAACTGAGACCTCACCCACTCTACTGGAATAATAATATATATAAAATGAAGGTAATGTGGGTATTTTCTACCAAGTTTAATATTCTTAAAAATCCCAGAGCCCAGGGGCACCTGGCTGGCTCAGTGGGAAGAGCATGAGAATCTTGATCTTGAGGTCACAAATTCAAGCCCCACATTGGGTGTAGAGATTATTTAAAATAAATAAATAAAACTTTTTAAAAAAAGAATTCAAGAACCCAAATGTTGTATAGTCTTTTAAAGTTGAATGAATTAGTCTCATTATATAAGTTGGCTCTATTTCCTTCATTTGGGCTCCAGGTTTTTTAAATTAGCCAAGACTCATTTTTCAAGCTTTCAATCCTATTAGAAATTTTCTAAAGGCAAATTGTCAGAAAAGTAGGATTATGAGTCAGAAATTAATCATGAGCTGGTAGATATCTAAGACCATATTTTATAGTAATAATTTAATCAATTAAGAACATATGTCTGCCAAACCAGTTTATTGATATCATATAGATAGATTCTGACAATAGTAACTGTTTTCTTTCTTCTCAAACACTCAGTTCTTCTTTATATGGACACAACCCAAATCTCTTTACTATGTCAGTAAGCGAAACATGCAGAATAATACTTTTTTAAAATAGCTAAATATTGTCATTCTAAACAAAGGAGGGCAAAGAGAAAGTATCTCTATAATAAAGGTGACAACCAATTTCATAAGATACTCAATTCCCAAAATAAGTAAGTCCATGATGACTACAGACACAATGGAGTCCAGAAATACATGAATAATATTCAAGCAGATACTTTGTGTCATTATGGTGAAGACATTGTTATTGAAGAAAGATTCTTATAGTAAGATCCAGGAAGTGCAGTGGTCTTCCCTCTAAGGTAAGAGATGGTAGACTGGACAGTTAGAATTCAACTTAGATTACTTCTATCAAAGTTGGGTCCCCTCCACACACACACACACACACACACACACACACACACACAAACACATTCATATTATACCCAGAGAGCCAAAAGGCTTAAATCATTGAATATCAGAAAATTAGATTTACAAAATCCATATCTCCTTTTGATCTATGTGCATCAAGAATAAAATAATTGCCTCCAAAAAATCATACACAAAAAGACACTATCTCTTTTCATCACTGGAAGGTATATATTCCAGATGTAAAAGAATGAAATTTATGACCTGAAGATATCACTTAGCATAAATAGAACCTCAACTTCCCATTGAGTGGCTTACCTTAAATTTAGCAAGCCAATCTAGCAATTCAAGATAAGGCTTTTCTTTTTAAAAAATATTTTATTTATTTATTTGAGAGAGAGAGAGTGATAGAGAGCGTTTGAGGGGAGAGGGTCAGAGGGAGAAACAGACTCCCCACTGAGCAGGGAGCCTGATGCGGGACTCCATCCTGGGACCCTGGGATGGAAGTCACTCAACCAACTGAGCCACCCAGGTGCTCCAATAAAGCTTTTCTAACCCTTGAGATAAAGCTTCTCTAGAATGGAATGGATATTTGAGATACAGTTCTAGAAAGAAATAATTTGAGGGTGGGGTGTAGAGATGAAGGAGACTGTCCAATATATAAATACAATACATACAAGAGAAAGAAGAGAAAGCATGAGAGTAAAAGAAACATGATTTTTCAATAAGGAAGTAATTAGTGACATTCAAGTACAGCTTAGTAGGGGGGACAGGTATGTACCAAATTATCATAATGAGTGGACAGAAAGGAAATGAAGATAGCGATCAAAGCCCACAGAAGGAAGTAAGTGGTAAAAAGAAGGAAAACAATCACTGCAGTGACTTGATTTATCTATAGGACACTATAAGCAGATCTGGCAGGACTTCATTCTTAATAGATTCAGTTATCTTAATAAAATATGGTCTTTGACATCTACCTACTCCTGATTACCTCATGATGAATTTCCAATCATTCAGAAAGTTTACTTATGAAAAGGAAGTAACTCCATCTTGAGCTACTCTGCATCCCTAGGACCTAGAAGATAATGCCAGGCAAATGGATGCCCAGACTTCCTGCCTCAAGTCAATAACTAGTTCAGTCAGTGATCAAAAGGGCTTAAGACCAAGGGAAGGTTTTTCATGTTAAAAGAGAGCTGTGTATTTTTGAGAGCAAAAAGGATAAAGCCAACAGATAGAAGAAACTGACTACATTAAAAGAAAGATCTGGAAAAAAGAGAGACAGGAGAAAGTTCCCAGGGGCAATGGCCAAAGAGGTACAAGAGCCTTCCTAGTACCTCTCCACACCATTTCCAGGAATTGTTTCCATGCCTCCCTCTCCTCATTCCCATCAATCTTCCTTTCCCCTCAACTTCCCAGTGCTTCCTTTTCATTTCTCCTTCCCATGTCCCCTTTCCCTCACCTCACTTCTCTCTCTCATCTAGCCACAGTGTAAAAGTGAAATAAAAATAATAATGGTAACTGTCATAAAATCATATTAAGTTCTTAAGGTAAAAGCATCTGAATTAATTTTTTTACATTTATCTCTAACTTTTTTGGTGTGTGTTGCTCTAGAATAAATATTTTTCCTCTGGGTATAAGGCAATATAAGAAAAGCCTCTTCCAAATTTAGACTCTTAAGAATTTGGTTTTTGGCAGAGAAGGGTATAGTTTATGGCAGAAAGCATTATGATATAATCATAGTCTGCAACATGGGCTCCAGAGTTAGGCAGACCTGCACTGCAATCAGAGCCCCCATTTACTGGCTGTGGGACTTGGCATGCTTCCTCATCTATGAAATTGTGCTGTTACCTTCCCCTATAGAGAGGCTCGAAGTTTTAAATGAGGAAATGGTAGACTTTGAACCTAGTACCCAGCGTAGAGTAAACACCCAATAACAGTAGTCACTGTCCTTAGAAGCTACTTGGCATGTCCTAAACTCCCTGGACAGATTAATTAAGCCAAGAAAATATTCATCTAAACATGTAACTTTTTACAGCCTCAGTTTGGTAAACTTACCATTAGCATTATTCTCATTATGTTCATCCAAGTTTAAAAAAAAAAAGAGAGAGAGAGAGAGAGAGAGTGAGAGAGAGAAGGAAAAAAAGAAATGGAAGCAAATCCACTCTGTTGCTAATTTAAGCCACAGAATTAACTAGTGATTGCAGCCAACTGCCCCAAGACATAGCAGTGCTGGAAAAGCAAAAGGTACATGTACAGATTTGACAGTCTGAGAGACAAATAAGCACATCAATTTTAATTTAACCTCCCAAGTATGCAAGCTGTCACTCAAGATCATTGTTAGGCCAATTATCTGACACTAAATATTGTTATGATTTCTGACATCAAATCCATAGCAGAACACAGTTTTAGAGTGACAGTTCAGTGGAAAATTCCCAGTACTTTCCCTCTGCAATCTGGGCTGGTGAGGTTTAATTAAACAGCTAAATTACAAGCTGCCTCAGAAGATTCTGTAACAAAATTGCTGGCCGGTCTTTTGTGATAATGGTCCTGCAGACAGACCTCTGCTTATGGTCACGTGAGCTTCCTTGGTTACGAAAGGACTGGTCATTGATTCAGTCATAGAAGTCAAGGCTTTTTTATCACTGTCATTTCTGCTGCTTTTATTGACAATGGAATAAGGAGATTTAAAGTTTCAGTTGTTTGCCTAAATATGCCCGATCATGAGAAAGCACGCTGGAAGAAGGACCCATACTGTAAAGGTCGCACATTTGAAAATCTACTGAAGGCTACATAATGTACAAGCATAAGGACTTTGAGTTCTATTCCAAACACTAATGAAAAATACAGTTTGGTCTGGGCTGGAGCAAGTCATTTTTGAGCCCTCCTGCCCCTGGTTGCCTGCTCAGTCCCAGCTGCTTGTGGAGTGAGAGAGGCCAGCCTGTGCTCCAGTTCTGCTGATGAGTGAGGATGCAAATGGGACATCAAGCTTCCTGAGTCAGCAGCAGATTGCTCCCCAGGGAGTGCTCTGCATTCCTAGAGCTGTCTGTGTGCATGGTGTAAGAGAATGGTCAGGCTCATTCTTCTGTATATAGCTGTCCAATTTTCCTAGCATCATTTATTGAAGAGACTGCCTTTTTTCCATTGAATATTTTTTCCTGCTTCATCAAAGATTATTTGACCATAGAGCTGAAGGTCTGTACCTGGGCTCTCTACTCTTGTTCCATTGGTCTATGTGTCTGTTTTTGTGCCAGTACCATGCTGTCTTGGTGATCACAGCTTTTTAATATAGCTTGAAATCAGACAACATGATGCCCCCAGCTTAGTTTTTCTTTTTCAATATATCCTTGGCGATTTGGGGTCTTTTCTGGTTCCATACAAATATTAGTTTTGTTTGATCCAGCACTTCAAAAAATGCTGTTGGTATTTTGGTCAGGATGGCATCGAAAGTATGGATTGCTCTGGGCAGCATAGACATTTTAACAATGTTCATTCTTTTGATCCATGAGCATGGAATGCTTTTCCATTTTTTGTGTCTTCTTCAATTTCTTTCATGAGTGTTCTACAGTTCCTAGAGTATAGATCCTTTACCTCCTTGGTTAGGTTTATTCCCAGGTACCTTACGGTGTTGGTATTACTGTAAATGAAAATGATTCTCTAATTTCTCTTTCTATAGTTTCATTGTTAGTGTATAAGAAAACAACTGATTTCTGTGCATTGATTTTGTACACCGCCACATTACTGAATTGCTGTGTGAGTTTTGGTAATTTGGAGATGGAGTTTTTTGGGTTTTCCACATAAAGTATCATGTCATCTGCAAAGAGATTGATTTTGACATCTTTGCCAATTTGAATACCATTTATTTCTTTTTGTTGTCTGATTGCTGTTGCAAGGGCTTCTAGTACTATGTTGAACAACAGTGGCAAGAGTGGGCATCCTTGTCATCTTCCTGATCTTAAGGGAAAGGATCTCAGCTTTTCCCCATTGAGAATGATATTCACTGTGGGTTTTTCATAGATGGATTTTATGAAGTTGAGGAATGTTCCTTCTATCCCTATACTCTGAGGAGTTTTAATCAGGAACAGATGCTGTATTTTGTCAAATGCTTTTTCTGCATCAATTGAGAGGACCATATGGTTCTCTCTTCTCTTATTAATTTGTTCTATCACATTGATTGATTTGTGACTGTTGAACCACTCTTGCATCCCAGGGATGAATCCCACATGGTCATGGTGGGTAATCTTTTTAATGTACTATTGAATCCTATTAGCTAGTATCTTGTTGAGAATCTTGGCATCCATATTCATCAGGGGTATTGGTCTGAAATTCTCTTTTTTGATGGGGTCTTTGCGTGGTTTTGGTAATGCTTGCCTCATAGAAAGAGTTTTCCTTCTGTTTCTGTTTTTTGAAACAGCTTCAGAATAGGTATTATTTCTTCTTTGAATGTTTGGTAGAATTCCCCTGGGAACCCATCAGGTCCTGGACTCTTGTTTTTTGGGAGGTTTTTGATCACTGCTTCAACCTAATTACTAGTTATTCATCTATTCAGTTGTCAGTTTCTTCCTGTTTCAGTCTTGGAAGTTATAGGTTTCCAGGAATGCATCCATTTCTTCCACTTATCCAACTATCATTTAATCATTTCAAGTCATCTGAAATTACCTCAAGCCAAAAGAAACTATTGTTTTCCATAACTCATAAGCCTGAAGGTCTGTGTCAAAATAGTCTCTTACAATAGAACTCCAAACTATATTTATGGATCTTAAAAGAGAGAAAAACTAAAAATTGGATTACATCTAATAAATTCACACTACCTGGTGGGAGAGCAAGTCTGGGGGTCATAGTACGCAGCACAGCATGCTGACTAGCAGGGGAGGGAAACAGGGCTGCAGGTCTCAGGAAACATTCATGAGTTCTTTAGTAAATAATTAATCATCTGTCATTTACATATTCATTGGTACTATTCAAATACTATAAACATGGTTTATAAATTAGCTTTCGAAAATAGCTTATTGGACTAAAAGACTTCATTCAAATAAGCTACCCATTTTCTTTGTTTACGTAATTAATATTTATATCAAACACATTTTTTTTAAATGCAGAGTTATCCCCCTACTCCATTCTGTAGGTCAGAATTATCACCAATTCCAATGAAGTCTGTTAATGAGGTGTTTGTTTTTGTGTAGAGTACTACTCAAACCATTACTGTACATCCCAAGTAGTTTATAGGGACTTTTTTATTACACAGTCAAATATATTCACAGGGCCAACATGCCCTTGTCTGTTTACCATTTCTCTTTGTTTATTTACTCACTGATTTATGAAGTGTAATACACTGCAAAAACTCTCTTAGTAATGATTGGAAATTATTAAGGTTGTTCTGCATAGTATTTCTCATTACACTGTAACCAGAGTTCATAAAGAAGTCAATTATGTAAGCTAAAGATAAGGATGTGTCCAAGTGATGACAAAAAAAAAACTTGGTAAATCCAGTCTAATTTCAATTAATTCAGAAAAAATGAAACTTGTCCAATATTTGATTGATCGTGTAGACTACTGATTGGAAATCTTTTGGGGTCAAAGACCACTTTGAGAATTTAATGCAAGTTACAGACTTTCTCTACACAAAACCTGGGCCAAGGGAAGAACTTATGGTGGGGGGTGGGTGGGAAACACGATTTTTCACTTTTCAACCAATCAATGTGCATTACTAGATAATCTCCAAAGGCAAGGCCATCTTTTTTGAGCTCTATATGTTTCTACCAGTGTATTTATTAAACAAGTTCTACTTTACCCACAAGTTCCTAATAGTAATGAAATTAAGCGCATGCCCCGGAGGCTTGCTTTATTCTTATTCTTACCTAAATGACTTCACAATTCCGATGCTTAGAATAGTAAGGCTCCTGAGATATCTCATCACTAAGGTGTTTTCCAACCCTCTTGGCTCTCTCAGGGTGGAAACCTCAAATTAGTGATTCTATCCCTCCTCTTTTAGAAGTCTGAATCTCTTCCATGGTCATTGTTTTTCCCCACTCTGCCACATCTTCCTCCTGAATTCTCTAAGATTCTTAAGCAGGTAACACTGTAACTTTGACATCTTCTCTGAACATAGCCATCTCCTCCTTCCCTTAAATGAAACCAGGCTGTCAATAAAGGCATTGCTTCCCTGGATATCTTCTCAAGTAGAGGCTTTCCTTCTCTCACATGTCCACATCAGAAAAGAATTAGAAGCCAAACTGTCCTCTGTGCTTTCCACTGCAACCTCAAATCATCTCCCCCTTCGTTTGCTTTGAAGCTCATGCCAGTCAGCTATACTCACCACTCTACTTCTTCAAAGCTATCATATTAACTCCAAGTTATTCCCCTCCTTTTTTTTTTTTTTTTTTTTTTTTGACAAGATTCAATCCTGGATCCTGGGTCAGAGTCGTTTTTATCATTCCTACTTTTGTCATCATTCTTAGAGATGATAACACCCTCATGGATGACCTATCATACATCTCAGTGTCTCAATTAATTTCTTAACCGCCTCTACCACAGGGACTTTTTCTTCCATACCACCTCAGTCAGTCATTCCCATAACCATGTTGTGGGAATTATCTCTTCCATAATCTCAGTTTCAGACATCTCATTTCTGGCCACTACCTTTATCTCTTTGAGCTTAGTTATTCTATTAACAACCTCTTCCACTGCTACAATTTTTAATCTTGACCTTTTATCTTTTGCTGAAATACCCATCTCCTATCTTCAATTAACTTTATCCAACCTTAGTTGCTATGGTTCATTACCACTAACAATCCCTTGACACACTCTCCTTCAGGTGTACTATCCTAACAAAACCCTGGTTGAACCTGAAAATCCACTTTTCCTGTGTCTTGAATGATGCTAGAGAAAATCATCAAATTTTAAATGGGCACATAACACTTCCTGGAATGTCTACTGTTTAGGAAGCTCACTTTCCCACTCTCTAAGACTATTATTTCAAATTTCCTCCCCTCACCAAAACCTTCCATATGCCCTCCCCTTTTCACTCTCAGTTGATGACCTTGACTTCTACTTCCTAAAAAAAACTAGATATCATTAGATAGGAATTCCCCCACATCCTCACCTCCATATAGAAAACCTCCATATAGAAAACCTGTGTCACTACCTTTTTCTCCATCTTTCCTCCCATTACAATAGAAAATGTATCATTCTACTCCTCAAAGGCTAATCTTTCCATTGGGCTCTGAAGCCCATCATATGGATCTTTTAAGTTAGGCAATGTACCTCTTACAAATCACACAGACTGGTGAGGATGCCTACAGGCTCACGGATTCTAAATGCTAAAGGAAGGAATATTCTGTCTAAACTATAATCTATTCCAAACCCCAGTATACTGCCCTTAAATATCATGTCTGGATCTAGTTGTGGAACTACCCCAAGACACAATACATATGTACCAGCCATACAGCAAACCTGGAGTCCTTGTTTCTCCACCTCAGGCTAGGTACCCATTTTGTATAGAAATTGGAAAATAAGCCCAGTGTCTCCTATAAACTGGGGACTGAGACATCAAGCTTACCTCCTTGTAAGTGTGCATAAAGATTTTGAACAACCCTTAAAATATCCTATCCCTGTTTTATAAAACAATCTGTCCACATCCTTTCTAAAGTCTTCTGATATTTGTTAGAATCAAGAATTTTAGGTCAATGATGAGGTTGGAAATTATTTATTCATTCCCATTTTAAAGGCTCAGCAAAATAGAGTTGACTAGGCTAAAGTCACACATTAGATAGTGAGCACTGTATCAGAATCATGTTCTCTAAGAAAAAAAATCTTTCCACTGTGCTCCTTATAATTATGGGCTCCATGGAGCAGTAATACCCTAAAAATATTATTGTGTGAACATTTGACTAAATGACTATGATATAGATTTATGGATCACCTAGTGGGTTTCTTTTTTTTTAAGACTTTATTTATTTATTTATTTATTTGACAGAGAGAGAGAGTGAGCACCATCAGGGGGAGCAGCAGAGGGAGAGAGAAGTCGGCTCCCCACCAAGCAGGGAGTCTGATGTGGGGCTCCATCCCAGGACATTGGGATCATGACCTGAGCCAAATGCAGTTCCTTACCCAACTAAAGCACCCAGGCGTCCGTCACCTAGTGGGTTTCACATGGATGCTCAAAAGATATCCATAGTAACAGACTAGAAACCAATGGCCAGTGTGTAAAAGTAACAATCTAGGAGTGGACCGACTTTGTATATTATTTCTTCTGAACAGTAACCTCTATCATGGCCTGTGAAAAAATACCCAGTTCTAAAGAATTTGGCCTTAGGAGCTGCCTTAGACAGTTGGAACTATCTGGAGATAGACGGCCTGTCTCCTGTTTGTTTTTATACAAACACAGGGAATTTTTTTTTACATTAATTTCATCTTAAAAAATAATAAAATTAATTTCACCCCATAGTTCATCAGTCACCAATCAAACACACACTGAGCACCTGCTATTGTCAGAAGATGTGCTAGATACTGGAATTATAGACACAACTCTTATAAAGTCCCTGCTCTCAGGGATTTAAGATTCTAAATAGGGACCCTTAGAACACACTGGTATAGTGCAGCCCCCTTGGAGGGCTAGCACGAGTAATATGCTATGAATAAAAAAGTACTGAAGTTGATGAAGTATTTACTTTAAAAAATTAGAATGGATCCATTTGTCCTTCTAATAATTTTGTACTCATTTACTGGCATCGCTAGGTGCATTCCTGAGTAAGAATAAAAGGAGTAGAGTTACAATTCACAAACCGCAGATAATCCACATCCTATCTGGTGTTTGCTGTGACCCATCATGTGGATAAATCCATGGGAATGTGTCAGCAAACGAAATTCATCTATCATGGGTCCAAGTAGAAAAGAAGTGTTGACTAGCTCTAGCCTGGAGGTCTAGTGGGAAGGAGAGATATTCAGAGAGACAACAACTGGAGGGTACTCTGTTAGGTGCAACCATATACACCTGTTGTATACACGGGAAACTTTGGGCATGCAGAGAAAGAGAAAGGATCAGAAAAAAACTGTGCTGAAAGGAGAGGGTGGTGTTAGGATTAGAGGAAACCGTGCCAAGACATAGCTAACATGGGAGAAGCCTGATCAGGAAGGGTAGAACAAGGAGCTGGGTTGGGATGGATTGGACATGGCACAGGTTTAGAGTTCTTGATTCCATCAATCTCAGAATGAAGCAGAGTTAAGAATGTAAGCTATCTGGTTAAAATGGAGAGATTTGGCAAGGTTCACAGTCCAATATAGAGGCTGCAACTTCCAAAGATACAGGCCCACCAAGGGCCAGGCGGTATGCATAGCACAGCCAAAAGTTTGGTTGAGTGGGTCAGAGTTCAAGACTCAGAGTCAGTATTTGGACAGATAATCTGGAAAGAGGCTTTCCAGCCATCACAAGGCATAGGACCACAAAGCAGTAGGGGCAGGATGTGAGTAAAATCAAGATAGGACTGTCTGGTCTCTATCCTGAGTTCCAATTTCAGTATGTGGTAGGTAAGGGCTAGCAGGTGTGTGCAACTCCACAGTGTCAAGGAGGAAAGAGAAAAAAAACACAGTGACATCCTTGCCACTGAAAAGCTCACAGCCTAAAAAGGGAGAAAAAAAAATGCAAGCATACAAGCACCAGAGATCCTGTGATAAGAAGTCCATACAAGGTGTAAGAACCAGAGTGCAAAAGAGGGAGTGGACAATTCAGCCCTGGAAGTTTAGGTAACAGTTTCATGATGGAGGTGACCAATGATTAGACTTGGAAGATAAGTAGGTGTTTGCCTGGCAGATCTTGAAAGGAAGGCACCATTGGGAAAGACATTGCAAGCAAAGGAAGCAGCACGAGCAAGAGTTACTTGGACCCATGGAAACCATCTGGAATATTGAAAGTCAGCATGTCGATGAAAGATCAAATCAGGACTAATTAAATAATTTGTGCAACCAGTGAGGAAGCCAGACCTGTAGAAGGTGCAGAATGGAGTGAAATTTGTTTGGGCTTTATTGTGTAGATCAGTAAGGTTTTTTTTTAATTTTTGTTTTAATAGCTTTATTGATAATATAATTCAAATTCAGTATGATTCACCTATCTGAAGTGTACAGTTCATGGGTTTTTAGTACACTTATAGATATTTACAATGAACACATTTTTAGAACATTTTCATCACCTCAGAAAGAAATTCTATACTCTGTAGCTATCAACCTCCATAACCCTAAGTCCTCTAAAAGCCCTAAGCAATTGTTAGTCTACTCTCTTTCTCTATAAATTTGTGTATTCTGGATACTTTGTAGGAAATGGAATCATATCATTTGTGACTGGTTTCTTTGATTTAGTATGTTTTCAAGGTTCATCCCTGTTGTAGCACATATCAGTGCCTCATTAATTTTTTTATGCCCAAATAATATTCTATTGCAAGGCTATACCCCATTTCTTATTTATTCATCCATTCATGGGCATTTGGATTGTTTCCACTTTTGGCTATTATGAATAATGCTGCCATAAATATTTCTGTCCAAGTTTTTTTGTGGACATAGGTTTTCATTTCTCTTGAGCATACACGTAGGCATGGAATTGCTGGATCATATGGTAACTCTACATTTAATCATTCAAGGAACTGCTAGAATATTTTCTGAAGTGGATGCTTCATTTTATAATCCTACTGGCAGTGTACGAGGGTTTCAATTTTTTCACATCTTCATTGGCACCTTTTATTATCAGTATTTTTGATTCCTAGTCATTCTACTGGACGTCAAGTGGTAAAAGTTTTTAAGTAGACAGTAAAAATTTTGGTTGATGACTCCGTCATCAAGATGGAAAAAGAAATGAAATAAAAAGTAGGAATAGAGATAAAGAATTCTAACAGTGCATCTGTGTCTCTGTCATTAGCTACTTAGGAAAGATAAAAATGGTGCCATCGGTCCAACTACTTTCTCTATAATATCAGAGTCTCAATCAACTTCATGTTGTTTCCTTTAAGAATTTTTTATTCTAATCATAACAATTATTGTGGAAAAAATGGGTGTCAGTTTTTGAGAATATGCCCCAAAGAAACCAATACTTCCCTACCTACCAAGTTTCCAGTCTGTTTTTCAGACTCCATACCCATCTACCCACCCCTACACTGTGATACTTCTGTGCATGACTAGAGGTAGTTCAGTTTAAAATGCATTTTCAGGATGCCTGGGTGGCTCAGTGGGTTAAGCCTCTGCCTTCAGCTCAGGTCATGATCTCAGGTTCCTGGGATCAAGCCCCGCATCAGGCTCTCTGCTCAGTGGGGAGCCTGCTTTCCCCCTGCCTCTCTGCCTACTTGGGATCTCTCTGTCTCTCTCTCTCTCTCTCTGTCAAATACATATATAGATATGTGTGTGTGTGTGTGTGTGTATAATATATAAATGCATTTGCAATTGCCAAGGTTTAGGCGATTGATTTCCTCTAGAAGGTGGGAAAGAAAGAGAAAAATCTAGCAATTCTCTGGTTTCTGGCTGGGGGAGAGGCTAAGATTGTTCTTATTACTAAGATGCAAAAAGCTGACCAGGAGAGGGGAGTTAGGGACAGATGAAGCATTTGGATGTAAGCACATTGATGTTGCAGTGTCTGGAGGACATCAAGGGGGAGAAGTTTGGCAGTAGCTGGATAGGAGTCCCCAAGGTTGTGGTTCAAATCAACTGTTTCAAATACTTAAACCAAATCGCACACAGAAGCTCAATATTTGTTAATTTAAAATGTCTAGAACATGTTGTCCAGCTGGCTTTATGCCATAGTAAATTCAGTTTGAAATTAAGAAATTGGCCCAGGTGCTCAGCCAAAAGAAATTTGGAGAGATGTCTCAGTAAAAAATAAATTACAGCTATGAATTTCTCCAGTTCTCTTCTGTTCTTTACTGGTGATTTATACCATGTTTCAAAATCCAAAACGAATTAGAGACTTTCTCCAATACCTGAATCCATTCATTCACTCATTCAACAGAAATTTACTGAGTATGAGGTACTTATTCAGGAGCTCAAGATGGCCACTCTTGAACAAAATAAGCATGGTCTCTGCCTGCCCACCCTCCACTCTCCCTCCAGGGTGTAACTTCCATGGTTTTTCTCACTCAAAAGCTATTTATTTTTCTAGGAAGGGCAATCCTCTAGCATCTGAGAGTTTAAATAGATAGGAAGATTTTATTTCATGCATCTAATAATTTTTAAAAAATATATATTATTGAAGAATTAACATGTAGCATTATATTAGTTTCAGGTACACAACAGACTGATTCAAGATAATTTTTAATAACTGTTTAAACCACCTTAGAAAACACTTTTAAATGCTTGGTAGTTCTCTTAGTATATTAAGGTTCATGAATAGCATTTCTCAAATGGCCACAAATTGGTTTAAATCTTCAAAGGATGCATTTTTAATTTTCTAAAGCTAAATAAGAGGTTAAATAGCCTGGTTTTAAAAAATGGAAATTCATATTAATGTTACACACAAGACTATAAACACTACAGCATGGCTTGCTCCTGACTCGAAAAGAAAAGAAAAGAAAAGAAAAGAAAAGAAAAGAAAAGAAAAGAAAAGAAAAGAAAAGAAAGAAAGGCGGGCGGCGGGGAAATATTGATGTTCACAAGATTTTTCATTTATTTAGTGGTGCAATTTCAGTGATAAAAATCACTAAAACCTTGGCGGGGTTGGGGGGGGGAGGCCTGGGTGGCTCAGTGGGTTAAAGCTTCTGCCTTCCGCTCAGGTCATGATCCCAGGATCCGGAATCCAGCCCCGTATCAGGCTCTCTGCTTGGCAGGGAGCTTCCCTCTCTCTCTCCTGCCTCTCTGCCTACTTGTGATCTCTGTCAAATACATAAATTTAAAAAGTATATATATAAAAAAAAATCACTAAAACCCTAGACTAGTTCATTGACACCTTTTTAATCAAAAAGTAATAGCACTTTCCTTAATTTTTATTGAGGTACAATTTACATATAACAAAATTTACTAACTTCGAGTATACAATTTAATGACTTTTGACGAATGCATACAGCCCTGTACCCTTCAACAGAATCAGGACTATAGAGTGCTGTCCAGTAGAAATTTTGGCCATTATGGAAATGTTCCGTATCTGCCCAGACCAATATGGAAGCCATTATAATGCAGCTTAGAGACTGAGTTAACAGAATGAATAACTTTAATTTTAATTCATCTTAAGTAACTACATGTGACAAGTAACTACCATATTAGACAGTGCATGGCATTTCCATCCCCCCAAAAATTTCCTATGGCTATCATCTTGCAATGTTGCTCCAGTGCCCTCTACTGACAAAGTTTAACATTACACTAACTAGCAAAGAGAACACTGTTAACATAGCCAGGAATAGAAGAGGAGAAAATAACTCATCCAATAGGTGTATGTTTAATTGTAATGAATTCCAGTTTATCAGTTTTCTTCTTCATGGTATTTATATCTTGCCTTAGAAAACTTTGACTAATGAAAGATTATAAATATTTATGTTATCAGAGTTTTATAGTTTTAGCTCTTATACCTAGGTCTATCATCCAGCTTTTGTTAAAATTTTTATATGGTGTGAGGTAAGGGTGGAAGTTACTATTTTTTGCATATAGATATCCAATAGCTTCAGCACTTGTTGAAAAAATGTCTTTTCTTCCCTCCACTGAATTATATTAGCATATTTGTCAAAAATCACCTCACTGTATATGAATAAATCCATTTCTAAACTCTGGTTTATATGTCTATCTGTATACCCATTAGTATCTTAATTATAGTAGTTTCACAATAAATCTTGAAATCAGTTATAATGACTTCTCTTTTTTCTTTTTCTCACTCATAAGCTATCCAGTTTTGCTTCCTCAAAATTGTTTTGGCTCTTTAAGATAGTTACATGACCATGTAAATTTTAGGATCAGCTTGTAAATTTCTAATTTTTAAATCTCCCACTCATATATTTTATTGAAATTTTATTAAATCTATAAATCAGCTTGGAGTTCTTTGACATCTTAATTATGCTGCATCTTCCAATCCATGAACATGCCCTCTCTTTCCATTTATTTAAATCCTAAATTCTAAAATTTCTCTCAGCAGTGTTTGGTAGATTGCCTCAGTTGCTATTCTGGGCATTAGAAATCTTGTAATTCTTACCCCTTGAGGTTCATTAGGGATTAAACTCTCCTCTGGATTTCATCTGTTTTGGACATTTTCTATATTCTGTAATTATTTCTTTAAAAGTTATTTAGCAAGCTTTTATAATTATCGGCTTGGAATTTGTGAGACCACTTCACCTCTGTGTTATTAACAAAAGCAAACTTCTTAAAAATGTAAAGTAATAACTAACCAAGCTAGAATAAAAATTGGAGATCCTTTCTGCTCTAAATTCTCTTTTTCAGGGTTTAAACTATTGAATATTATCTACTCATGTTAATGATGTGTGCTCTATGTTAACAGTTTCAGTCAGCTACAGTCTGAAATGGGAAGAATGAAATAAACAGAATAAACACAGTTTCTACCAAG
The DNA here is from genome assembly GCF_010015895.1 of Lontra canadensis. NCBI lineage: Eukaryota > Metazoa > Chordata > Mammalia > Carnivora > Mustelidae > Lontra > Lontra canadensis. The sequence continues at coordinate 29,468,510 of NW_022630996.1, forward strand.
GTTCTTATATTTGTAAGTTACCCAGATCAATAATTTGTAAATTACTCACTGATAAGAAAAGTGAAGGGGAGGAGTCCAAATAAATACTTTGAAATATTATCTTATGTGTTTTAGTTTTACTTCCGACTTCCAGTACTTCCTCCTGCCTTGTCATCTTTCTCTCCCATTTCCCCAGAGAGCAGCAAGAAGAAAGAACAAACTGCCTTCAGGTTTGTGTTGTCACAGCGGGTACAAAGCTCGAAAGAAATGGGTTAATACTCATTTTTGGGATACAAATTAGACTCAAATATTCAAGCAGAGACAATATTTTTATTTAATTATTTCACTTTATTAGGAAATATGTGACTAGCTAATACATGCACCTAGTACAACATTTATAAAATACAGAAGTCTACAATGACTATGCTGAGAATACACAATGATACACTCCCTATCCCGCAGGAAGTTTGCTTTCATATTTTCTTCTATGACTTTTATAGTTTTATGTTTTACATTAAAGTCTAGTTCATCTGAAAAGTATTCTTTCCAATTTTACTGAGATATTATTGACATAACATATGTAAATTTATGGTGTACAATATAATGATTTGATACACATACACATTGCTAAATATTTACCACAATAAGGTTAGTTCATACATCCATCACAAAATGATCCCTTTTTTTTGTAATGATAACACTTAAAATCTATCATCCTAACTTTCAGGTATATAATACAATATCTAATTAGAGTCACCATGCTGCGCATTAGATCCTCTATTTATCTTAGACCTGGAAGTCTATACTCTTTAACCAGCATCTCCCCCTTCCTCCCACCTGCCTAGCCTCTCCCAACCATCATTCTACTATTTTTATGAGTTTAGTTATTTAAATTCCATATGTAAGTGATACCATATAGTAGTTGTCTTTCTCTGACTTACTTCACTTAGCATAACATCCTCCACCCAGGTTCCTGCAAAAGTCAGGATTTCCTTCTTATGGCTGAATAATGCAAGAGAGGGAAAGAGTATATGTGTTTGTACAGCATTTTCCTTTACCTTTTCTACCATCAGCGGACACTCGGGATGGTTCCATGGCTTGGCTATTGTAAATAATGCTGCAGTGAACATGAGGGTGCAGATATCCCTTCAAGATACTGATTTTATTTCTTTCAGATACATACTCAGAAGTGAAATTGCTGGATCATATGGTAGTTCTATTTTTAGTTTTTTACAGAAGCTTCACGCTGTTTTCCACAGTTGCTCTACCAATTTACATTCCCACCAACAGTGCATATAAGTACCATTTTCTCTACATTACCACCAAAACTTGACATCTCTGATCTTTTTGATGATAGCCATTCTAACAGGTGGGAGGTGTTATCTCCTTGAGGTTCAGATTTGCATTTTCCTAGTGATTAGTGATGTTGAGCATCCTTCCATGTATCTGTTGGCCATCTGTATTTCTTCTTCAGAATAATGTCTTTTTGGTTCTTCTCTATTTTTTAAACAGATTGTTTTTCCTTTCTTGCTATTGAGTTGTAAAGGTTACTTATATATTTTGGATATTAACCCCTTATCAGATGGTGTGCAAATGTTATCTCCCATTCCATAGGTTGCTTTTTATTTTTCCAAGTATTTCCTTTGCTATGAAAAAGCTTTTGTTTTGCTATAGTCCCACTTGTTTATTTGTGCCTTTGTTGCTTATACTCTTAATGTCATATCCAAAAAGCATTGCCAAAACCAATGACAAGGAGCTTTTTCCTTATGTTTTTCTTCCAGTAGTTTTACAGTTTTGGACCTTACATTTAGGAATCTAATCCATTCTGAGTGAATTTTGGGGAGTGCTAAAAGTTGTATAATATGGGGGTCTAGCTTCATTCTTTGGCATATGAATATCAAGTTTTCCCAGGACTATTACAGATTCTTTTCTCCACTGAATATTCTTGACTTCCTGTCAAATATTAGTGACAATGTATGTAGAGTTTGTTTCTGGGTCTTTGTGTTTACTTTTAAGACAGATGATAGTACCATGCTGTTTTGATTCCTACTACTCTATAGTAATGTTTGAAATCAAGAAGTGTGATGCCTCCCACTTTGTTCTTTCTCAGATTGCTTTGGCTATTTAGAGTCTTTTGTGGTTCCATACAAATTTCAGGATTGCTTGTTCTGTTTCTGTGAAAAATGCCCCTAGAATTTTGATAGAGACTGTAGTCAATCTATAGATGGCTTTCAGTAGAATGGAAATTTTAACAATATCAATTCTTCCAGCTCAAGAACATGGGCTATCTTTCCATTTATTTGTTTTCTTCAATTTCTTTCATCGGTGTCTTATATGTATGGATCTTTCACCTCCTTGGCTAAAAATACTCCTAAAAAATATTTTATTATTTTTGTTGTTGTTATAAATGGGGTTGTTTTATTTCTTTTTGAAACAGTTAACTGTTAATGTATAGAAACACAATTGATTTTTATATGTTGATTTTGTATCCTGCAACTTCACTGAATTCATTTATTAGTTCTAACAGTGTTTAAGAGAAGTCTTTGGGATTTTCTCTATATAAAATTATATCATCTGCAAAACAAGAAAATCTACTTTTTCCTATCTGATTTGGATGCTTTCTTTTTTTTTTTTTCTTGCCTAATTGCTCTGGCTAGAACTTCCAGTACTATGTTGAATGGAAATGGTGAGATTAGACATCCTGTTCTGTTCCTGACCTTAGCAGAAAGGCTTTCAGCCTTTCACTATTGACTATGATGTTACCTGTGGTCTTGCAACAAAGAAATTTGGATGAGATATACCTCCTCCCTCCTTGTTTTTTTACATCGTTGCTTAATTTCATGTTATTTCTGTTTTTAAGTGTCAAACCAAGGGTAATTTTAACTTAGAAAATATTTTTCATAAAATTTACCAAAACATTTTTCAGAAACAGATTCCTTTAATCCATATTTAAAGACTACCTACTATATAGCAGGCACTACATTTGGTATTAGGAAGATGGAAAAGCTTGTTTTGATAAAATTTCACTCAAAATTTGTGCTATTTATAATATCTCTGGAAACACAAAAAAGTGTTAACAGCTTTACCTCTAAGGAAGGAACTTTATCTTTAAAGTCTACCCTTTTTCACTTTTTGAATTTTGTATCCTATATCTGTGTATTACTTAGTCAAGAAGATTGATTTCTTTTTTTTTTTAAAGATTTTATTTATTTATTTGAGAGAAAAGAGAGACAGAGCATGAGCAGGAAAGAGGAGACAGACGGAGAGGGAGAGAAGCAGGCTCCCTGCTGTGCAGGGAGCCTGATGGCGGGGCTTGATCCCAGGACCATGAGATCATGGCCCGAGCAGAAGGCAGGTGCTAAACCAACTGAGCCACTGGCACCCCCAAAAAGTTTGATTTCTAAAATCCTATGCATTCCATAATTCCTCTAGAAAATAATTTGTAACATGCAATGGGTTTTTTTTTAATCTCTTTTAAAATGGTTCCACATTGTAGTAAGTTAACAAATTCTAACAAAATTTTCTGTTTATTCATCTTAATTTCTTCAAAGAAAGGAGGCTGTTGTGTACCTTGATTTGCCAACCAGCATAGTTTATTATTGGTTACAGAGGATCTTATGACCACTTAACCTGTTCTTAATTAACCACAATAGCTCCAAGGGGAAGATTCTAGTGTATAGCATTCTTCTCTACTTGAAAATTAGCCTACTTATAGTAACACAAGTTCACCCAAAGCTCTCCTGTGGCTCTCCACCAAGTCCTACCTCCCATGTTCACGTGGCATCTCAACCCCTGTGTTGATAGAGATTATGAGAGCATTTTTCATCTAATTCCCTTGCTCTGCAGCACTTATCTCCATCAATGAGAGCTATAGCTGGGAGGAACGTGGCTAGGTGCTGAGGAAAGCTGAAATGAATCTTCTGTGAATACTAAATATATTGAGACTAAGCACTGGAAGAACACCTGATTAGCTACCGTTTCAGTTGCTTAAAATGTTTAGCACCCTCGGGCTCTAAGAGAAAAAAGGAGTCATTTGTTCTGAGGTTGGTATAAAGGGGTAGTGTAACACAGAGGGGTAAATGCCAAAGGCTTATTTGATTTGTGGTCAGTCTCAGAAAGGAGTTCAAATATCACTACAGTGTGTTGAGGATTGAAAGAAGGCAAGAAGGAATAAAGAGATCATATGGAGGACCACATTAAGACATTAAGAGTGGGATAGAAAGAACAAGCTAAATATGTTACACATTAAGAAGAAAGATCGAAAATATAACGACCAGGTAGAGTCAGTGAGGTCTGAGAATCGACTGGCAGTTAAAGTAGAGAGATTAAAAGCAGAACTCAGGGACCAGTGAATGCTGGCTCTTTTAACTTTACTAATAATTCTGACTTGGTAAGACTCACAGAAATAGCAGCTCCTATTATTATTATTATTATTATTATTATTATTAATAGCAGCTAGTAGTAGTAGCAGTAGCAATTATATTGGATGAAACAGTGAGGTAGGGATGGCTCCCAGGTTTCTGGTTGCATGCCTGGTAAACAGACATGCCTTTAACTGGGCTGAGAATACAGAAGGAAAAACAGGTATAAATGAGAGGAGGGAAAAAAGAAAAAGCTGCTGAGTTAGAAGAGCCTGGAGAAGCAGCCAGCTGGAAAAATGCACGTGTGGCATATGTGAAAACTCGTCAGGGTGCCTGGGAGGGCACAGTTGTTTGAAGGACATACTCTTGGTTTTGGCTCAAGTCATGATTGTGAATTGAAGCCCTACATGGGGCTCCACGCTCAGTGTGGAGGCTGCTTGATAATTCTCTTTCCCTCTCCCTCTGCCCCACCCACTCATGCTCTCTCTTTCTCTCCCTAAAATAAATAAATCTTTAAAAAAAAAAAAAAGGAAAAGAAAACTCATCAGGAGAGGGGTTGAGGTCTAGAAATATATCCTAAGAGTGGCCACATTTAAATGGTGGGTGACCTCATCAGAGTAGGTGAGAATTAAAGAACCAAGAGAAATGTGTAGAATGTAGAAAATGGAAAGAATGAAGACTAGAGAACTTACAGGGAAACCAGGAGGAGAGGGTGACACAGAATAAAGAGAGGGGTCCCTGAGAGAGAAAAGAACCTGATCAGATTTCCTTCCCCATCAGATAAATCCAACAGAAGTTCTGCCTGGAAATGCATAGGTTCGAGATCTTCCCTAGGACTTCAGGCCCAAGTATCCTCTGGGTACACCTGAAACCACCCACCAGCCTTCCTGGAAGCCTCCATGATGGCGATGGTGCAGGATCAAAAAGTCCTCATCTGCATTCCTAGCTCAGGTCATTCAGGAATTCCATGGTTTCTATGAAGAAGAATAGAGTTTTTCCCACTCTTTAGCAGCTGGCCCAAGACAGCTTTCATATCCGTGGGAAAAGTTTCAGAAATCAAGAAATCATGCAAGGCTGACAAAACAACCTGCCTATTAACAAGTAAATGCAAGATTATAGTTACATGTTGGAAGTAGAAAGTTGGCAATCTCAAATTCTTCTACATTGTAGTAGTAGTGTAATGCCTTATTTTTTACAAGTGAATTTTCTAGATAAAGTCTACTACTGTAGGAACTAAACCTTTAATTTTAGCCATTTGTTATACAAACTCACTAAAATTTTCCTACCTTCCTAATACACAGTACACTGTACAAAATATAATCTTGCTTATAAACTCAAGATCATTGTTATGATCATTATTTATTATGATAAAAGATGGAAAGGATAAGAAGAAGTAATACTTACTATACACTTATTGTGCATTACTGTGCATTTATTGCATGATGGGCCCTAAGCATCATACTTAATCTCCTCAATGATCCTATACACTAGGCATTGTTATCTCCATTCTACAGATAAAGACATTAAGATTTAACAAGATTAACTTGTCCAAAACCAAATATACATTTTAGCTAAAATTTATATCTAGTTTTGTCTGATTCCAAAACCATCCTATTTCCCCTTCCTGTGCTTTCCCCTCCAACTTTTGTTTCTTATAGCTATTTCTTTCTGGGAGTTCCCTCAACTACTGTTTACCCCTGTAATTAAACAAGCCAGGTTTTTGAGCTTTTACCAGATGATTTACCTCTCTTTTCCCACGTTACAAATGACCACTTTGAGTATATCAGCTTCAGTAGTAATACCTCCCTGATCCTAGTGTCTTTTTTTTCTAAAACCTAGGCAACTTGCCAGGGAAAACCAAGTTACCAATTTTATTTATTTAATTAATTAATTTTATTAAATTAATAATTAATAAATTAATTATTAAATTAATTAACATAGTTTAACACAATGCTTAAGAATGGCTTCGCAACTCTCCTGTGAATTCTGTTTTCATCCCTCCTTAGAGACTTTTCTTTACTGTCAGATTTATGGCTGTATGCAAGAAAGTTAAAGTTAATCAAAATCTAAATGTTAAATTAATTATTTTCTCAGTTTCTCCAACAAGACTTCCCTGCAATCACTTGCCCATATGTGGGTCATCCCTATGGTTCAGAAAAGGGCAGGTACCCACGTCAAGCAATCAGACCCTTTCTTGGGGCTCTGTCTATAGTTAGCAGGAAAGAAATGCCCTTGTCACGGGAGCTATTACAAGATGGATTCAGTGCTTTCTTCTACTCTCTGGGGACAGAGAGCAGTCTACCACTACTGTAGTAGAGAATAATTGCCCCTTGCAAAGAGAGCAGAGACAGGCAATGGAGAGAAAGAGGATCCAGACAGTGTTGTGTCTGCATCCAGTTACTCCTAGCTCTTCAATTGCCATGAACTTATAAGCTTATAAGCCTTTTCCTCTTTATTTGTCTCAAGCTATTTATTCATGTGTTTCCATCACCCATCACTAAGAGACTCTTGACCAATATATGTAGGCATTATAATATCAAGAATAGCAGTTCTTAACTTAGCCAAAGTTGCACATTAGAAGCATCAGGAGAGTTTTTAAAGTCCCAATGCCCAAGCTGAATCTAAAACCAATTAGATCAGAATTTCTGGGTGTAGGAACTAGGCATCAGAATTTTTATACAGCTCCCTAGGGGAGTCCAAAGTGGATCCAGGTTAAGAATCATTGATCTGGAATAGCTTTGATTCTATGTAGTCTATCAAAAACCAATAGCAAAGGATGAAGCTTTGGAAACATTTTCATTGAAGTAAAAACCAAAAGAACAATTGCCATTATTCCCTGTACTGTTCAAGGTATACTGAAAGTCATAATTGATGCAAGAATACTAAAAAGTATTATATGAAGTTTAAAAATAGAATGTGGAGAGACACAGCTGTCAGCTTTTGGAGAAAACAATTTCCACATAGAAATCCAAGAGACCCTACAGACAAACCATTGGAATTAGAATCGGAAAGGTGGCTAGATACAAAATCAACACATGTAGGAGAGGTCAATTCTCTCCAAATAAATATGTATGATCAATACAAATCCAACAGGACTTCTTACAGAATTTGACCAGCTCACCTGAATATTCACTTAAAAAAATAAAAGATCAAAAAAACCAAAATAATTTTAGAAAGTACAAGTGAGGGACTTGCCCTACTGAATATAAACTTTATCACAGTCTCTTTTAAGTTATATTTTATACCCGCACATATACACGCACACTTTTATACCATGTATATCTACTTACACTCCAGACATTAAAGGAATCATAGATACAGTAAATAGCAAGCAAATTACAAACAATAGAAAGGCTAGAAACAGGACAACACAGATACAAAAACATGATAGGTGAAAGAAGTAGAATTACAAATCAGTAAGGGGGGGTGGGGTGGAAAATCAATAAATGGTAACTTATATGAGGAAAAATTGATCTCTACTCCCACAATACACAAAAGGTAAATTCCAGAAGGATTAAAGCATTGAATTTAACAGCAAAAATTTTTTAAATTTTAGAACAACAAATGGAAAGTGTGCTTGTAGTCTTAGGATAAGGAAGGATTTCTTAAATAGGATTAAAAACACAAACTACAAAGAAACTAACTGATAAATATGGCATCGTTTAATTCTAAAACTTTTATATAACACAACACACAAAAGAGAGATAAGCCAGGAACTGAGAGAAGATATTTGTACTTGTGGAAAGTCAACAAAAGACTAGTATCCAAGCTATCTAAAGAGCTCCTACAAATCAAGAGGAATCCCAATTGAAAAACAGGCAGTGGATGCCTTTTATTTCTGTTTGATGTTTGATTGCTGTGGCTAGAACTTTCATTACATATGTTTAACATATGTAATGTAGAACATTTCATATGTTTAACAACAATGGTGAGAGTGGACATACCTGTCTTATGCCTGACTATATGGGAAAAGCTCTCATATTTCCCCATTGAGGATGATATCAGCTGTGGGTTTTTCATGTACAGCCTGTACTATGTTGAGGTATGTTCTTCTAAACCTACTTTGTTGAGGGTTTTTGTCATGAATGGATTATTATGAGCAGAAGACGTGAACAGACATTTTTCCAAAGAAGACATGCAGATGGCCAACAAACACATGACAAGTTACCCAATATCTCTTATCATCAGGGAAATACAAATTAAAACTACAATAAAATATCACTTCATGCCTGTCAGAAAGGCTAAAATCAACAACACAAGAAAAAAAAAGGTGTTGGCAAGAATGTGGAGAAAGGGGAATCCTCCTGCATTATTGTCATGAGAATGCAAACTGGTGAAGCCACTCTGGAAAACAGTATGAAACTTCCTCAAAAAGTTAAAAACAGAATGTCCAATGACAGATGAATGGAAAAAGAAGATGTGGTACATATATATAATGGAATATTACTCAGGCATAAAAAGGAATGAAATCTCGACATTTGCAACAACATGGATGGAGCTAGAGAGTATTATACTAAGCAGAGAAAGACACATGCCATACAATTTCACTCATCTGTGGAACCAACGTGCAGAGGGGAAAAAGAGAGAGAGGCAAACCAAGAAACAGACTCTTAACTGTGGAGAACAAAATGATGGTTACCAGAAAGGAGGTGGGTGGGGGCATGAGTTAAATAGAGGATGGGGATTAAGGAGTGTACTTGTTGTGATGAACACTGGGTGTTGTTTCTAAGTGTGAATCACTAAATTATATGCCAGAAACTAATGTTACACTCTATGTTAAATATGTGGAATTTAAATAAGAACTTCAAAAAAGAAAAGTAAAACACAAAGGTTAACAGGAATGGGCAAATCACAGATGAAACCCAATCAACAAATAAACATATGAAAAATATAAATTTAAAATGAGATATAATTTAAACATGTGAAATTAACAAACATTTAATAAAACGACAATCACAAACTTGGGGAAACACATGGGAATAAGAAACTCCCATAAGCAAGTGGGAGAATAAATTGTCAAAACCATTTATAACAATTTGAATTTGTCCTAAAACCCAACAATTTTATTAGGAGGAATATATGCTTGAGATACTATAAACCACATGGATCAAAAGGTCTGTGCAAGCATGTTCACTGCACCATAATTTGTAATAAGGAAAAAAAGGGGGGGGGGGAAGGGAAAGAGAGAGAGAAAAATTTAAATTTATAAATTATGGTATATTTATATTGGATACCATACAACAGTTAAATGAATGAACTAGAGCTAATGAACTGATGTACAGATAAAACTTAGTAGCATACTATTGACTCTACATAATAAAATATTCAGCTAACTAAAAATAAAAGGGAACTTTTTCAAACCATGAAAAAACCACAGCTGATACTATACTTAATCATGATTGACTAGACGCTTTCCCTTTAAAATCGGGAACAAGACAAGATGTGCACTCTTGTTACTTCTATTCAACACTGTACTGCAGGTTCCACCCAAGGAAATTAAGCAGGCAGGCAAGAAGGAAGGAAAAGAGAAAGAGAGGAGAGAGGGAGGGAGGGAAGAAAGAAAAAAGAGAAAGACCAAGAGGTGCCCAGATTGGAAATAAAGAAGTAAAATTATCTCTATTCCTAAATGGCATGATCTTGTGTACAGGAAATCCTAAAGAATCCACTAAATCAAATAGAACCAATAAACAAATTCAGCAGGACTGCTGGATAAAATATCAACATACAAAAATCAATTGTTTTTATATACACTTACAATGAACAGTCTAAAAATGAAATTAACAAAATTTCATTTATAGTAGCATCAAAAAGAAGAAAACACCGAAGAATAAATTTAACAAAAGGAATGTAAAACTTATAATCTGAAAACTGTAAAATGTTGCTGAAAGAAATCAAAGAAGATCTAAATAAACAGAAACCATCCCAAGTTCATGAATTGGAAGACTTAACATGGTTGAAATGGCAATACCCCCAAGTTGATATACAGATTCAATACTTACCAGAATCCCAACTGACTTCATTACAGAAATCAACATGCTGATCTTTAAATGCATATGGAATTGTAAGGGACTTAGGACAACCAAAACAATATTAAAAAGAAGAACAAATAGAATCATGCTTCTCAACTACAAAACTTACTACAAAGCAATGGTACTCAAGACAGTGTGGTACTGGCACAAGGATAGACTTACAGATCAATGGCACAGAATTGAGATTCCACAAATAAATTCATATATCTATGGTCAAATTATTTTTGGCAAGGATGCCAAGACCATTCAATGGGAAAAGAATAATCTTCTCAACAAATCATGCTGAGACACCTGGATAGTCACATGCATAAGAATGAAGTCAACCCCTAGATCATACCAAAGATAAAAATTAATTCAAAATTGATCAAAGATATAAATATGAGACCATAGGTTCTTAGGAAATAGCAGAGATAAATCATGACCTTGAATTATGCAATAGATTCTTAGATATGACATCAAAACCATGAGAGGAAAAAAAAAGAATAAACAAACTGGACTTCATCAAAATTTAAAATATTCTTGGGGCACCTGGGTGGCTCAGTGGGTTGAGCCTCTGCCTTCAGCTCAGGTCGTGATCTCAGGGTCCTGGGATCGAGCCCCACATAGGGCTCTCTGCTCGGCGAGGAGCCTGCTTGCCCCCTCTCTCTCTGCCTGCCTCTCTGCCTGCTTGTGATCTCTGTCAAATGGATGGATAAAATCTTTAAAAAAAATTTTTTTTTAAATATTCTTTAAAGGATACCATGAAGAAAGTGAAGAAAAACACAGAATTAAAGAAAATATTTGAAATTCATGTATTTCATAAGGGACTTGTATCCAGAATATACAAATAACCTTTACAGCTTAATAATAAAAAGGCAAATAGCCCAATTTAAAAATGGGCAAAAAATATGAACAGACATTTCTTCCAAGGAAGACACAAAAATAGCCATTAAATTCATAAAAAGATTCTCAACATCACTGGTCATCAGGCAAATGCTTATCAAAACCACAATGAGACACCTGCTAGGATGACTAACATAAAAAAGAGCAGATAATAACAAATGTTGGTGAGGATGTGGAGAAATGAGAACTCTCATACATTACTGATGGAAATGTAAAATGGCACAGCCACTTTGGAAACAGTCTGGCTCTTCCTTTAATGTTCAAATGCAGAGTTGCCATATGACCCAGTATTCTATTCCTAGGTATTTACCCATGAGAAATGAAAACGCATGTCCACACAAAAATATATTCATAAATATTTATGGCAGCATTATTTTTAATAGTCAAGAGGTGGAAAGACCCCAAATGTTCATCAATGAATGAATAGATAAACAAACTGTAGTATAACCATACAATTCAATTATGGTCATAAAAGGGAATTACATCACACAAATTCAATTTTATGGCCATAAAAAAGAATGAAGTACTGATACATGCTACAAAATTGAGGAACCTTGAAAGCATTACACTAAGGAAAAGAAATCAATAACAAAAGACCATTTCTTACATGATTCCATTCCTATAAAATATGCATAATAGAGAAACCTAAGAAACAAGGTATATTAGTGGTTGCTTAGGATTGAAGGTAAGACAAAAAGGAGAAGACTGGGTGGTGATAGCTAATGGGCAGAGGTTTTCTTTCTTAGATGATGAAAATGTTCTAAAAATCATTGTGATGGCTGCATATATCTGTGATTTTCCAAAAAAAAATACACTGCATACTTCCATTAGATGAATTCTATGGTATATGAATTATCTCAATAAAGCTCCTAATAAGGAGCTATTATTAACTTAAATAATATTTAGGACATGATATTTATAGTATTTCATCATTTATTTAAAGTTTACAAATGCAGAAAACAAAAATTTTAATGTTTTTTTCAAAGAACACTACAAAGCTATAGTCATCAAAACAGTACAGTATTGGTGCAAAAAATTGACACAGATCAATGAAACAGGATAGAAGGCCCAGAAATAAACCCATGATTATAAGGTCAATTAATCTATGCCAACAGAGGCAAGAATATATAATGCAGAAAAGACAATCTCTTCAACAAATAGGGTTGGGAAAACTGGACAGCTACATGCAAAGGAATGAAACAGGACCACTTTCTTACACCATACCCAGAAATAAACTCAAAATGGATTAAAGATCTAGATGTGAGACCTGAAGCCATAAAACTCCTTGAGGAAAATGTAGGCAGTAATCTCTTGGACATACATTGGTCTTAGCAACACTTTCCTTGATAAGTTTCCATATGCAAGAGAAACAAAAGCAAAATTAAACTGATAGGACTACATCAAAATAAAAAGCTTTTGCACAACAAAGGAAACCATCAACAACAACAACAAAAAAGGCAATGTACTGAATGGGAGAAGATATTTGCAAATAATGTACCCAATAAAGGTTTAATATCCAAAATATAAAGAATTTTTACAACTCAATAACAAAAAACAAATAATCTAATTTAAAAATGAGCAGAGGATTTGAACATTTTTTCAAAGAAGATATAAAGATGGTTAAAAGACAAATGAAAAAGATGCTCAACATCACCAATTACCAGGGAAAAGCAAAATCAAAACCACAATGAGATACCACCTCACATGAGTCAGAATGCCTCGTATCAAAAAGATAAAAATAACAAGTGTTAACAGGATGTGGAGAAAAAGGGACCCTCATGCACTGTTGGTAGGAATGTAAGTTGGCACAACTACTGTGGAAAACAACATGGAGCTTCCTCAAAAAACTAAAAATAGAAATACCATATGATCCAATAATTTCACTACTGGATATTTATCCAAAGGGGGGAAAAAAAACTAATTCAAAAAAATATCTCCACCCCTACATTTACTGCAGCACTATTTACAATAGTCAAGATATGAAAGCAACCAAAGTGTCCATTGATATATGAATGGATAAAGAGGCTGTGATAAAAATATACAATGGAATATTATTCAGCCATGAAAAAGAATGAAGTCTTGCCATTTGCAACAACAAAATACCCAGAGGGTACTATGCTAAATGAAGTGAGTCAAGAGAAAGACAAATACTGTATGATTTCACTTATATGTGGAATCTAAAAAACAAATCAACGAACAAACATAAAACAGAAACAGATCCATAAACACAGAGAACAAACAGGTCGTTGTCAGAGAGCAAGGAGTTGGGGTGGGGGAGGATGGGAAAAATGGGTGAAGGGGATTAAGAGATACAAATATCCAGGCACAAAATAAGTAAGTCACGAGGATGAAAAATATGACATAGGGAATCTAGTCAAGAATGCAGTAATAACATTGTTTGGCAACTACATTTACAACAGTAAGAGTGGCATAATGTACAGAACTGTCAAATCACTACATTACACACCCAAAACAAATATAACATGGTAGGCCAACTGTACTTTACAATAAAAATTTTCAAAATAATAATAGTTTAGGCAGGATGATAAGATAATGGGTTAGTTTTGGGAAAGATAAAAAAGAAGTGAGGGACTTAAACACACCTGTGATATTATATGAAATATTAAAGCAAAAGCAAAATAATTATGTAAAAACTTAGTGGTTTTCCTTAAAATTTTTTTCCTTAAAATTTTTAATAAATCCTTTTTGTTAGCTTTAGTAAGAGCCAACTTACTAAAGCAGCAATTATTCTAATTGCTAAGTCAATACTGCCAAAGTTTCTCTAAAGAGAAACACAAACTCTATGAGGTACTCTATTTTGTAGATTTTAAACAGAAATAAGGACCTCGGTCTGTGGTTAATGAGGACTTACTGTACTTTACATCTTTTGATCTTCTTAGTCTCTCTTCCACATTCTTTGCAGTCTCTACCCTACTTTACTAAAGAACTTTGACCAAAAATCGGTGTAATACAATCTAATAAATGTCTAACCACTGGAGTGATTTTCCTATTATTTTCAACCAGTCCAGATTCCAACACTTTTCTCCCACAAACGACTGGGGCTATGGGCTCACTCTTAGTCTGCACGTATTCCACTAGGTCCTCTGGGTTTATGCGGAGCCACAAACACCAACTGTGGGTACCAGCATGGCTCTTGATCCAAAAGCTGTTAGACGGGAATGCCTGGGTGGCTCGATTGGTTAATCATCTGCCTTTGGCTCAGGTCATGATCCCAGGGTCCTGGGAGGAGTCCCACATCAGCTTTCTGATGAGCTTCCTGCTCAGTGGAGAGTTTGCTTCTCCCTCTCCCCACTGCTTGTGCTCTCTCTTGCTCGCTCTCTCTCTCTCCCTCTCAAAATGAATAAATAAAATCTTTTTTAAAAAATAAAAATAATAAAAGCTGTTAGACTGAGAATTTGCTTTGCTAGATTTCTACGTTCAAGAACATGAGAATTACAACTCCTCCAGAGTATTTCAAGTACTTCTTGCAAACAGAGTTAAAAATCCACTCTGGGGGCGCCTGGGTGGCTCAGTGGGTTAAAAGCCTCTGCCTTCGGCTCAGGTCATGATCCCAGGGTCCTGGGATTGAGCCTCACATCGGGCTCTCTGCTCAGTGGGGAGCCTGCTTCCCCCACCCCCCACCTGCCTCTCTGTTTACTTGTGAGCTCTCTCTGTCAAATAAATAAATAAAATCTTTAAAAAAAAAAAAATCCACTCTGGATCCCCTGTCACTCTGGTCCAGTAGTGTTAGTATAGAGTTCTTCAAAACTTTGTCATCTCATACTCTCTCCCTTGCCCCACCTCTCACACGTGTGCTGTGGTTCTTAGACAGATGCCACGTGACTTAGCAGAAAAGACCATCCACACATTATAGATTTATAGATATAATGCCTGAAAAGTTTTGCAACAAATTTTCCCAGTTTCAGACAAACAAACCAAAAAAAAAATCTTCCCAGACAAAACCCACAGACTTGTTAAGGGACAAATATTAAAAGATAATATTTGCTTTTATTTATTTATTTATTTATTTAAAGATTTTATTTATTTATTTGACAGAGAGAGATCACAAGTAGGCAGAGACAGGCAGAGAGAGGGCAGGGGAAGCAGGCTCCCTTCCCAGCAGAGAGCCCAATGCGGGGCTTGATCCCAGGACCCTGAGATCATGACTTGAGCTGAAGGCAGAGGCTTAATCCACTGAGCCACTCAGGCACCCCTAATATTTGCTTTTAATAAACATGATTTAAAACTCTTTTTAGAGAGCCACAAAAGTGTTTTTGAAGGTGTTCTTTTCATGGCCAATTTGTATTTCCATGAATGAGTCATTGGTTCTTTCCAGGTATTAGAAATAAACCCTGGGTCAATCTGGAAACACAAAGGATACAGTCACTGGGGGTGATTTAGTGTCACCACAAATATTACAGATATGAATTCCTTCCCAATTCCCTAAAAGATGTATTTCAAAATAGATCTCATTTGAGTCCCCCCCTTCTCTGCTCTCAGCAAAACTGAAAAGACATTAAGTATTTGTGGGTTTCTAAGAATCCCATCTTCTCTCTTTGGATCATACAGAATTGTAGGCCTTACAAGATCTAGAAAAATGAGGAGGATTTTCAGTCATCAATCCTTCAGTCAGAATCTCAGTCCATGTGGGTAGTGTCCCCAGCCATGGGAAGGCAACTAGTTTCAACAGTAACTCCACCTCCTCCAGCCAAGCTTCACCACTATCCACAGAGCCAAGTACTCCACAGTCAGAGCTTTCCATGACCTTCCAAAGCCCTGCCACCTCACAAGGTGGCAACTGTCCTTCCACAGAGGCCCAGCTATTTCCTTCAGACTGATCTGGAAACCTTCCATTTCCCTTCTCTGTATGAAGGGCAGGTCGATGTGATGCCACCGCCTACTTCAACTTTTCAACCTCCCACACACAAAAGTCTGTCTCAATTTATCTCCAGGCTGAGTTCTCCTTCTTCACCATCCCCTTGCAAAGCCCCCCCCCCCCCGTTTCTAATACACACATACAAAGACAGTTCACTCCCCCTCTCCCTCACTCCCTCATTCCCCAAGGACCTCCCCTTCTTGGGGAAGTAGGAGATGGGGGCCAAAAAGGAATTATACTTTTTCTTTGGCATGTCTATGAGACAGAAAGAGAGATTTGTTTTAATAAACCAGGTTTATATAAGATACAGACAACCTCACAACATGTAACGGCCTGAATTTTGCCTAAAACTTCCACCATTAGATGCAGTTCTCTTGATTACAGCTTCGTCTGCAGAAGTCCACAGTTCATTCCTTTACTCATTCAAAGGTGCAGTTTTAAGGGAACAGATGTGGAGTCCACTTGGAGAGAAGTTGAATTTGAGGCGCTGAATGGTGAGATGAAGTAGCCAATTAAGAATAGAGCCTGGACCTACATATAAATCAGGAAATCCTGTTCCAATATTTAGAGCCATAGGCATGAATAAGAGGCTATGGACTGAAGGAGAGGATGCCCTCGGACCGAGGCCTGAGGCACCCTCCAGCAAAGCAGACTGTGGCGGCAGTAACTTAGGTAGAGGGGTAAGTAAATGAGTGGCCAGAAAGCCCGAGCTCCGCAAAGCAAGATATGGACAGCTGTTTCAAGGGCAGCAACAAGATGGGAGAAAGGCCTTGGAACTCATTCTCTCCCATTAAGAATTTAGGCACCACGATCATACTCAGGAGATTACTTTAGCTGATTATAGCTCAAACTGCAGAGAGCACATGGGTCCTGAGGTTGCTGGGTGAGACGGGTATCATTTGGTGGGAGGCGAGAGAGAAGGAAGGCTCCGGCACGAGCCCTCTGTCCAGGTGGTCCTGGGTGGACAGAAGAGTAATACTCATCTACCCACACCTTTCTCCCTTTATATATGGGCGAAATGACAATCCTGCTGCCCAGGCCTTCTCCACTCCCTAATTAGCTCTCACATTCTTGTGCTTTCTACAGCAGCTCTGACGCATTTCTCTGGTAGGTACTGAGCAACAGCTTATGCTACAGCACGCTCTGACACTTTTCCCTTTCTGAAAAAATAACTTCTAGATCTTAAGACCTCTACTGAAATACTTAGTTATTTAAAAATTAAAATTAATTTATATACATGGTATAAATAATGGGCCCTAAACTTCTCATGAAAAGCGAGCATCTCTCACCCAACCCCTTCTGATTTCCAGTACCGTTCCACAGAGACCGCCACATGAAAACACTGTCCTTTTATTTTGCTTACTACCTCAATATCTTTAAAGAATGTTCACATGCTGCTATTTCTTGATTTATCAACTTTGGGACCTGTGAATCTATGGGCTTTCTGCCACAAGCGGTAAGGATTCAGCTAACACCATTGCCTACCTTCCCTCCTCCTGCCTCCCCATCTCTGATGTTTAGATGACTACCTTTACTTCATCTATGGCTTATCTTTGTAATTTTAAATAATTAAATTGTCATCTCTTGACTACACAGTCTGTACAAAGAGAATATTCACACTTCTACACTTACTTCCACCTCATTTTCCCCTTCCCCCTCCCATCAATTGACAGCTACCTTTCCGATTTCTGTTTTTGAAATTGATATCATTTATATTCTGTTCTGTATCTGTCATGTGTTCTATACTTTTTAAAGATTTATTTATTTATGGGGCGCCTGGGTGGCTCAGTGGGTTAAAGCCTCTGCCTTCGGCTCATCGGGCTCTCTGCTCAGCAAGGATCCTGCTTCCTTTCCTCTCTTTCTGCCTGCCTCTGCCTACTTGTGATCTCTGTCTGTCAAACAAATAAACAAAATCTTAAAAAACAAACAAACAAATAAAAAAACCTCTCTCAAAAAAAGATTTATTTACTTATTTTAGAGAGAGACTGGGGGGCAGGGGGACATAGGGAGTGGGGGAGAGAATCTCAAGTGGGGCTCGATCTCACAACCCTGAGATCGGGACCTGAGCCAAAACCCAGAGTCGACGCTTAACCAACTGAGCCACCCAGGTGCCCCATGTGTTATATACTTTTTAAATGTGGTTGTCTCATCTGAAGTGGTTTCAAAAGCAGGATATCCGAGCAGGGTCAATTTGCAATTGTGGTTTTGATTTTGATGTAGTCATGTGGATACAGCTTTATCAAATATAAGCATTCTCTATTTTTTTAAATAAAAATTAGAAATGTATACAATAGGCTTCCTTAAACTTCATGCCACCCCTGAACCAAAGAGGGTGGGAATATCTATGATGCCGTTGCTTGATTTTAAGATCAATGCTTAAAGATATGCTAATTAGGCCACATCAGAAAGTCATGAATCTTTTGTCCTCCCCTACATTAATTTTTGTCAAGGCCTATAGACAGAGGAAAATATTGGAAAATTTAATTATCTCCTAAATTTGGGAGAGGCTAGGCAGCCAGTCTAAATAAAAATAATAACAGAAACTCCCAAGAGAATAGGTCTAGCAATGTGAATGACCCTATGGTGGAAATGTAGTAAAATTGCAAAGAAAAATGCTTTATAAAAATGAAATCTAGGAGCACCTGGGTGGCTCAGTTGGTTGGGCGTTTGCCTTTGACTCCAGTCATGGTCCCAGGGTCCTGGGATCCAACCCACAATTGCAACATCGGGCTCCCTGGGGGGCAGAGAGACTGCTTCTCCCTCTCCCTCTCCTCCTGCTGGTACTTGCTCTCTCTCTCTTTCTCTCTCATGCTCACTCTCCCCCTTTCACTCAAATAAATAAATAAAATATTTTAAAAAATGAAATATTGTCTGAAAAAAAAACAGTGTTAAATCTCCTCAATAAAACATAAACTGTTAAAATAAAGTGCTATCATCTTTAGTTCACCTCTGGTCTTCTTAGAAAGCTATAGACGAGTCACTGTTACATAAACCAGCCTACCATCAATTTAAGTGATTTCCTAAGCCCAAGAAGGGTGCCAGAGAATTGCCACCATAACCCAGTCCCATAAAGCTTGAAAACTTTAAGACAAAAATCAGTGTTGGATCTTGTATCACAGATTTTAATTCTAAAATAAATAAATAAATAAATAAATCACTGCACTATATTTTAATGAATACATAATTCTGTAACACAGCTTCCTAAGTGTGTCTGATGGTGAAGCTTCAGTGTATTTGACAATTTGTTAATTCAATTGGCTCCTACTATGTTCATTACTGTTTTGGATAAAAAAATTAGTTTCTCTTCAGAAATGAAAGAGAGTGGACATTCCCTTGTCAAGATACCTATCTGTGTATGAGTTGCCAGGATATTTTTGAGAAAGAACAGAAGAGGGAAAAAAATATAAAACAAAGAGTATGTAGTTGTTAGAAAGAAAGGAAGAAAAAAGAAAAGAAAGAAAGTCTCTTTTAACTGGGCTTAAACATTTGAGGCAGTAAATTTGCATAAAACCTCTCAAAAAGAACCTGCTGTTGCCTCTGTTTAATCTTAAAAACAAAAATTCCTGCCCAAATCCCAGGTGAAGATTAAATTAAGAGCACCTTGGGCAGCCAAATAAGCACCACAGCTAGAGCATTTGGGTTTGAGATCTTGTATCAAACAAGAACTGCTTAACAGGCAACTCCATGACAGCCTGGCTGGGACACTGAACTCAACTGAGAGGAGATGATATGGAAACTCCGTGAACTTCTACTTTGTTCAATTAGGCCAAATATCCCACACAAGAAAATGAGGGCTTCGAGGTCAGAAAAGCAGAAGGGAAAACAAAGAGGAAATTGCCTTGGCAAAATGAAGGTTCCAGGATGAGCTTAAGCAAGGACAGTGAGCCCCCATCAGGAGGCTGAGCTGGAGAGTAGAGGAAAGAAGAAACATTCAATCCACAACAATGTCCTTTGCTTTTGCTGGGCTGTGCAGGGGAACTTGACCACTTCCAGTAAGCTGCTGAGCAGAAGAGCCCTGGGTGGTCAGGAGCTCCTAAGAGGAGCAGCTCCCTCTGGGTTATCTGTGAGGGTTGGCCTCTGGGTCAGGTAAGGAGCCTAAAGGAATAAGAGCAATTGATCTGGGAATTAAGGTAAAAGTAATCCTCTTAGTGACCTCATTAAGCTGTATTATTAAAGAAAAAAATAAGGGCAAGCAGCAGGCTCTGGTATATCAACCTAACACATTTATAATTATAGTCACTCACAAAGCCTATCTGTGTCTGCATCCCCACTTTGCTTTCTGAGGAGAGAGACTATGATCGATTCACTTTGGGTCAAGTGGTTCCCCCCTCCCCATTATTAAAGGAAGTAGTCAAGGCTGTTAGGATAAACCTGGAGGCTGGGGGTCACCCCTGTGGATCAGGAGATAGTTCTCAGAAGAAAGTGTGGGGTGGGGTGGTTATTGTGGGCTGGGCAGACACCCAAAAGGAGTCTACCTCTATTTCATGTACAAAGTGCTCCCTACAGCAAGAACTGCCTGAAGGTAAAAACTGTTCTTCTGTGAGAAAAATTGTCTCCTGCAAGAAAGCTCTGAATTTCAGAAGAAACTTAACTTTGAAGAAAAAAAGGAAAAAGCAATGTTCCTTAAAAGGGAAAGATAGGGAGCACATAGAGATGTTTAAATGCTATTAATCAGAGGATTTGGGTGGAATTTGATCAATGGTTCACAAGGAAATCAAGTGTGAAATAGAAAGGATAGCAAATCATTTCAGCACTATGAAATTCATTTCTGTGACTCCAGAAACATCAGCTGCTACCAGCCACTCCTGCCAATGGCCAAGAGGCATGGATCTGAGCCTAATGAAAGATAAAGAGTTGTCTCTTGATGAAGGAAAATGACCAGGGGAGAAAGGTGAAGTTGAGACATAATTACAACCATTTCAAATTGAGTGAGTACACAAGTGATGTTGGTCCTTTACTTGAATGAGGAATTTTAGATCAGAGTTATTACACTATTAAAATATAGATTATTGAAATTAGCTTTATGGTAGCAAGAAAATAATAAGATGCTAAGATGTTTTTTGCCTTAAACAAAGGATTTTGTTTCCTTTCATCACTTTTTGAGGAGATATATTGACAATTTTTAGATTCTGAATGTTCAAACAGAGAAATGTTTATAATAATGTACAAAGCTTCATTTACATCTGATTTTTAATAGCTGATTACATTTTTCCTTTATATGTCACTTCTAGTGAAGAAATGGCTGATTATCTTACCTACTTATATAAATACAAGCAAACATGCATATATATATACATTTTGAATTCTATGATTATTAAACTCACTATGTGCTGTTATTTAAATTGTATAAATAATACCAGATAATAAATCACAGGCAAACTGGATGAATAGATCTTTGAATAAATGGCATAACTCTGAAAGCAATGCAAGGCACGTGCCAAAAAGCAATGCTTTTTGAATGATTGTATTGGGAGCAATTAATTAATAACAGTCACTAATGATAACAAGGGCATCTGGTAGGTACATGGTGTCCCACCAGATATATGCCAGGCAGGCAATAAAAATTTGCACAAAAAATCTAATTTAAAGAGAGAATTGCAAGAAAATGGAAAAGAAATAAAAAGTTCTTCCAAGCACTTTATAAGAAATCATACTGGGACCAAACTCACCCAGTAGAAGCAGCTCTTCTGGGAGGTTAGGTTTTAATGAAAACCTGCAACCACCTCATCTTTTTTTTTTTTTAAGATTTTATTTATTTATTTATTTGACAGAGATCACAAGTAGACAGAGGCAGGCAGAGAGAGATAGACAAAGGAGGAAGCAGGCTCCCCACTGAGCAGAGAGCCCTATTCGGGGCTTGATCCCAGGACCCTGGGATCACAACCTGAGCTGAAGGCAGAGGCTTTAACCCACTGAGCCAACCAGGTGACCCCAGGTTTTAATGAAAACCTGCAACCACCTCATCTTTAGCTTGTGTATTTTCCTCAGCAAAAATTCCAGAAGCAAAGCAATTCAAGGGGCTGCTACTGCTCTGAAGGTGGGTTAGTTCCTCACCCCCAGACCTGCTGAATCTAAAGCCCAAACTGGATCAAGAATCTCTATTTTTAATAGGCTCCCCCGGTGATTCTGTTGCATAGTCAGGCTTGGAAACCCCTGTTGTAGAGAGGAAAACTAAAGCTATTGTTGACACATTTGGTCCTTGTCTACAGAAGGCCTTCAGAATCCTCGGGAAACCTTCAGAAAATGCCCTCTGGGTTTCACAAATCCCACTCTTATCCCCTCCCTCCTAAGGTTTAAGATTCTCCCTAGAATCTCTCTTTCATCAGACATGCAGGAGAAGCTGTTTCTATCTTTGTACTATAAGATTTTGTTTTAATTGTTGAAAACTCTCTGCTGAAAATTGGATCCATCCAGTGACATGAATGATTTGGGATTAAACTGGCAGAGGGCCTGGACAAATGAATCTCTCAATTATTTATTGGGGACTATGACACAACCACAGACATGGTTTCCCTTTCAGTATGTGTTTTAAAACCATGTCAGTGCTGTTCTGAGTTTGAAAAAATACACACAATTCACGACTCCTTCATTCTTTATTGATCTTTTAAATTACATAAACCATAACTGTACCCAGTTGCCTAAGTAGGATTATGCCACATGACAAACTGCTAATAAGTGAAACACTAAAAAGACCCACCATCTGTCCACACGGCTTTCGGATGAGCAATCAAGGCAGCCCTCGTGCTGGGCTATGCCTAAAGTCCCCTTCCACCTGCATGACTCCCAGCAGCCTCTGCAGTCCCCCCTGTGCCCTGCAAGCTGCGAAAGGGCTGGCTCTGGTGGAAAGAGCAGAACCAAGGGGTAGACAAAGACAAAGAGAGCATTCTGCTTCACTGGGAGGCTCTCCTCTGAAGCTCAGATTGCAATTTGGATCTTCTCTTCATGGGAGCAAAGTCAACGAAGTCTGAAGAAGTATACTCAGGGGCTTCATGATCTTTAGATTTCCAACATGGTTCAAAGGATAAAAGCTCTACCTCTGACCCTCATATATGGTTTCTGAAGGTAACTAAGAACAATTCAGGGCACTTCAAAAGGAAGAGGATAAGAGAAGCCTAGGGAATATTCGCTCCTGGATTTTGTGGTGTGGTTCAATTAAAATGGAAAGGGGTAGACTTATCATTTACATAATAGACACACACACACACACAGACACGAGCATTTAGGTCAATGGGGTGGGGCAGGATACATAGTTAGTGAGACATTGGGTATATCCCAGGAAGAAAACAAGGAAGGCCACTGGGCGCAGAACTCCCACAGTTCTGTTTGTATGAGGAACAAGAAGCCGTTTTCTACAAGTCTTCCTAAAGGAGAAGAGAAAAAAGTTACAGATACTTGATCCAAGAACATGAGGTCCATGTGCAAAGGAAAAGGAGATACAGGGACACTTATTTGCCTGAGTTCCCGTAAAAGAGCCTGAAATAAAAGAAATGAAAAATAAAAGATATATTTCACTAAATTTTCAGTTAGGATCAGAACATTAAAAAAAAAGTCCTCTGCAAAAAGTTAAAAAGGAGCTCTGACAGCTTGAATAACAGAATCTAGAAGAGCTCAGTATCCCTTCATATCCCACTTCAGAGGAATGTGGAGCTCATTAGAGAAGAGGAAGAGAGCGGCCTGGCCATGAAGTTGGACCCACCTCTTTTTGGAAGAGAGGGGAGGTAGGAGAGAACGCTACGCATCTGAGTCCCTCCCTGGGTGATGGATGACATTGTCACAGTGGGGGAAGGAAGAGTAAGCAAGTCGACACAGAGGGCTAGCTCCCAAGCACAGGCAAAACATCTCAGGATCTTCCTGAACTACCTGCAAAGATCTGAGAACTGTGTGAGTTTCTGCAATTACAGATGGGAGCAGAGCTAGAGAAAAACCTTTTTTCCCCTCTATTATGACAGCATTATAACCTCCAGGATGGTATAGCCCAGGGAAATGAGAGTCATCCCATTTTAAAAGAATGTGATGATATAATCAGAGATAATGCCTACCCTGAACTAGCATGTGGCATTATCAATGAGTAAAAAGAGACATAGACCTATTTATGAATGTGTGTTTTAAATGTGTGCTGGTGCTGTTCATATATCAACACATATGTCTTGTGGTTGAGCTCATGTGTATGAAGTATATACACATATGCTCTCATACATACCTTCTTTGGCCAGAAATCACAGACCTTGCTGATGGATATGAAGACAATCCAGGCAGCAAATGGTGATGCCCATTACTAAGAAGAAGAAACCAGGAGAGGAGTCAGACTGGGTCAGTGGGGAGATGCAAACAAAAGTTCAGTCCGTGACATGTTCTATTTGAGATAAAAATGCTATGTAGGCAGTAGGTGAATACGCTTAGTGTTCAGAGGAGAGATGGGTAGACATGTCAGACTGGATGTCCTCAGCATTTAAAGTCATGGCCCTAGATGAGCTCCCATATGAGGAGAGATATTAAAAAAAAAAAAAAAAAAAAGCACCTCAGAACAGAGCCCCGGGGTCAGGGCAGGGAAGGAGGGAGAGGGACAGGATGCCTGGTGGCACAGTGGGGGAGGTGTCTGCCTTCAGTTGAGGTCATGATCTTGGGGTCCTGAGATCCATTCCATGTCAGGCTCCTTGCTCAGCAGGGAGCCTGCTTCTCCCTCTTTCTGCCACTCCCCTGCTTGTGCTTGCTCTCTCTTTGACAAAGAAATAAAATCTTAAAAAACAAAACAAAAAACACAGAGTCCAGGAGGGGAAGTCCAATTTTGTGGCTGGTAGGAGGAAGTGGAAGAATGAGAAACTGAGCTTTATGTTTAACTCAACAGAATTTCATAGAATTGTGTTTCTCCAACTTTAGTCCTTGGGATACCCTGTGAAAAAGGGTTTTCCGATCAGATCAATGTAGGATAATGCCACACACATAGCGTCCCCCCAACCCCTACCCCAGGAACTTCAAAATACCAGACTACTGTTTGCAGATGAAAGATTTGGAGCTGTCCTACTGTATTTAACTGTATTTAACAGAGTTTCACTGTATTTAACAGAGCATTTCCTAAGTCAGGGGTTCTCAAATACAGTCCCCAGATGAGCAGCATGACCATCCCCTGAGAACCTGGTAGAAATGCAAATACTCAGTCCCACTCAGATGTAGACAATCAGAAGGTCTGGAAGCCAGACCCTGCAACATGATTACATGCCTGCCAAGGGGACTCGTGTGTGGTTTGAGGACCAATGTCCTACACACTGGCCCTTTTTCTATTTTTGGCCAATAATAGTGCTTTCCAATGTGTTTTACTTGGAAAATATTGCAAACTCTAGCTTTTAGATTCTTAGTTTAACAAACCTTAAAGTGAGGGATTATAATTAAAGATTAAATCCAGTATCTTACCATTTATTTGTTTGTTGTTAAATCAACATGCCACCAAATATTTCTTTTGTTGTTGTTGTTGTTGTTGTTAAGAGAAAAAGAGAGGGCCAGAGGGAGAGAAAATATCTTAGACAGCCTCCATGCCCAGCGGGGAGCCAGATATGGGGCTCCATGTCACCACCCTGAGATCATGACCTGAGCTGAAATCAAGAGTTGTAGGCTTAACCCGATAAGCCACCCAGGTGTCCCAATATTTATATTAATTTAAATAAAGGCTTTATTTGACAAGAAGCAATGTGTGGTTATATATTATATATATATTATATGCTTTTTTTTTCACACACACAAAAGTAACCTTTTTACCTTCTTCAACTGGTCACATTATCTATACCTGCCCTACACAATAAGTTATCCATTAGCCATATGTGGCTACTTACAGTTAAATTGATTAACATTAAATAAATTAAAACACAGTGCCTGAGTCACATTAGCCACATTTCCAGTGCTATCCACATGTGGCTAGTGGGCAGTGCAGATAAAGAACATCTGCTGAACAGCCCTGATTTAGACAATGAATAATTCCTTCCCCCACTATCCATAAACACCTTGCAGTCAGCATTGTAGAAAGGAGAGCCACTGAGATGTGTGAGTGTGACCTTCATTTCCCAGACAACATCCGTCTTCACAGGGAAGAATGGGAGTGGACAATGACAAGCACATGTAAGAAAGTCAGGAGTCTAGAACTTTAAGCTTGAAAAATCCCCCTCATTTTCCTGCACAGAGTCTTAGGGGTCTCCCACGGCTATTGTATAAAAGTTCTCCACCTGCTGTCCAGGAAATCCTCTTCAGTCTACAGCTTCTGATGTAGTCTCCATTCTACTCCACCACCGCCAACCTCACCACACAAGAACCCCAGCCCACTCAGCACCTCAGAAATCACCTTCGGTGCTTGGGAACCCCCCAGGTCCTGAACCCATGCTTTCTCGTCAGTTTCCCAAACTCCCTTGCAGGCTACACAAGGTCATGTGACCTAGGATCTACCACTCGCATGCACTCAGGGGAGATTTCAATTTGGAAGAAAGCAATTCAACTATGAGGCAATGCCAGGCACTATGTGAAAACATGCTGTCAGGGATGGGGGAGGGTGGCAAGAGAGGTCACCTTTCAGAGGCAGCAGTGGCAATAATGGAGGCGGGGAGGAGAAGTGTCCCCTGCTCAGTGTCAGCAACGGAGATCCCAGTCGTGGATCAGCCTAGAAGGAGGGCCTCCACTGGAGCAACCCACGGATAATAACTTACATCTTATTCCTGTCTATAAAACATCCAAGTCTCATTCTCTGGTTTCTTGAAAATTCTGAGTTACATAACATCCTTTAATAAATTCTTTTTGAGCCCAAATTATCCAGAGTGAATTCTGTTGCTTGTAAATAGTGTCTGTAATACAAATTCCTACCCAAGTTGGAAAGAATTCTCTCCACTGCATTTACTGACACACATTGATTATCCTACTTGGATTCTCTGCCAGAGAGGAGATACAAACACTTGCAGAACTCATTCTTGAAGGCCTTCCGATTCAGGAAGAGCATAATCAGCAAACCAAAGAAAAGGTGGCCAAGACAAGTACAAATGCAGCACCATGGAGCTCTGACAGACAAGGAGGAGGGCAAGTTGACAAAGCCTTCAAGGAAAAGAGGACCTGCAAAAGATAAACAGGGTGCTGACAGGCAGGCCAGCAAAAGGACAAAGGCAAAGGCAAAAGCATGATCAAGGTCAAGAAGGCGAGGATCATCTTCCCTATTGTGGGAAGATGGTCAAAGTGTGGGATTGGGTGGGGAAAGAAAGGAGTCTCAGCATCCAGCAAAAATACTTGGGGAAAACCTAACAATAACAGCTAACCTCACCTGAGTGCTTCCTGTGTGCCCTTCTCTAAATTGCTTACATGGCATTAACTCATTCACTCCTCGCTACAACCCCAAGAGGGAGATGACAACCACCTTTATTTTACAGAAGTAAAAAAACGAGGCAAAGAGGTAAGTGACATGCTCAAGCATGGGAGCAGCAGAGAAGGAGTGTTACCCTCTAGTCCAGCTCCCGAATCCACACGTGCAAGCACTCCATGCTGCTCTAGTGAGGGGAGAGCCAGTTCAAAGAGGACTTTATAACCCATCCTAAGGACCTTGAACTTGACTCTGGCAGCACTGGAGGATTTAAGCAGATGAGTGGAATGATTAGACTTGTGTTTTAGGACAAATGCCAAGTGTTTACAGAGTGGAGGACAGAAAGAAGGAAGGCAGCTAGGCAGGAAGACCTGACTCTCCACTCCCTACACTCACACCCACTCCCCATACATACATATACACATACACATGCAAAGACACACACACACACACACACACACACACACAGCCCTCCTCCTAGGGCCTGCCATACAACCAAGATAACAAAAAGCAGAGCTTCAGGGGACATGATTCAAAACTAAGGAAGAAATAGAAACTTTTAGCAGAAAAGCTCAAAATGGATCTATATTGGAACCATAGCTCCCAACTTGGCAGCTTTGTGACCCCGGTTAAATTACTTAACCTCCTTAAGCTTCAGTTTTTCTACAGAATTGGAGAAACAAAATGAAAATCCCTATCACAAAACTCAGAGTGGGGTCAGATGTGTCCCCAGAATTCAGATTGTCTGGACTGTCAAACAGTAATGGGTTGTCCATTCCACACATTATGTAACACACCTAGCGAGCCTGAACACAGTCTCCCATGTCAAGTCCATTATTCTTTCTGTGGAAAAATATATTTCTGCAGTGAAACATATGAATATTCACACTAAGTGGGATAAAGCAAAACTATAAATAGTCTCACATAAGTTCAAGTTCTGTTTCCTATCAAAAAATTTCAGGTCACATCAGTTCTATATTCAAATGAGTTATGAAAAACTTGAGGTTTTCAAAGCTTTGGGGATTTCAGAATTGCAGATAAGGGGTTATGACCCTCATTATAATATTTGCTTCAGACTTTCTGTAAGAATTAAATAAGTGAGGCATATAAAGCACTTAGAATCTGATATTCATCCCAAATGACAACAAATGTGAACCAGCATCCCCATTCCTCAGCCCAGGTGCCTCAACTCTGCCATGTCAAAAAAGCTCTCAAAGCTAGTGTTATCTTCACTTGTGCTTTTGATCATGAATTCTCATTTTTACTATCAGCCCCACTACCAATCATAATGCCCATTTCACTATTCTTCTTGGAAATCCTATCAAGTCTTCTTTGCAAAGTCTCCAAGATGGGTTCTAGAGACCCACCCTGCCCTCCTACTCCCCTGCAAAGACCTGTCTGCAAGGCCACCCTGGAAGGTGTGAAGCTGGGGTAAATTATACCATGGGACACCTTCCCTTGTAGCCACGATATTTTTTAGGGACAATATTATTAAAATCAGCAAAAGTAATCATGAATTGTAGAAGATGGAGGGAAAGTACCAGAACGCATTAAGCCAGGGAACTTTTATGGTCTGCACACCAGGGATAGGGGCGGCACTGCTGGGTCACCTGCCCCTCCTTAAAGACATCACAGTTTCTGCTTCTTCTCCAATCCTCCATTCTGCTCCCTTGCCCAGAGTTCTCCTGAATCATCATCACTATCACCATCATCATCCTTCTACGACACAGTGCTCTAAAATTTACTTGGGACACTGAATATATTACCTTACAGTTGGGACCTACGCCTTCATCATTCTCTTCTACTAGGCATTGTGTCCTCAGCCAGCCAGGTAATTTCTATAAATTGCTCATTATTCTTGTCAGCAGAGCCCTAGAGACAAGACCATCAAGCCATGTGGATGAAGACCTACCACACCCACAACCCAAGCCACCAGTGCCATTTTGTGTGTCTGCCTGGGCTGATCTGCAAGGCCTCCATGGGTTGGAGATCAAGCCCAACAGTCACAGTTTTAACAGACTGCCTGTCAGCAAAGAAAAGGAGAGATACTGCATATTGGCATTTCCATTGTCGTTCCCAAGAGTGATGGCCCCCAAACCTTGGCTGAGCATCACACACACCTGGAACAATTTTAAATCCAGGTTTCCAGGTCCCTCCTGAGAGATTCTGAGACCCCAGATGTGAGTGGAAGGCTGAGAATCTGTACTTTATTATGCTCCCCCAGATGACTCTGATACAAAGGCAATCTTGGGAATCACTGACCTAGAAAATCAGGAAACACAAATTATAGAAAAATAACTTTAAACATCCCAAATTCTAATTTCTGGCAACTGTAAAATCTATGTTCACACTGAGGGCAGAAAGGAAATGGCCTTGGAATATTAATACAAACAGCCATAATGACCATTCACTTCAGATAACCTTTATGTAAATGACATAGAGACTTTGCAAAGGGAGCACAAAATTGTAAGATGTAAAGCCTAAATTTAGGCAGAGGGACAAATGAATATCTGTTATCTAGAAGATGCATGTAGGCAGCTTTAGACGAAGGCTTGTTATTGGTTCTTGCCCTCCGTCTGTCTCCTTTAGCTCCCACTACCCTCCCACTCCCATCCCCAAGTGAAAGCTGCCTACAGGGGCAGGATGACACTTCAGAAATCAAATGGAAACCAAAAAATTATTTCTCTGGTTAGCATCTGTGTGGCAATATGTTTACTGCCTCTGTTCAGCCCTGAGCAACGGCCAGGGAAGCCAGAAAAGAGGGCAAGAGCTCTATTCATCTAATTACTTCAGCAGAAGAAAAATGTGTTAATTAACTGACCTTAATAATTCATATGTATCCAAACGGAGGGATCATTAGACTTGCGCAAAAGGCCTAGCATCTGAATAAAGAATCCTCAGAATGATCTCAGGGACAGCCTCATTTTGGAGAGGTGATCTATTTTTGTTTTCTCAAGAACAAATCTACCACCTCCAAAATGATTGAAGAACCTTCCTGCAAATTACGGGTTTGCTGTAATACCTTGATTCCTCCAATTTCCTCAGCCCCTCCAGGGAATGTAAAATATTTTTAGAATCACAACAGCCTAACACATTAATTGGATTTCATTATGCTCACTGCTGATTGGAACATTATACAGTAAAGGGGAATGTGACTGTGTGTGTCCTCTACAGACTTCCAAAGCAGCAAGAGGAGAGACAAAAACAGGTCTCGCTTTTCTGGAGAGTTACCACGATCACTCAAATCACGGTTCCCTACCAAATATGCTGCCGCCTGGAAACCAACCATGAAATTAGTCCCACAAGCTTCAGCACTCGAAGTCACTGTAAGAAAGAGCAAGGACGTTGATGATTTCATTCTCAAAGATGGGGGGGACACCTCCAAGCAGGTACACTATTTCCATTTGCCTTTCTGGGGTCTTAGCAGGCTGAGGTGGAGATTCATGTCAGGGCAAAGTCATTCTCCAAGAGTGTTTATTAAATAGTCCACCAGCACCACAGACAGAGAAACACAGGGATGGAGGCTGGGAGTCTAGGTTGCAGAGGACAACCAGCGATGGAGAACAAAGAACAGCAGGAGGTTCTTCAGTGGGTCGGCAGGACGTGGTAGTGATGACAAAGATGTGGCTGGCCATGGCAGTAGGGGATGAACACCTGCTCCTGGCAGCTATCCCAGCCTGTCAGGCCAAGGCCATCACTGCAGTGTATGCGCCCCAGCTGAGCCCCAGAGCCAGCAGTGGAGCCAGGCAGACACCTGCCTTACCAGCCAAGGGGACCATGCCAGAGGCCCAGCTAGAGGTGGGAAGGGGCTGAGAGGATGCCAACCTGCAGGACCCTGTCCATGGGATCCTGGGTGTTGGGGTGAATATCCACTCCCCAAATTCATACACTGAGGTTCTAATGCCCAGTGCCTCCGGATGTGACCTTATTTGGAAATAAGATGTTGCAGGTGTCATCTGTTAAGACAGGGTCACACTGGAGTAGGATGGGCTCCTAGTCCAATATGACAGCTGTCTTTGTAGAAAGAACACCATGTGAAGGGACAGACCCAGGCCAGAAGAATGCCATGTGAAGAAGGAGTTGTACTGCTACAAGCCAAGAAGCTACCAGAAGCTGTGGAAGAGACCTGGAAAAGATCCTCCCAATGGCCTTCATAGGGACCATGGTCCTGCTGACACCTTGATTTCACCTTCTGGCCTTAAAACTCTGAAACAACTTTCTGTCGTTCTAAGCCACCCAGTTTGTGGGACTTTATTACAGCAGCCTAGGACACTAGCTCACAGGGCCAAGGAAGGAAGTTTTGAGCTGATAGGAGAGGGATCAGTCCTCTGACACTAGAATCCAGCTGTCATAGTTCAGAACCAGTTCCATGATCTTAGACAACTTGCTAGCTCTTTGAACCTATTCTTCCACCTATAGAATCGGGTTGCTTATACAGTGCCAGTCTGTAGAGTTGTTATGAGGATTAAGTGAGATAATATTGGTCACACAGTTAGCCTTGTGCCTGGCACACATTAAACACACATTAGGCATTCAGTGAATGTGTGCTAGTACCTGGTAAAGGGCTGCAGAATCATGCAGTGTGGGTGACAGTGGATCTCCATCTGTAATCTTTTGCTCCCAGGGTTTACTTTGCACACTGAATGAATTGTGATATGCGTTTTCTACCATGGCACCTAAAATTATCTACATGGCTGATCTACAAACATCACAATGCTCCTCAACTCCTTTCCCTATCTCAGCTTCACTAGATTACTCCTAGCTGGCAAATCACATCCTCCATCAGCCCCTCTCTCTCTGCATCTTCCTCCCTCCCTGCATCCCAATCCCCCACAGCCTTCCCTTCGGAGAGGATGCCTTTCCTCCTTGCCCTTTCTATTGGCTTCGCCCACCTCTAGCTATAAATCTTTCCTGTTCTCTAGCTGCTCCGCCTGGAGCGACCTCCTATTATGGGCCCTCCCCTCCTCTCTTTAACCCCCTATCATCCCACCTTCTCCTCAAAAACCCATCCACGTCCCAATTATAGTGAATGGAAATAGGAGACAAGTTCCCACTGACACCTAAACATCATCAACTACCTTCTAACCCCAACCCACCCACTACTGATAAAAATAAACCTTTGAAAAATAGAATGAATCAGTTTAATCCAACCCCTCTTCATTGAACCAAGAAGAGCTCTGTCTCCACACCCTGCACAGAAACACAGCATGTACAATACTGGGAGATCTGCATGGGCAACAGTTCATGAGAGAAAGCTGCTAGGAGGTGCCCTGAGCCCACTCACCTTCCCTACCCTACATGTGTGTCTACTAAATGCTCCCAGGAAAAAAAAAAGACAGAGGCAGAACCCCCAATAATTCATCTGCAAATGCACAAAAGGAAAGCCAAGTCACACAGGCAATCCCCTCTTCCCTCCACCATTCTACTCACCAGGA
The DNA here is from genome assembly GCF_010015895.1 of Lontra canadensis. NCBI lineage: Eukaryota > Metazoa > Chordata > Mammalia > Carnivora > Mustelidae > Lontra > Lontra canadensis. Next base: position 29,501,395 of record NW_022630996.1, read on the forward strand.
GTCAGCCTTTTGGGATTCTCATGCCCCTGTTATAGAGGCACCATCCCAATGTAGGCAGCATCAAGTGCAGCAGTGCATAAGTCTATGGTGAGAGAAGTCCTTCTACTCTTTACCTAACATCTTGCTATGATTAACAAGTAGATAGTGGATAAATCTGGTTTTTCCCTGCCAGTACCTCTCTATTTCTTTTGAGGAACTGTTCTTTTTCTGTTCCATAGGAGTCTCATGATGCAATCAAGCAAAACCACACACATGCAGAATAACAAAATTGACCTCATCTCCCTGACAACAGTGATTAGTCGATCTAATGGCGCATGATCCAAAGTGGACCAGAGTCCTTCCCTGTGGTGACACATAGACATGGGGATAGAGAAGTGCCTTTTCCCACTGGAGCTGCTAAACAGAAAGGGTGTTTCCATGGAACTTCCATTAGCTATCTTCACCACACTGAGAGCCAGTCTGCAAGAAGAGGCCTACCCAGAGAGGAAAGGTAGAGGTGAGAGACTGACAGAGACATGCACAAAGACCAAGCAACAACATTTGAGACCCTGCATCCAGTCAAGCTTCAAGCCACATCCACACACCATACACTTATCCAACCCTACCAAGGATTGTAGGACCCCTTTTTTATTTAATCCACTTGGAGTTAGAGTCCTAGCTCTTGCAACTAAAAATGACATTGAAGAATTTTCAACTATATGGCAGTATCCATGTCTTAAAATGGTCAGCATCTGTTCTGACTGTTACTGGTTGCCTAATGTTTTGATTATCACCACTGCTTCTAATGTAAAAGTTCTGACCCAACAGAGTGGGTGGTTGGCAGTGTTTTCTAGGCTGTACGGAGGCAGCCTCCAAACCCTGTAGGCTGGGGCTTCCTCCCAAACTTCCACCTCAACAGGAAAATGAGACAAGGCCTGAAGACACTCTTCTCATCCCTGAGGTGTGAAGATGAGAGCAGCAGGGCAGAGTTGAGTTCTTTATTCTTCATCACTGTGACACAGCCCCTGCCTGTGTCAAGGGAGGGTGCAAGGTTTTGGGTATGTGCCATAAGGAGGAGACTGAAGGACTGACCTGGAAGAGTCACGTCAAGGACAATGTAAACCAATGTTCAGAAGAAAGAGTCCTGGAGAAAAATGAGACTCTCTCCTGAGGAAGATGGCACTGCATGAAAAGATGCTCAAAATCACTGATCATCAGGGAAATACAAATCAAAACTATAATGAGATACTACCTCACACCTGTCAGGATGACTGAAATTAACAGGAAACAACAAGTGTTGAGAGGAAATGGAGAAAGGAGCACCCTCTTACACTATTGGTGGGAATGCAAGCTGCTGCAGCCACTCTGGAAAACAGTATGGAAGTTCCTCAAAAAGTTGAAAATAGAACTATCCTATGACCCAATTGCACTGCTAGGTATTGACCTAAAAGATACAAACATGCTGACTCAAAGGGATACAAGCACCCCAATGTTTATAGCTGCATTATCAATAATAGCCAAATTATGCAAAGAACTCAAATATCCATCCACTGATGAATGGATAAGGAAGATGTGGTATATATTACTCAGCCATTAAAAAAAAAAAAAAGAATGAAATCTTGCCATTTGCAATAACATAGATAGAGCCAGAATATATTATGCAAGGCAAACAAAATCAGTCAGAGAAAGACAAATACCGTATGATTTCACTCATATGTGGAATTGAAGAAATGAAACAGACGGACACGGGAAAAAAGAGAGAGGCAAACCATAAAATAGATTTTTAACTATAGAGAACAAACCAAAAGTTGCTAGAGGGGAGATGGATAGGGAATAGGCTAGATGGGTGTCAGTATTAAAGAGGGCACTTGTGATAAGTATAGGGTGCCATATGTAAGTGATGAATCACTAAATTCTACCACTGAAACTAATATTACATGATATGTTAACTAACTGGAATTAAAATAAAAACTTAAAAATACATACATACACATATGTATATATATACACACACATACGTAAATACCTTCACAAAGAGTTTGCTGCTCTAGTGGGAATACTGTAGGTCCTCTCCCCCAGCAACGAATGTAAACAAAAAAGGTAAAATCCATTATTTTCAGTTTTTGTGCTTGTCATTTTCTTCACTTAACATCCATTTAAAGCATGGTATTCTTGACTAACTTAAAGACTACATCAAAGAAATTGGTCCAATCACAAAATCTAATCCAAGTTCAGTAACTGGTAAAATTGATGACTTAGGGTTGTTTATCCTTTCATTTCACTATTGAAAAATAAATACAAGTACATGCTTATGGTCACAGATTTAAAAAGAAGAGGAAATGCGGTTTCCCCTTTCCAGGAAGGCTGGGATATTACTGGAAGAATACAGAGCAACCCATGTGTTACAGACTAAATTGTGTCCCCCACCAAAGTTTGTATTTTGAAGCCCTAATCCCAGTGTAATAGTATTTGGAAATGGGGTCTTTGAGAGGTAAGTAGGATTAGATGAGATCAGGAGGGTGGGATATTCATGATGGGATTAGTAGAGACTGCCCTGTTAAGTACAGACTGGGAGCTTGCTTCCTCTCAGCCGAATGATGACACAGCCAAAAGGTGGCCATGCACAAATCAGGAAGAGAGTCCTCACTAGAACCCAGCGAGGCTGGCACCTTGATCTAGAACTGCTAGCCTCCTAAATTGTGAGAAAATACATTTCTGTTGCTAAGCCACCCAGCGTATGGCATTTTGTTATGATGATCCAAACAGATTAAGACACTGTGAAACCTGGCTGAGTACATGGGGATTCTGAAAGGGATGAGGCCACTCAGTGTTGAGAAGGCAAGCTGAGAATGTGTGTCACCCCTTCAGCCGTGCAGATGTTCTATGGATATTTAAAGTCAATGTTTGTTGACTCTATGGCATCCTTTCTATACCAGCCCCATGAAGGCTGGAATACAACCTCTCCGGAAGAGTCCACAAAAACTATCCCACACATTCTCAGTGATCAGTTGGATCTGTCCCTAGACACCAGCCTCTGCCATGCCACTTTCCCCATGGTCCCTGCATGGTCTTGCCACCATCCTGCTGACCTCATTCCCCCAGGTGTGTAGGCCACTCAGAGCTATCTCTGTCAAGGATGCAGGATATAAGGGTGGCCTCTCTCTGGGAAACACTCAGTTGCTGAGCCTCACAAGCCCCAGTGTTACAGGCCTTGGGCCTTGATTAGGACCACTTAGGCTCACTCAAAAGCCTGCATTTTTCCTAACACAAAGTCCTCAATCTTCAGGAGAAGAGGTGTGTGTACAGCCCCATGGCTTCTTATGCTAACTGATCCATCTTCTCCTCAGATCTCCTCCCCAAAGGAGAAGGCGACTCTTGCAAGTTAGACAGAAACTCCCCTTACACCTTTTGCCCAGGGCAGGGGCCAGCGTACCTTACATTAACCAACTAAGAGGACCCACTGCACTGAACCTTCAATTAAAGATCAGTCCCATGTGATTCCATTAAGAATACAGCTGTCGGGGTGCCTGGGTGGCTCAGTGGGTTAAGCCTCTGCCTTTGGCTCAGGTCATGATCTCAGGGTCCTGGGATCGAGCCCCACATTGGGCTCTCTGCTCAGCAGAGAGTCTACTTCCCCCCCTTCTCTCTGCCTCCCTCTCTGTCTACTTGTGATCTCTCTCTCTGTCAAATAAAGAAATAAAATCTTTAAAAAATATGTTAAAAAAAAAGAATACAGCTGTCAATTTCAGAAGGAAGGAGAAGAAAGGTAGGGAGGAAAGAAGAGGGGGGAAAGGTCGGGGAGGAAAGGAAGGACAAGAAATAGAAAGAAAGAAGGAAGGAGGAAAGGAGGAAGAGAAATGAAGAGAATAGAGAAAAGGGAAGAAAAGAGGGGCTCAAAGAAAGCACCCTATAGGGTACCTTGTTACACATGTGGAGGCATGAAGAGGAAGGCTGTCACTCCATATGCCAGACACAGCTGTATCTCTGTTCTAGTCCAGGGCTTGTGACACAGATACACCGTTACCCATCTGGTCTCTGCTATGTCGAGGCCTATAAATAAAATTTCCACTCAGGTAATTCTGGGAGAAAAGCTGAGGGGCGGTGTGAAGGTAGTGGCACCTGGCAGAGCACAGTGAGGACGTTAACAGCAGCCAGTTACCCAAAAAGTGTGTAAGACAAAGACTTTTGAGGACCCCTCTTTAATAGACTTCTCCCTCACTGAAGACTCTGCCAAGGGTATGGGGAGCTCTGAGAAACAGGACATTTAGGAGCCTCATCTCCTTTCTAGAATCCAAGACGCACTTAGCCAGTGCATCTATGCAAGGAAGGGAGTCGACAAGGGGGGATTTGCCATCTTTCAGGAGAATGAAAAATGTGATGCATTGCTTCCTCCAGCTCAGAGGTAAGGGGAGGAGAAGTCCCCGGTCTCATGCCTCAGCCCATCCTGTTACCTCCCTGAGAGATTGGACATGTTTGTTTTCTGCCTCCAGGAACATCTGCTTAGAGCTTTGCCGAGTCCCATTTACATCGCTGGCTTCGCCCTTACATAGCTTACAGTTTGGCTGCCATCGTCAGGAAGGCTCTGGCAAAGGCAATGGCAACTCATGGACTATGTAGACGCGATGGCCCAGGGGTCTTGGGAAAGTTCGCTTAGTGGAGAAAACACAGAAAGCAGAAGCATACCCAGGGGAGGCATCTGTGCTCTGTTAATCCCCAAAGCATCCTTACAAAGAAAAACTAAAGGCAAATTTAGTCCAGAGTTAACTAAGGGATATTACAAACAGAAAACATTATGGGTGTGCTAGGAAAATGAACATTTGGAAGTTACCAAAAGAAGCCTGTCTGAGATCTGTATATCGTGTGCTCTAAATTATCTGGCAGGTGGCACTGGGACCTTAAAAATTAAAATTGAAATGGGGGCAAAATACCCTAATGGAAATAAACCTCAAAGACATTTTTTTATTTTATTAAAAAATAATTCACATCTGGGAAGCCTAGGTGCCTCAGTCAATTAAGAATACCTTCAGCTCAGGTCATGATCCCAGGGTCCTGGGATCAAGTCCCATTCCAAGCTCCCTGCTCAGCAGGGAGCCTGCTTCTCTCTCTCCCTCTGTTCCCCCTGCTTGTGCTCTCTTGGTCTGACAAATAAATAAATCTTAAAATTATAATGATAATAATAATTCACATCCATGTGGTAGCTAAAACTTTACAGTGTGACAGAATGGCCCAAAGTGGCAGGTTTGTGATTGAAGGCATTTGTAGAAAGAGTGAGTCCCCAAGTCTCTGGCAGGGGGCTGTTCAGAGGTCATTTGTTTTTAAGATTTTATTTATTAATTTGACAGAGATCACAAGTAGGCAGAGAGGCAGGCAGAGAGAGGAGGAAGCAGGCTTCCCGCTGAGCAGAAAGCCCGATGTGGGGCTCAATCCCAGGACCCTGGGATCATGACCCAAGCCGAAGGCAGAGGCTTTAATTTTACTGAGCCACCCAGGTGCCCCCAGAGGTCATTTTTCTAATCTGAGACTTGCTTGGCAGAGCAAGTGGTGGTTCCTGGTGCCCTGGAAACTCCATTCACTCTCTCTCTCTCCCCCCTCTCTTCAGGGTTTTCCCCCATGTGCCCTTGGCCTCCACCTGCCACCCTCCCGATGCAGCACTGGCCCACCACTGCCACTGCCACCTCCAAGTCAGTTAAGATTCTTGGATATTGAACATCACCTCAAACCCAAAAGCTCAATTCACAAACATGCTCCTTTCTTCCTGTCCTCCTTACCTCCCAACCAGGTCTACTTCTTGGCCTTGTTTCTGATAATAGCCCCTCTGTTGTCTCAGTCACCTGCAACAAAACCATCAAGTTACTTTTTACTTTCCCTCCATTAACCCTACTACCAAACCCACTGGGTAGAAAAGAATTAACCTCATGCAGAGAGAGGTCTATCCTTTGTCCTTGGCTCCTGAAAAGTGATCTCTAGGTCCCTCAGCTGGCCTTCCTGATTAGAATGTCTTTGCCTACCTGGGGACTCTCAGCCATAGTAGATTATCTAACAGTGTGATTTGTGAGGCATTCAGTAGGAAAGGGTTAGGAAGGATTTTCCAAAGATGGCCACAATGGTATCTTTTTCTCCACATGCTCTTTGGATCCCTGAGCTGACCATGTAAGGGATCTGACTATTCCAAGGCTGTCATGTTGTGATGAAGCCCGGGTCACAATGAGAAGCCACGTGTTGGTCCTCCAGTTCATAGCCTCTGCTAGGTGCAGACATGGGAGTGAAGACACCACTGATGATTCTAGCCATCAAATTATCCCCAACCACTCAAGTCTTCTTGGCTGGGGTCCCAGACATTATGGAGCAGAAGAGAACTGATTATACTGTGTCCTTCCCAAATGAGTGATCCACAAAAAATTCTGTGAGTGTAGTAAAATGGTGGTGTTATGCTACTAAGTTTTGGGCCAATTTGTTGCCCAGCACTACTAACTGATACACTTTTCTGGCCAGAGGTCTGGGTTAGGCTTCCATTTCTGGACTCCCTATCATCTTGTACTTTTTTCATCCTACCTTTGCCACACTGAATTGTCATTGCCAGCTTTCTCATCTCTACTCCACACTAGGCATTAAGTCTGTGAAGTCAGAGACCACATTTACCTCTATGGATCTGTAACTCCTCAGTGCTCTGCTCTCAGTGCCTAGCAAAAAATAGGGAATCAGTAATAATTGTCTGACCAATATCCAATAAGGTAGCACCACATGAACACCAGACAATGGGCCAAAATCAGTACACAACAGGAAGAAAAGTCTGGAACGCACACCCAGCGAATCAGATGTATCTTCTTCTTGTATGAAGGAAAGCACCTCAGATCAGTGAGGGTTGACAAGAGCCCAAATCCTCTACAAAACCAGCTTTCAGGGTGTGAATTTTTCATAAACAGAAGACAAGCTCTGCACTGAAAGAAAGACCCAGATAGCGGAAAGGCTCAAAGGTCAGGGCTATGATTCTGGATGGCAAATTATACTGCGAGTTTAGACCACAAAGGGACTGAGAGAGAGAAACAATGTCTAGCTGACCTTTATCTAAGGCCTGAAATTAATTATTAATCCTAGATCCTGACCCACATCTATTGAGCTGAATCCTATTTCAACAGAGGCATTTATGGTGCTCAAAAGTTCTAGGGAAAAGGGCCAGGGTGTCACACTGGGGAATGATGAATGGGTCAGGAAGATTCACTTACTGGATAAAGAAAAATTAAAGTTTGGCTAAGAAGCCAGGATTTTATTCCGGAAAGCTCAAAGGAAATAAAAACATGGGAATTCCTTGGCCAAATAAAAACCTGCTAAAATAAGGAATACTATCTAATCTTATCTCCTAATTAGAAGTAAGAATCATGAATTACAAGCATGTTTGGTGTATGTGAAATAATGACCTGCCAACTCAACAGCATGTAAATAAATCAGTCAAGGGAGTTTAGGTACTAGAAGGAAGATTTCCTTAGAAAGAAAACTGGAAATTCAATTGAAAAAACTATTTTGACAGTAAATAATTATATATTTTGACATTTTTCTCTCTTCAATTCTCTGGAAGGTGTTAATTAAATAACCATTCTAACAAATCTGGAATAACACACTTGCTGAAAGGTAGTATAATCAGAAAGGATTGGGGTTCCAAGATGGTTCTTTAAAAATTCACATCCACCTTTGTCTATGGGAATCACTCAAGCTGAGAAAAAGCCATGTCTTTTCTCTTCACACAAGCCTGAAGGAGTCCAAAATTTACTAATTCTTTGACTATGTAAAGTATGCACATGGTATGAAATTCCACAGGTATAAAAGGGTATAAGCTAAGTTTCCCTCTAAGAGTGTTTTTTTAAATGCCCAGCTTTATTCTGGAAATTAAGACTCTCTGATGCTTTATTTTGGACCTAGAGCAAGAATAGCATTAGGAGTAATTTTCTGTGTTTGTACCAAGAAAAGAAATCTATTCGATCGATATGTAGTGTTATTATTACAGTCACTTTCTATCTTAATTCAACTCTTCTTAATTAAGTCACTTTCCCTCCTTGCCATATTTTGAGACTTATGACCATGGCAAAATCCTACCACCTAGTGGAAAAACTCTCCATCCCTCACTCTGAATCCTTTTTAGAATTTAGAATACATTAACTGTTAGCCATGAGCTACCTATGTAGGTCACTTTGAAAATTTTGCTTTAAGGCAATGAACTGTTCAAATGTTTTAATCAATGAAAGATGTGGTAAATTTTGGCCTCAGAGACTTAAGCAATGTTTCCATTTCTTAGAAAAGCAATAGTTACTTGGGCTTGCAGAGATCTACTTCCATTGTTTGGATTTTTTTCAGTTTTGTAATCATTTAGTGTTGATAACATCAAGATATAGGCATAAGTAGGTGACATCAGGTACAGTTTTAATCTCTTTGATGTGATAAGCATGATAAATTCACAGCCACATCAGTCTATGGGAATCACTCAAATCGAGAAAAAAGCAGGTCTTTTCCCTCAAGACAGTGAAGCAGGATCCCACACTTTCAGTAGATCTTGAGGTTGCAGTTCACAATGACTAGACAAGAATTCTATGTGTATTTATAGATAAGGATTTTCCAATATTTTACTTAGTTTGACTACTCCATCACAGGCAATAGTTGAAGGCACAAAACTTGATGCAGAGATGATGGACTGAGGATCCCACCAACGCAACAGAGAAGGGAAGAAGAAGAGAGGGAATGAAAATGGTTTGTTTTCCTGATAGACTTCAGTCCATTCTAGCACTAAATCTGCATGAGTTGACACCAGAAGATCTTTGCACTTTTCCATATTTTACTCCTTCTTCCAGATGGAATCTTGGTTTTAGGTCATTCCATCACTGGCCTTGGACAGCAAATAAAAAAAAAAAAAAAGCACCTGTCAATAGGGACACAGAAATAATACTTCCAGAAGTCCATGGTCCTACTTTACATGTGTGATGCCTTGTCTGCGCATCTGTTTGAATATCCAGGTGCCTGCACATCTCTTTTGGTATTTGATTCATTCATTTTGGGATTCCTATACCATGAAAACAGAGTGTCCCACTTCTCCAGACCATCTTCAACCTTCATATTTCACACTCTAGAAATCAAGTTGAAGCCTCAACTTCCTACCCTGTATGAGTGCCCTGCATCTGAATGTATGTCATTCCTTTTCCTCCTATCTCCTCAGTCAAGGAAAATGTTGGCTGTCTCCTGTCAACAAACTCCCTCTCTGTGTTTTTAAAGGACATCTTAATATATCTGGATTATCTTGTCTTAATGAGGAGGTGAGGTCAAATATATCCTCTTCTCTCTTCAGCTCCCATTTTTATACCATGCTCTTAGTCACCAACACCAGTTTACCCCCATGTTCAGAATTTCTGTTCTGAAAAGTCTGAGCCCAAACTAATGTCATCTCCTCCTTCTCACTTTATTCCATCAGGTTTGGTCATTGAATATCCATATCAATAACTCCCTGGCATCCCCATTTCTCAATAAACATTAGAATTAATCCAGATTGAGATGTTTTGAGGATAAGTTCAATAGACAGATGGAGAATAAGGCAGTTTGGAGCCTTGATTAGTCATCTTTTAGAGTGTATGTCTAGTTCATAATAAACCTTTTCTCTAATAACTACCCTTTTCACAAAATATGGCCCCACACTCCAATACAGCTATATGTGAATGGACCAGAAATAGTCACCTGGTAAAAACTGAGCCACAGATCTCCTGGAAACTTGGAATTGGGTTCAAAGAGAGCCAGATTGTTTCTGAACTCAGGACATATGAACTTAGAGGCTATGATGCACAGCAAAGCAAAGACTGAGCTGCAGAGAAAGAAGAATGAAGCAGAGACAAAGAAACCACATAGTTCCAGAGGAAAGAGACTGAGGAAATACCCTCATTCCATCTGTTCTTCCTCATTCCTAAGTCTTCTCACTTCCTTCTGGAGAAGGAGCTTTAACACTTCATGTAGTGTGTGGATCTGTTGGTGGTGAATTCTTTCAGCTTTTGCATGTCTGAAAAAAAAAAGTCTATTTCTCTCTTGTTTTAAAAGTTATTTCTGATGGGTAGAGAACTATGGGTTGACAGTTGTTTCAATTTTGGTACCTTAAAGATATTGTTTCCCTGTCTTCTCACTTTATAATGTTTTCATGAAAAATCTGTCATCCTTATTACTGTATCTCTGTATTTAATGTGTCTTTCTCTGACTGCTTTTAAGATTTTCTCTTTATTATGGGTTTTGAGCAATTTGTTTACAATATGCTTTCTTCATGTTTCTAGTGCTTTGGTTTCATGGACGTTTTTGGAACTGGAGATTTTCAGTTTCCATCATATTTGGAAAATTTGGAGCCTTTATTTATTCAAATATTTTTCCTTCTGTTCTTTGAGCTTTCCAACCACACAAATCTTAGACTGCTTGAAGTGGTCCTACAGCTCACTGAGGAATTCTGTTCTGTAAAACAGTTCTGTTTACTTCTGCCAGCTTCTCTTTTTGCTTCAATTTTTATTACTTTGCCATCGAATTCACTGAAAAATTCTTCTGCAATGTCTAATCTGCTATTAATGCATCTAGTGCATTTTTCATTTCATGCCTTATAGTTTCATTCCACATGCTTTAATTTGGGTCTCTTTTATACTTTCCTTTTCTCTAGCTTTTTAAACATATGGAATACAATGCAAGGCAGTAAACTGGGACAATGGTAGGGCTTACCTTGTTTGTTTCTAATCTCTAGAGATAATGGTCCTCCAATGCCTGATGCCCATTTTCTTGAAGCCACAGTTGCATTTATTTTGGGAGCAGGGGAACGGCAAATCCAGTTCTAGTTACTCTGTCTTGCAGAAGCAGAAATCCCTTCTCCCATTTCCTAAGGCATAATATTTGACTTTTCCTTGGATTTCAGCATATATAGCCTGTGTCTTTCAAAAAAATTATCTTCTTTGCCTAAACAACAGTATCTGATACATTGAACAAGTAGAATTCATGGGGTTTCCTAACAACAACAACACCCAAAACTATATTTTCATCTCCTATATATATAAATCTTTTCATGGGAGGGGGGGTAACCTTTCTTCTCTTGATCTTGGAAAAAAAAAACTCAAGGCAGTCTATGTGGGAGTTTTCAATATTAGCACCCTCCCATGTATACCTCAATTCCTAAAAAGGGACCGAGAGAGCTTATGGCAGAGGACATCTTACATCTCTGATGTAAGTGATAGATTGGCAGGGGAAATTGGAAGTAAAAAATTAAAATATAATATATAAATAAGTAACTACAAAGAATTTAGTATCATAAGCTATACAGATCCATAATGTGTTTTCAATTTTGAATCATTCAGAGGAGGTATGGAGAGCCACCATATTTACCCATAAAATATCCTTGAGTGCCACATACAGAATTCTAAACCAAATAAATCTCTGATCTGATCTAATATGGGTGGTCCTCCTTACCTTAATACAACCATTAAGGCCAAAAAATAAGTTGATATGGAGCCAAGGAAAGCCAAGAAATAGACAAAAAAATCAATTACGATTCAACTAAAGGTGAGTAGTGCTAACTAAAAGAATTTGGAAGTGAAACTCTACCTAAGAAACTGATACTGAACAGATGTTCAAAAAGATTAAAAAGAGGAAATGCCAAATATATTGTATAACAGGAGCCAATTATGAGAAAAGAGTATGGATATAATTTGGACCATAACAATAGATGGGGGCTGGTGAGCCATCCACAGATAAGCTAAGATTCCTAAGATAAGGCAGCCAAGTCCTGCCTACACATCCATGGCTCCTCAAACACCACACTCCATTTTAAGCATTTTATTTGCTGAGGAGCAAATGAAAATTGGAAAGAACCCAAGGAAAACTAAAAGGGATCATAGAAGAGCAGATTTTTTTTAGGACAATCTAAGTTAATTAAAGATAGGAAATCTGGTTGAAAGACAGTAAAAGCAAAGAAGGTGCACAGATGAAATTTAGTCACAAAAACAGTACAAAAATCCTAACAGGAAGAGAGCAGGATGAGAACTGGAGGACAAAAGAATCAAACCTGGAAAAACTTAAAATTCAAAGAACTTTGGAGTTTAACAAACAAACAACTGGTGTGAATTACAGAGAACACAAGCCAGCTTTATGGAGAGAGGAATTGCTGACCAGGTATTTCTTTTTATAAACTTCATGGGTCAGAAATTGAACAGAACACTGACTAAAAGGCAGCAAAACAAAGATTTTCTTTTCTCCAACACAAGTTACAGTCTCTAAACCAGGGCGGTTTCAGGGTGGGCAATCAACCCATGCAGAAACACAGGACCCTGTGTTTGGCCTAATGCTCTCCTATCATCATCATGAAATTAATAATTTACAAAGGGCCTGTAATTTCATTTTATACTGGATCCCATAAATTAGATAGGTGATCCTGCAATAAACCCAAGACTATGAAGAATTTTACCACTATTCACAAAATGTCTTTTTCCCTCACATCTAAGATAATGGATAAATCTAGAGAGAAAGGCAAGAACAAGGACCATCCATTCACCTCTCTGCAAGACACTCACCCCTTCTCTGCAAGACCACCCCCACCCCTGCCACCATCATACCTGTGGACTGGCTTTCCCCAGTCTTCCTTCCCCAGGACAATAAGCACAAGGTTAATGAGAATGTGCTTTGACAGCTTGAGCTGCATCAAAAGAGTCCACAGAACAATGAGTTCCTCCAAAGAGATCACTCCATAGTAATAAAGTCTTTTTCTGGTCAAGTAACATCTTTAATCTTTCCAGATTAAATCACCTCTCTTCTTGCAGAATCCACAATCTGTCCTTGGTGAGTAAAAAGCTACATTAGCAGAAAGGAGTGCAGGCCTGCAAGGCCTAAGAGAATTGGGAATTTCTTATCCCGAGTAGTATTAATAAGCAAAAAGTTAGAGGAAATACACATGTATGTTATATATTCTAATATTTACAAACTTTTATTCATATACACCAAAAGTCCCCCTCTGGCCAGGCACTGTCAGGTACGGAGGACTCTACAATGAACAGAGCATAGTTTCTACCCTCATGGCAGTTACGATTCAGTCATATTAACATGTTCCATTTATCTAAGTCCAGAATTCATTCTATATCTGAAGCACAGTAGAAAGATGAGGACTGAAGAAACAGATATGGAAATCATCTATATATAAGTGGTATTTAAAACCATAAGATAAACCCAGAAATAGTGTGTAGAGACAGAACAGTGGGCAAAACCCCAGGGAATGGCAAAATAGAGGAAGGAGGCAGAGCCAGAGGGGCCCCAACAGGAAATATAATGGAAATCCCAGGAGTATAGAAGGGAAACCAGGAGAGTGCTGACCCAGAGGCCGAGACAGTGAAGAGTTTTATGAAAGAAATGTTCAATAAGGTCAAATCCAGGAGGAGATGCAAGATGGTGGAAAAGTAGGAGACCTAATATCATTGGTCCCAGGAGTTCAGCTAGATAGTTACCAAACCATTCTGAACACCTACATATTCAACAGATCAAAGAGAAGAAGAGCTGAAATCCTAGGAACAGAAAAGCAACCACTTTTCAGAAGGTAGGACTCGCAGAGAAGTGAATCCGAAGCCATGGGAAGATAGACCATGGGGGGAACCCTCAGCAAGCATTATAGCAGTGGAACACAAAGTCAGAACTTCTAGAAGTCTGCTCCACTGAGGGACATCATTCCAGAGGCTAAGTGGGGGATGGAGCCCTCGTGGGGATAATGTGGTCTCAGGACCGGTGGGGTCACAAAAAGACCAGCTGTGGCTGAGTGTGGCAGAGCTCCCATGTATCAGAGCAGGGAAGCCAGCTGTGGAGATGTAGCCAAGGAGTGTGCTCTCAGCTTGTTACCTTAACGGAGTGTGTTACCTTAACGGTGATCAGAGGCATGGTCAGGCAACTGCTCTTCAAGCAGGGACTCCCACAAGTGGCAGATCCAGAGAGACCCCTCCTTACTCCTCCCCCTACTTACTCCAGCACAGGAGTGCACTGCAGGAATCTGCCGGGTTTGGAGACTCAAAGGGGGCCGTGCGCCAGAGATAGAAACACTCAGTCACAGGCCAGGTGATCTCAGAGCACCGCTGGAGACCAGGGCAACGGGAGTAACTGACCACTTTTCTCTGAGAGAGCACTGAGGAGTGGGGCCCCAAGCTCTCACCTCTTACAGGGCCGGAGATTGGGAGGCCACCATCTTCATTCCCGTCCTCCAAAGCTGTACAGAAAGCGTTCAGGGAACAAAAGCTACCAAGAGCAAAACCAAGCAGATTACTTAGCCTGACCCCTGGCAAGGGTGGTGCAATTCCACCTCAGGCAAAAACATTTGAGAACCAATGCAAGAGTCCCCTCCCCTTGAAGATCAATAAGAACATCCAGCCAAGACCACGTTCACCAGTCAATGAGAACCGCAAAACCTCAGAAATATGGGAATACAGAATATGGAATTCATGGCTTTTTTCCATGATTCTTTAGTCTTTCAAGGTTAATTTTTTTTAAGATTTTATTTATTTAATTGACAGAGATCACAAGTAGGCAGAGAGGCAGGCAGAGAGAGAGAGGGAAGCAGGCTCCCTGCTGAGCAGAAAGCCTGATGTGGGGCTCGATCCCAGGACCCGGAGATCATGATCTGAGCCAAAGGCAGGGGCTTAACCCACGTGAGCCACCCAGGTGCCCCTAAAGATGGAGCTGACATTTTAAAATGGGCATCCAGACTTCAGGGGAAGAGGGTATTGTAGGAGGATCCCAAGCTCACCTTGTCCCACAGATACACCGAGAGAACAAAAACATCAGTGGAAGAGATGAAATCGGGAGCCAAACTGATCCAAAGGCATGGCCACAGGACAAAGGGATACTGCAGGTACAGAGAGGAGAGGATCATACCCTACCCCAGGCACCCCAGGCACTGGGAACCTGCACTGGGCTGATGATTCCCCATAACATTTGACTCTGTAAACCAAAGGGGCTTAACTTCTTCAGTTCTAATGATTAGGGGGGCTTAAACACCTGGAACTTTAATGATCAGTAGAACTTTAATGATTCCTTGGCTCTAGGAAATCTGGAGGGTGATGGAACACTGAGTAATTGCCCTCAAAGAGACAGCACAACAAACAGTCCTGCTGAGATACAGCAAAGAAGCAGCAAATTGAAAGACACATGGAGTGTATGGTGGTGGGGAGGGGGAGGGCGAGAAGAGTGGGGGGAATTTGTTTGCTAATCTCAGGGCTTGTGCTGAAGGAGCAGGGATCTTTGGGAGACTTCTATTAGAACAAAAATTAAAAGAATTTGCAAACGCCAAACCAGCCTACAGGAAATATTGAAAGGGGTCCTCTAAGCAGAGAGAGACCCTAAAAGTAACAGACCAGAAAGGAGCAGAGACAATATACAGTAACAGTCACCTTACAGGCAATACAATGGCACTAATTTCATATCTTTCAATAGTTACCCTGAGTGTAGATGGACTAAGTGACCCAATCAAAATATGCAGGGTATCAGAATGAATTAAAAACAAGATCCATTGGTATGCTGTCTGCAAGAATCTCATTTTAGACCCAAAGACACCTCCAGATTTAAAGTGAGGGAGTAGAAAACATTACCATGCTAATCGACATCAAAAGAAAGCTGGGGTGGCAATCCTTATGTCAGATAAATAAGGACTATAATAAGAGATGAGGAAGGACACTATATCATACTTAAAAGGTCTGTCCAACAAGAAGATCTAACAATATGAGGTATCTATACCCCTAACATGGAAGCAGCCAATTATATCCACCAATTAACAACAAAACCAAAGAAACACATCAACAATAAGACAATAATAGTAGGGGACTTTAACACCCTCTCACTGAAATGGACAAATCATCTAAGCAAAAGATCAACAAGGAAATAAAGGGTTTAAATGACACACTTGACCAAAGGACATCACAGATATATTCAGAACATTCCATCCCAAAATAATAGAATACACAATGTTCTCTAGGGCACAAGGAACATTCTCCAGAATAGATCACATCCTGGGTCACAGATCAGGTCTCAACTGGTACCAAAAGATTGGGATCATTCCCTGCTTATTTTCAGAATACAATGCTTTGAAACTAGAACTCAACCATAAGAAGAAACTTGGAAAGAACTCAAATACATAGAGGCTAAAGAGCATCCTACTAAAGAATGAATGGGTCAACCAGAAAATTAAAGAAGAATTTTAAAAAAATCATGGAAACAAATGAAAATGAAAGCACAACTGTTCAAAATCTTTGGGACACAGCAAAGGCTGTCCTGAGAGTAAAGTACATAGCTATACAAGCCTTTCTCAAGAAACAAGAAAGGTCTCAAGTACATAACCTAACCCTACACCTAAAGAAGCTAGAGAAAGAACAGCAAAGAAAGCCTAAAACCAGCAGGAGAAGAAAAATAATAAAGATCAGAGCAGAAACCAATGAAATAGAAGCCAAAAGAACAGTAGAACAAATCAATGAAACTAGGAGCTGGTTCTTTGACAGAATTAATAAGATTGATAAATCGCTGGCTAGACTCATCAAAAAGAAAAGAGAGGACCCAAATTAATAAAATCATGAATGAAAGAGGACAGATCACAACCAACACCAAGGAAATACAAACAATTATAAGAACATATCATGAGCAACAATATGCCCACAAATTTGACAATCTGGAAGAAATGGATGCATTCCTAGAGACTGAACCAGGAAGAAATAGAAAACCTGAACAGACACATAGCCAGTAAGGAGATTGAAGCAGTCATAAATAATCTCCCAACAAACAAGAGCCCAGGGCCAGAGAGCTTCCCAGGAGAATTCTACCAAACATTTAAAGAAGAATTAATATCTATTCTCCTGACACTGTTCCAAAAAATAGAAATGGAAGGAAAACTTCCAAACTCATTTTATGAGGCCAGCATTATCTTGATCCCAAAATCAAAGACCCCTTCAAAAAGGAGAATTACAGACCAATATCCTTGATGAACATAGATGCAAAAATTCTCACCAAAATATTAGCCAAGAGGATCCAACAGTACTTTAAAAGGATTATTCACCACAACCAAGTGGGATTTATTCCTGGGCTGCAATTTTGGTTCAACATCTGCAAATCAATATGATACAATACATTAATAAAAGAACAAGAAACCATATAATGCTCTCAATAGATGCTGAAAAACCATTTGACAAAGTACAACATCATTTCTTGATGAAAACTCTTCACAGTGTTGGGATAGAGGATACATAAAACAATATCATCAAAGCTATTTATGAAAAACCCACAGCAAATATCATCCTCAATGGGGAAAAACTGAATGTTTTTCCCCTAAGGTCAGGAACAAGGCAGGGATGTCCCCTATCACCACTGCTATTCAACACAGTACTAGACGTCCTAACCTCAACAATCAGACAACAAAAAGAAATAAAATGCATTCAAATTGGCAAAGAAGAAGTCAAACTCTCACTCTTTGCAGATGATATGATACTTTATGTGGAAAACCCAAAAAACTCTACTCCAAAACTGCTAGAACTCATACAAGAATTTAGTAAAGTGTCAGGATATAAAATCAATGCTCAGAAATCAGTTGCATTTCTATACACCAACAGCAAGACAGAAAAAAAAAAAGAAATTAAGGAGTCGATCCCATTTACAATTGCACCCAAAACCATAAGATACCTAGGAATAAACCTAACCAAAAAGGCAAAGAATATGTACTCAGAAAACTATAAAGTACTTATGAAAGAAACTGAGGAAGACACAAAGAAATGGAAAAATATCCCATGCTCATTGGTTGGAAGAACAAATATTGTGAAAATGTCTATGCTACCTAAAGCAATCTACACATTCAATGCAATCCCTATCAAAATACCATCAATGTTTTTCAAAGAAATGGAACAAATAATCCTAAAATTTATATGGAACCAGAAAAGACCCCCAATAGCCAGAGGGATGTTGAAAAAGAAAGCCAAAGTTGGTGGCATCACAATTCCAGACTTCAAGCTCTATTACAAAGCTGTCATCATCAATACAGTATGGTACTGGCACAAAAAACAGACACATAAATCAATGGAATAGAATAGAGAGCCTGGAAATGGACCCTCAACTCTATGGTCAACTAATCTTCTACAAAGCAGGAAAGAATGTCCAATGGAAAAAAGACAGTCTCTTCAACAAATGGTGTTGGGAAAACTGGACACCCACATGCAAAAGAATGAAAATGGACCGTTTCCTTATACCACACACAAAAATAGACTCAAAATGGATGAAAGACCTCAAAATAGACTCAAAATGGATGAAAGACAGGAATCCATCAAAATCCTTGAGGAGAACACAGGCAGCAACCTCTTCGACCTTAGCCCCAGCCACTTCTTCCTAACAACATCCCCAGAGGCAAGGGAAACAAGGGCAAAAATGAACCATTGGGACTTCATAAAGATCAAAAACTTTTGCACAGCAAAGGAAACAGTCAACAAAACCAAAAGACAACTGACACAATGGGAGAAGATATTCACAAATGACATATCAGATAAAGGGCTAGTATCCAAAATCTATAAAGACCTTATCAAACTCAACACCCAAAGAAAAAAATCATCCAGCCAAGAAATGGACAGAAGACATGAACAGACATATCTGCAAAGAAGAAATCCAAATGTCCAGTCAACACATGAAAAAGTACTCAACATCACTGGGCATCAGGGAAATACAAAACAAAACCACAATGAGATACCACCTCACACCAGTCAGAATGGCTAAAATTAACAAGTCAGGAAACGAGAGACATTGGCGAAGATGTGGAAAAAGGGGAACCCTCCTACACTGTTGGTGGGAATGCAAGCTGGTGTAGCCACTCTGGAAAACAGCATGGAAGTTCCTCAAAAAGTTGAAAATAGAGATACCCTATGACCCAGCAATTGTACTACTGGGTGTTTACCCTAAAGATACAAATGTAGTGATCTGAAGGGGCACGTGCAGCCAAATGTTTATAGCAGCAATGTCCACAATAGCCAAACTATGGAAAGAACCTAGAAAGAACCTTTCTATCAACAGATGAATGGA
This sequence comes from Lontra canadensis, assembly GCF_010015895.1. NCBI lineage: Eukaryota > Metazoa > Chordata > Mammalia > Carnivora > Mustelidae > Lontra > Lontra canadensis. The sequence goes on from NW_022630996.1 coordinate 29,520,436, forward strand.
TAAAGAGGATGTAGTATATATATACAATGGAATACTATGCACCGATCAAAAAAAAAATGAAATCTTGCCATTTGCAATGACATGGATGGAACTAGAGTGTATTATGCTAAGAGAAATAAGTCAATCAGAGGAAGACAATTATTATATGATCTCTCTGATATGAGGAATTTGAGAGGCAGGGCAGGGGGTCATGGGGAGTAAGGAGGGAAAAAATGAAACAAGATGGGACCGGGGAAGGAGACAAACCATAAGAGACTCTTAATCTCAGGAAACAAACTGAGGGTTGCTGGGGAATGGGAGGGGAGGGATAGGGTGGCTAGGTTATGGATGTTGGAGAGAATATGCACTATGGTGAGTACTATAAATTGCTTGAGACTGATGATTCACAGACCTGTACCCCTGAAGCAAATAATACATTATATGTTAATAAAAAAAAATAAAAATAAGGTTAAATCCAACAAAAAAGTTCACTAAGAAAAAGTTTGGGTAATGGGCATTGGATCTAGCAATGACATCATAAGTTCTATTACCTCAGCAAGGACAGTTTCCACAGGCAGGTGAGGTGAATGTCCAATTGCAGCAGGTAGTGAGGAATGGATGGGAGTTCCAACTAGAAGAGACAATGGGTATAGCCCACCATTTTGAGAACTCTAGGCAGGAAGGAGAAGTAAGAAAAGAAGAAGTGGCTATGGACCAAATCTTCCTTATCCATTCGTCCATTGAAGGGCATCTTGCTTCTTTCCACAGTTTGGCAACCGTGGCCATTGCTGCTATAAACATTGGTGTACAGATGGCCCTTCTTTTCACTACATCTGTATCTTTGGGGTAAATACCCCGTAGTGCAATTGCAGGTTCATAGGGAAGTTCTATTTTTAATTTCTTGAGGAATCTCCACACTGTTCTCCAAAGAGGCTGCACCAACCTGCATTCCCACCAACAGTGTAAGAGGGTTCCCTTTTCTCCACATCCCCCCAACACATGTTATTTCCTGTCTTGCTAATTTTGGCCATTCTAACTGGTGTAAGGTGATATCTCAATGTGGTTTTAATTTGAATCTCCTTGATGGCTAGTGATGATGAACATTTTTTCATGTGTCTGATAGCCATTTGTATGTCTTCATTGGAGAAGTGTCTGTTCATATCTTCTGCCCATTTTTTGATATGATTATCTGTTTTGTGTGTGTTGAGTTTGAGGAGTTCTTTATAGATCCTGGATATCAATCTTTTGTCTGTACTGTCATTTGCAAATAATTATGCCTCCATCAGAAAGGATGAATACCCAACTTTTGTAGCAACATGGACGGGACTGGAAGAGATTATGCTGAGTGAAATAAGTCAAGCAGAGAGAGTCAATTATCATATGGTTTCACTTATTTGTGGAGCATAACAAAGAGCATGGAGGACATGGGGAGTTAGGAGAAGGGAGTTGGGGGAAATTGGAAGGGGAGGTGAACAATGAGAGACTATGGACGCTGAAAAACCATCTGAAGGGTTTGAAGAGTTGGGGGGTGGGAGGTTGGGGGAACCAGGTGGTGGGTATTAGAGAGGGCACGGATTGCATGGAGCACTGGGTGTGGTACAAAAATAATGAATACTGTTATGCTGAAAATAAATTTTAAAAAATGATTAAAAAAAGAGAAGTGGCTAGAGGAGATAGCAGGAGAAGGATTTATTAGGGTAGGAGAGACTTACATGGGTATCAAGAAGGAGCTAGTGTAAAAGAACAGACATAATAGAGAAATCATAGTACCAGGTTAGAAAAAGAGACTAAGATCAAAGACAGAAGGCGGTGCACATTGACATGATTCTTAAGGAAAAGCCACAGTTGGGGGGAGGGTTGTAGGTAGGTCTATAGAGAGAAAAGATGGCCACTCAGAGAAACCCTCCTGATGGCTTTGGTATTCACTCTGAAGGTAGAGTGAACAAAAATCCCAGTTTGCTGGGGACAGAGGCTTTTGCAGAACAGCTGGTCAGCCTATTGTGGGCTCAGTGACATGCCTTCCCTCTTTTTCTCTGGGTCACAAAATTGGGGTTATGCCCCAAATGGTTATACCTTATTTCTTGCTTTGCCATTGTGTGATGATCTGATCTTCCCACTTAGGGGTAAGCTCCATGAGGGTGGAATGTCTGTGTGGTGAAAAGACACTTCAGGAGCTGCATAAATTCCTCTGCTTCATTGTGAGATAATTTCCGACAGACCTGAAACAAGGTTACCTTGTGAAGACCTTCATAAAAGTGGGATCAAAGAGGCGACCTCTATGGACTTTCCCAAAATTCAAAAAAATTATGAAGTTCCCACCAGAACAAGCAGAAAACCATTCCTTGGCATCAAACCCCACTCTCAGCATTTTGCTGTGAATAAGAAAAATCACAGCCACTCTCCTTTGTTAAGTGCTTACGAGGTACTAGGTATCACTTTGTTCAATTATTACAGCAACCTTATTAGGTAGGATCACTCCCATTTTGTAGTAAGATGACCAACACTCAGAAAAGGTAAAGAGCCAAGGTCATACATCTAATGAGCACAGAATGAGATTCAAAGGCAGGTCCTTCAACTCTAAAACACACAGTCTTCACCACTATCTAGGTGACCTTCTAGCCTAAGAGCCTTTTCCCCAGACATAAACCCTGAGCTGTCATATGTCTGAAGCAACCTTTCACTCTCTCATGGATATCTCAAATTTTATTTTAACTCTTGCCTTCTTTCTTCCTTTCAAAGTGACCTCCTTCCTCTGAAATAACCAACTGCCACCAGGTGTCCCTCCTCTCCTATTAGTGAGCACCACTTTGTTCTAATTGCAAATCAGAGGCAATGCAAGCAAACTGGAAAGCCTTCCTAGCTTAATTCAATTACACAAATTCACATTATCAAGCAACATACTATCCCGATAGGACACCCAGATGAGAGAGCAATGCAAAGGGTACAACACAAGCACACAATGACAAGGCAAACTCAGAGAGTTTCAAATCAAGTTCTAGTTGACAGGAGGAATAGATGGCATCAAACTTTTGGAGGTAATGATTACGGTATATGATGATTAGAAGTCCTTTGTGACTTCTACAAGTAAATATGGAAAGAACTTGGGTTTTCTATCATCCATACTGTATGAAGGTTTAAAAATAGGTCCCAGATTGCACCTCAAAGGCGACCTAATGTCTTTTTCCCTCCTTGTTTATTTTCTGCATCTGTAAGAAACTGTTTCTGAGACCTTAAGTGTGAATCAGATGTTGACCCCGGCTCATTAATATTAAAGGAGTTTGGGGGAGTGAGGATGTGGAACAGAATATTTAAAATGACTTTAGGGCATTGGACAATTAGACATTTTTTGGCATTTAAGATGCCATAATTAAATTATTAACTGGTTTTTTCAATTGCTTGGGCTACTCCCTTTGTTCATCAGACAATAAATGCTCTGTGGTAGCAGCACTCCACAATCAGGAGGAATATTCCTGATGGAACAAGCTTGTTACATTCTGTGTCTTCAAGGCCTCATGCATGAATAATGCATCATGTTTTGAAATTTAGAAAGGGACTTGAGAGTCAGAGGAAACCAAAAAACAAGGAAAAGTTCTGTCATGACTTCCTTTCCTACAGCCCATGACTTCTTCATCTGTCTGGGTGGACACAGAGTGGCCCATGTCTTCCTCCATCTGCGAAGATTTCAAACGCTGCAGCCTTGCCCATGGGCAGTCTGTTTCACACCATGGCTGCTTTCTCTGCCCTCATCCCCTTCACATCCTAGTCCCCACATTCCTGGCGTGAGAGAAAATGTCTACAGAAAAATCCTAATTATTTTATTGGCAAGACCAACTTTGAGGGAAAAAAAGAAAGAAGAAATGAAACAAAGGTAAAATCTTCCTCCAATTTCCTTCTGACCAATTATGTGACTTCCTGTAAGTCCATTTTGATTTCTTTTAAATAGTGAGGGAAAGTCAGGGGCAACATAAGCTTTGCCCCCAATTAATGCTAGCAATGGCAGAAAGTTCCACATGTAAGCCCGATTTTCATCTCTCGGCACTTTGAAGAGCTCCATCACACTGTATCAACAGAGTCACAGCTCGTTTCAACTGTATTTTTTTGCTCCTCCATGCTGAGGGCTGAATTCATCATTTGCCTCACATCATCTCCATGATTGTCACTGGTCTAAGCTGACTGTGGAGTATTTTGGTATTGATTCTATTTCTTTATCTCACCACCTCTGTAGACTTATTTCTAAGTCCCTTGTAACTATTACGTCAAAGGGGGGGGGACATCTGACCATTCCTCAACAGCATTTTTAATCACTAGGGAATGTCAATAGTCTGTCAAAGGACCTATAAAATGTCTTCAGCAGAAGATGTCAAAGACAGGAGGTTTTCATTTGAAATGAAGACAAGGCGGATTCTGTCATAATTAGCGGGGATGGGGCAAGGGCTGGTCATTCTCATGTCCAGCCAGGATGCTCCCTTAAGCAGCACCTGGAGCAGAACTACCTATATCACAATCAGAAATCTAAAATCTGAATCCTTTGTGTCTTTAGGTCAAGGTCAAAGATACCACTTTCCAACGTACATGAAAAGACAAACTGCTGGACCATCTACCTGTCTGGTCAGCTTTGTGTGTCTCGTATTTGTAAGCCCACACATCATGGTATCCCAAAGCTACCACTTTAGGAATAATCCTTCTTTGCTCTCCTGGGGCAGGACTCCCTGTCTGGCTTTTCTTCAGGACCATTACCTTTCAGGGTTCCTGGTTTCTCACTCACATCCGCTATCAGAACAGCTCTCAATGGCTCTTCAGAAAAGTGAAGTAGCCCCTTCAATTGGAACTTAAGCCAAGTGCAGCTGAGAAGGTATGGCTATGGGGGAAGGGAGGGAAATAAAAAGTAGAAATTGGAATGTTCTTCTCAAGACATTAATAGGTCTTTGACAAGAGATCATGAATGTTCCTTGGAGATTAAGAATCACATCCATAAATGATCAGATGGTTCCCTTTTTTAATGTACAACTCATTAGTGACTTATAAACACTAGAGAACCTGAAGAACTTTCTATCAAATTCCTCAGTTTTCACCAGAAGCAATACCCTCCTGTGTTACCAAGGAACAACCTGAAAGTCAGGGAAGTTGACAACATGAAAAGAGGTCAAGGCTACACTCTTACTCATGCAGAGTACCAGAATCCAATCCCAAGTTTACTCCAAATCCGTGATCTGTATAGTCACTGGTCCAAACAGAACACCAGAATCATCACAGCAACTTTTTAAAAACATAAACTCCCAACACCACCCCCTGCCTGCCAGCTCAGAATGTCTGAGAGTAGGATCGGAACTCAGGGTTGTTTTTTTTCAAGTCTTCCTGGTGATGCCCTCAGTGAGCACGCTGGAAACTGCTATCTCCTGTTTGTGGTTGCAGGCCAATACCTTTTTCTCATGTCTTATTTGCACGAACATTCTCCCCTCCATCCCCATTTCCAATGATTGCAATTCACTTGTTCTGTAGAACCAAATTGAAAACAAAAATTTTTTTTCAGGCTGAAGTAATCATCTAATCCATTTTTAAAAATTTATTTATTTGAGAGAAAGAAAGCAGAGTGAGAGAGAGCACGGGGTGGGGTGGTGCAGGGAAAGGCAGAAAGAGAGGGAGAAGAAGGCTCCCCACTAATCACGGACCCCCATGCAGGACTGATCCCAGGACCCCAGGATCATGACCCAATCTGAAGGCAGATGAGTCAGTGACTGAGCCACCCAGGCGCCCCACATCATCTATTTTTAAGGAACCTCACAGGTTCTTGTGATTTAAAAAATTATATAAAGAATCCAGCACAGAGCCAGGAGTTTAGCCACACAACACATTAAATGCTTCCGTCTGTTTTCTCTGGCTCTTCATACTTTAAAAGCAAGAACTATGGGGGTGTTAACCAAATCTTTTGGTTTGAGGAACAAAATTTCGTTTGAAAAAAATCTTAAACATCAAGGCCTCTCCGAGTAAGACATTGAGACAACATATTATTATCAGGTGCTGGAAGTATTACCATTATAAGTAATTGACGTGGATGTGTTTGATCAGCTGTTCTCATAAAATCTATACACTTATCAAAACGCCGTCCATCCCCAACCAAAAGTAATGTCCCACCTATCTTCCCAGTTTGGAATAATTTGTTACTAACATACCAGATGACATAGATCAGAAGCCCACTTGGAGGGAGGACCACACCTTAGCCTCCTCTCGGATCCTCTGCAGCGCAGGCTCAGGGAAGCCCAACACAGCCCACACCACCAAGTGCGGCAGAGATGCTCCAATCCCACTCGTTATAGAGAATTAAGCTTGCTCTGACTTGCTTTTTCATCACATCTTTAAAAATCCTTTTCATCTTCACAGTAAGAAGAATGGTATTTCTATAATGTTTTCCCCATAAAAATTTTGATTAAGAAGCTTTATCTTCACCAGGTAAGAATAAGGGGGCACACAGGTTCCAATAAGAATAATTTCATTTTCCTCTTTAAAAAAAAAAAAATACACATCCGGACTCCATGAAAAGATAGCTCATGGCCCTGTCTCCCTTTCACAGCTTCTTCTGCGCAAACTCGTTTACAAAGGGAATAGATTACCAGTCTTTTCTGACGATCTCTCTTTCCCTCATCCTCGTCTGAATTTAAATGGGGTCATTATGTCAAGCTGGAATAAAATTATTTTATACCCCCTAACTCAGAGAAATCTTGTTTTCACTGAAATTATCTTGCTAAGCAATAAAAATGGGCTAGAACCCAATGGTTTGGTATTTCTAAGACACCTCGGTTAGTCGACATGGCATGTGCACCAAAACCCTTCCATTTTCCACCAGCTGTCAGTAGTAAAATAAGCAATTGTTTTTGTTATTTTTAACTCTCCAGGTTTGCTCTGTTCTTACCCAAAAGCCTTGCTTTGCAGATTGGCATCCCCTTTGCAGATAGGCAGTCCCTAGACAGAGGGCCTTGGTCTTTTCTGGAGAAATGAGTAATGTGTGTCCCCTAAATTGGAGCTCAGCCGCCACACTGGGAAGCTGGGGCCTCCTAGTTCAGGCTGCTGCGGGCCCCAGTGTGCTCCAACGCGCTGCGTGCTCCCACGTGCCTCCACGTGTCAACAGCAGAGCATGGGGGGAAGGGCTGGGCTAGGCTCACCTGCAGGCCGTTGCCAAGGCAGAACTCTGAGGGGCTAGAAGAAGGTGGAATAGAAAGTACATGGCTGAGGCACCTGGGTGGCTCATTCGTTAAGGGTCCACGCTGGGCTTGGGTCAGTGGTCCCGGGTCCTGGGATCAAGCCCCGCATCAGGGTGAGCGCCTGCTTCTCCCTCTGCCTGCCACTCCCCTTGCTTATGCTTTCTCTCTCTCTCTCTCAAATAAATAAATAAAATCTTTAAAAAATAAAGAAAGAAAGGGCATGACCTGGTACCTGGAGGCAGAAGGTGTGTGTAATCCTTCTATCACAGTGGAGCCCATTGCCAGAAAAGAAAAAAACCTCTCTCTCTAAACCCCTTGTGAACACATACAGATTCCAAAGAATGATGCAAATGTTCTTTTCTTTTCCTATCAGGATATGTCTCAGATCAGCTGTCTTTTCTATTTCTTTTTCTCCTCTGTGTGCTCCCTCTTTCCACTGAACCCTGTGGCACGTTATTAGTGCTGGACAAACAGATTCTTGGCTCCATCTCAGGTAAGCAAATGTGGACCCTGATGTTCGTCAGACTAGATTATTTGATAAACAATAAAACCCTCCTGCATTTATTGATCATCTCCTAGAGCACAGTAAATTTTTTGCTACAAAGCCCCTCACCCTATCATCCTTGGCTGGATGAGATCAGGATGTTATGGTCTTAAACACTGAAGCAGAAAAAAATATTTTGGCTTTAAGTCCCAAAGACTTAATGCAGAGGTTTAAATGCAGTGGGTTATTTCCACCATACCATACTTACTATTTTTTAAAATAATAATTACAATAACAACTCATACTTACTTTGTTTCTGCTAGTTTTCAGTGCTTTATTAAGCACTGAAGGCTCTGTTAAGCCTCCCAACAATATTAAGAAATAGATTTAATAATTACCCAGTTTCGCTGAAGTTAATTTTCCAAAACTCACAGTAAACAATGGCAGCAGCATCAAAATCAGGAAATTGGGTTCCCCAGCCCATGTCTCAGCCACCATATTTGACTGCTATGTGGGCAAAGAGTACAAAGATTCAGTAATGCAAGAAGAATTCGTTTTCAAGACCTTGTGTCCAGCATGGTAATGACAGTTAACAACACCGTACTGTACACCTGAAATGTGTTAAGAGGAGAGCTCTTCCATATTCTTACCTCTAAATCCCCCAAACACAAATGGTAACTATAAAGGTGATGCATATATTAATTAATTTAATTGTGGTGCTCATCCAACAATATGTATATCAAAACGTCAAGTTGTATACCTTAAATATATACAACTTTTATATGTCAATTATAGCTCAAGAAAGCTATTTAAAAAGAAAGGAAAGGGGCGCCTGCGTGGCTCGGTCAGTTGGGCATCCAACTGTTGATTTTGACTCAGGTCATGATCTCAGGGTCCTGGGATTGAGCCCTGCATCTCTCTCCTTCTTGATAAATTATTTTGCCACAACCCAACAACGGTTCAGTAAGAATTTTCAGTACACACAAATTTTAGATTATTAAAATGTTCTATACGATATCTATTAATTTTAAGAAACAAGTATGCAGGACAAATGCTTTTGAGCGCAAAAATAGGTAAATAAAATGTCTTGTGTTTATTTCATCAACTAGTGTTGTAAAATGTAAATGTGTTTTTGTGTTTAATAGTTAATGACAGGGTTTTCATCAGCCCAAAATGAGAGAATTGCAATGCATTCTTCAATAAACTTGCACAATATATTTGCATTACATAAAAGATTTTCTAAGACTCACATGCTTTTTAAGCTCATTTATATCACAGCATATCATATCACAAACTGTGTACCTGACCTTTTGAGCTAAAACAGGGCAGGTTCCAGATATTCCAAAGATACAATTTCCTCCTGTAGTTTAGTAAAGACCACAAACTTATCAGATTTCTTCAAAATTAATCAGCAGAATTATGCTGAGGGTTTTTTGCATGAGAAAAGAAGCCAACAAAGCTTATATAACTTATATATATAACCATACATTTCCCTTGTTCCCCACTTGAATGTGAACTCTTCTAAAGTAGATAGATGGTTTGCACAAAGAGCTCAATAAACATTGGTTAAATAACTCAGGCTCTCTCTTTTGACTCCCACCCTACCATACACATACCAGTACTACTAGCAAATACCAGAAGGCAACTGGCTCTGAAGTCAGCCCAGCCCCTGTCCCTGGGGAAGTAAGAGTCAGAGTTTAATCACCTGAGCAGAATTTCTTTTCTTGAGAAGAGTCATCACCTGGTTCCCTTGAATACAGATAATTCACTGGATTCATCAAGCTGTCACAGGAATTCATAGGCGTGCTTGAGGTGCCATGAACTTCACTGGCTCAGTGAACTTATTCTGATGACAAAGCTCCTTTTGTAAGAGAAGGTGTAGGTGCGGAGCCGAATTCTCTTGCTAACCTTTGGTTCTCCTTCATGTCAGCCACCCTTAACCCCAATGAAGCAGAAGGACCCTAGCATAAAATGAGCCCTTTTCTGCACAGTACCCCCATGGCCCTTTGCGTTGGAGTCGCTCCCAACCCTGCAGCAGAAAGTTGGCCCCAGGGTTGGGATCCGAATCAGATAGTCTGTTGCCTGCAGAAATGCGCACGCTCAGTTCATAATCCTGCCTACACCCAGTCTAGCGCGAAGCTCCGGTGTTAGCAGCTGCTTTTAGATGTTCATTTCTTTAGTTTTGTTCAGCGTCCAGTTGATTGAGTCGCTTTACAATCAGGCTGTTGATTTTCTTAAGATCGTCTATGTCCTTTCCCTCAGCTGTTAGTCTTCTTGACACGTCATCCATCTTGTTTCCAGTTTGAACTTCAAAATAGAAAACAGACTGCGTTACACTGGTTTCCAGGCTGTTCCGTCAGGACTGGTTAGTGCCTTGTGTTGGTGCTTAGCTGAGTGCTGAAAGGACCCCTTGGCCAGTCCCCTGCTCCAGTCTCCCAGGCAGCCCAGCTGCCCGGGAGAGGAATTGCTTAAGACTAAAGTTATCTACCAAGTGGATTATTTTTACAATTTGTTGGGGCCAGCCTAGACTACCTTTGGAAGCTCCGCACAGATTTTGGTTGAGAAACATCACCATGAGCCACCAAGGGAAACCACCAGCATGTCTCATTATGAGCATGTCAGGGAAGTGACTGTTACTTTGTCTTTTTTAGAGACCTCTTCTCAGAAGGTTTTTGGCTCCTCATCAGGAAATGAGGTTTTCTGGGTTTTGGTCTTTTTTTTTTTTTCTTTTTAAAATTTTATTTATTTATTTGGCAGACAGAGATCACAAGTAGGCAGAGAGGCAGGCAGAGAGAGAGGAGGAAGCAGGCTCCCCACTGAGCAGAGAACCCAATGTGGGGCTTGATCCCAAGACCCTGGGACCATGACCTAAGCTGAAGGCAGAGGCTTTAACCCACTGAGCCACCTAGGCACCCCTGGGTTTTGGTCTCTTTTGACATAGCTCTGCTGGTTCTGGATTACCAGCCCATAAATGAATATGTAAGAATTCCCCTCAGACCATCCTGAGAACAGAAGACAATATTTTCAAAATAAACCAAACTCCTGGTGATAAAGTCAGCTGCAGAACGGAACACACTGAGGCCTGCTGATCAGAGTTAAAATTTCCAGGAAATGCAGCACAAAATCCACACTTATTATTTGAGCTTCTTGATTTTCATTTTAGGCAAGTTTTTTCCAAGGTATCTGTCAGGAACTAATGGTGGTAACATGCCACGAGGCTTAGTGAATAAACTAATATGGGAAGGAAAACTAGACATTAGAGCTTCCCCTTCCAGGCTTGGGACAAATTATTGTTCGGAAGCTGCTTCTTCCCCATGTTTGAAAAATTATGCTGGATGAATTATGATCCAAAACTTGAAGGAAGGATCTTAATTGAGATTTGCTGCAGAGCAAGATGGAATACCACTTGCTTCTGGGGAAAAATGTGAAACTGAAGTAAATTCCTAACACGTGAGACACTTTCCCCTCTTGGGAACCTCCTAGAACATTAGTCACAAAGAGAAGGAAGCAGCAACCATGTTGGCTTAACTGTGTTCCACAATACACTGATTCCAAATTAAATTCTCCCCCCAAAAAAAGGGTTGCATGTGCGAAAAAGTTACAGAAACATTATATACTGACTTGCCTCTTGGAAACTCAGAGGAAGGTAAAAAAAAAAAAAAAAAAAAAAAAAAAAAAAAAAAAAAAAAAAAAAAGAGCATTATCTAACTCAGCAATTCTCAGGTGCATTTGGCCATAGGATCCTTTTTTTCTTCAGGCAACACTTAATAACATCCTATGTGCCCAGTATTCTCCGGAACACACTGCCTGGCCACTAGAAACTGCTACCAGAGGCATCCATAGTTATCTACCCTTGCTGTCTATTATTCCTTTTTAGGAGAGAGATTATGACAAAAACCTAAGGCCCGTTGTTGGGGTTTTATTTTTTTCTAAGATTTTTATTTATTTATTTGAGAGAGAGAGACAGAGATTGTGAGAAAGAGCACAAGCTGGGAGGAAAAAGACGCCCTGGCTGAGCAAGGAGCCCAACCTGGGGCTCGATCCCAGGACCCTGGGATCATGACCAGAGCTGAAAGCAGATGCTTAACTGACTGAGCCACCCAGGTGTCCCAAGCCCCCATGGTTTAATAAGAAAGTAATTGGCATAAAATAAGCCTTCTCTCTCATGTAAAAAGACCAGAGTTTTAAAGAATACAAGTTCTTCCACTTCAGAGAAAGGTTACAAATCTGCACTCAATCCCACTGAGAGCAAAAAGATTTCCTTGTTAAAGAGGAGCACAGGCCAAGTTCATTTCCAGATGCCTGTGCCAACTCTGGTCTTAGTTTGAGTTAAGTTTTGTCTGAAAACCAGAGGAAGTCCTTACTTTATTACTTCAACACAGGAAATGGAGGGCAGGGGAGCTCTGGAGCCGGACAGATGAGGGTTTGGATCCTGGTTCTGCCTCTGATTAGCAGGGTAAACATGGAGAGGTCAACTCTCTGGACCTTAGTCTTGCATTGATGAAATAGAAATATTAAATACTACCTCAAGATGTAAAAATTAAGATAATGAATTATGTGTCTAGCACAGAGCAACTGCCCAATAAAGACATCCTTTATTCATGTCTTCTTCCATTTGTTAATATGACTTTGCCCTCAATATAAAACACCAGCAGCAAATATAAAATAAACCATATTTATAAGGATGCTGATAAAGTCATGCTCTTTGAGGTAGGGCGGGAGAGTCTTTGGGCACTTATGAGCTGTGGACCTTGGGCATGGTAGTTTAACTCAGTCACTGTCCCAGATGGGTGTGGCAGAATGATATTTGGAGCATTCATTTTGGTTGGTGTAACATGTCAAAAGGTAATCCATAGGCTCTCTATGGTCCTGAAGGTTCAGGAACAACCCACATCCAGCCGACGGTCAGATACAAGGGTACCTTGTCAGGAACGTTGCCCTTGCAGGTTCTAAGTGCAAGAAGGCAAGGGCTGGGCAAGAGAGAATCGATTCAACATGATGCCTCCCCACCTGCCCCCACCCACAGGCTGGATAAAAACCTTTTAGCTGGAAGGAGGGAGTTTGGGGGAAAAAAGGGTGGGAAGCTATCAGTCACGTCCTCTGCCCACCTGTCTCCCCCCATCCACCAGCACTACCTCTAGTCCTGAATGAATTTAAATTAAGGGCATTCCAAAGACATGGGCTCCACTTCTCAATGCAGATTTTCAAAGGCTACACGGCCTGCAAAGTAGGAAAGGGCAGAAAGAATGACAGTGTGGTGGATCCAGGGGGAAAGGGTGTCAAAGATGACTCCCTCCACTCGGGCTTCTTTCACTCTTCTCTCGGGGCTGGGAGGAAGCTGAAAAAAATCCTGAATGATGGCCCACAGGGGTTAGCTGTGAGAGAACACTGGTGGGCTTGAGGGCAGGGGGCAGTCTTTCAGCTGAGGAGTTGTGTGGGACAGCCCAGGTCCCCATGGGAGAGGTCAGGCCCAGGCTGAGAGCAGGCAGGGCAGCGAGGAGAGCCCAGGCACTGATCAAACAGGAAAAAAGTGGTCTTATCGCCTTCCTAACACTGCCTCCCGGGTCCGGGGGCCCTGCAGAGCCCTCAGTGTTACCAGCTGATTCCTGGGAAGTGAGAAAACCTGGAAAGGAATTGGAAGCCTCAGCGTGACTCTGCTACAGACCTGAATTAATAGAACCGTTTTACACTGGACCAAGAAAACCGACAGTCACCAAGGATAAGCCGCCGGCCATTTGACAGTTAGGGACTCCAAGTAAGAGAGTAAAGTCCTAGGAGGTGTTTGTGAACTTTGGGCACCATGGGCTTGTGTCCCCACGATCCTCCTGGAGCCGCAGGGCTCACTCAGGGACACCGCACACCCTCTTTCAGCAGAGCTGTGAGTGCCAAAAAGCACGACTCCACCCAGAACAAAGTTAAACAACCAGCCACGAAGTAAGAGCCTTTGAGTAATGAGAACATGTCAGTGGTACTTACCTATTAGAAAAATCACGAAGGAAACCAGTGCCAGGCTGACAATCAGCACAATTATCAGCCCCATAAAAAACAGACTATGACTTCCTTTTCCTGAGTTAGTGCCAACATCCGGGATTTTCTCCTCGAGGGCTGATAGGAAACAAAAACAATGACAAAAACTCCTCTGGCAGATGGTTTGTCCACAGACCTGAACTGTCCCCATGATTAGAGTGTGAGTAAGGGATACATCCGTTTTCCCCAGTGATCGCCCTGGAGAGTGACTTAGGTTTTAAGAATGCCTTTGGGCTGGTGCTCTTTGTGAATTTTTTACCTTCTTCAACATTGGTATTCAAAAAACAAGGAATCTCTTTGGAAAGTTCTTTGAAGATGGTGTTAACACTGAAGGAGCAGGACCGGGGCTTTTCCTGGGCTGGGTAGAGGAAGCTACATACATTAAAGGCTCAGAATGTTGGAGGCTCTGTCTCACCTTCCGCCAGTGTGAGCCAGGAGTAAAACACAGCTGGCTGGGACACCTCTTCTAAGCAGAAGGCAGACTACTCTGGGATGTCACCCAAAGACAGAGATGTCTCTTTGCATCATGGGAGTCATCAGTGAAGCCCACATCCATTTAAGCAGAAAAATGGCTCCAATGTATTTTCGTCTCTTAGAAGCATCTTTGGGATCAAGCTGCTCTGGAAACAAGGTTCTTTTAAATGTTCTGAAGTTAAATTGAGACTGCAACCATGCTTTTAAGGCAGCTTGGGTCCGCCAGAGCATGAAGTGTCTGCATGTTGCCATCATTTTGTAAGGCCCGTGTGCCTAGTGACACCCAAAGTAAATTCATTAAGAAATAGACTTGGGAAGACTAATGACTTCCTTTCTGTATTCTCTCCTCCTTGGCATCAGTCCTACACAGGGTGCTACTTGATTGTAGCTGGGTGAGTGCCTTGTGTCCTGAGCCAAGTCACCCTACAACAACCTTTGCTTCCTAATCAAAGTGATGGGATAAGTTGGCATCGAAACACCTGTGTCTATTGAGACTGACCCAGTAAAAGCAGGTGAAAACCCAAACGCATTAAAATGAAGAAACAAGCAAGACCTCAGGAAGGATGGAAAAGGGGAATAATAGGTGTAAATTTGGGACAGTCAGAGTTTAGAATGGGAATGGAACAAATGGCCAGTGGAAAATTAAGCTGGAAAAATGGGGCTCAGAATGATCTGATCGAGCTCATGTACAATATTTAGGGAATAAAGTCTACATTTAATATTTAGCAGATTTTTGTTTTGCTTTTCCCCCGCTTTCTTCAGCCTTTAGCTGGGGCCATTTGTAATTTGTAAGTAGAAAATTAAGTTGATTTCTTTGCCCAATAAAATTCTAATGCCTTTTTAAGAGCTGGAGGAATGTGTGGAGCATTTTCCAGGAATCCACTATGAAGTCAGAGCTCTCTAGGGAAGTGGGCCCCACTGGTGATGTGGATGGTGTCCCCAGCAGGTGCAACAGATGCCCAGAGGGAGGAGCAAACCTCTCGGAAGACCTGCAGCCTCCAACACTTTCCTGGGAGAGACACTCCACAGAAAAGTCTCAGAACCCTTGAAGACAGATTCCAAATCTTGCTTAGGAGCCAAGAAAGCCCCTACACCTGGCAAGTATTAAAAGAACAAAAACAAGAATTGCCTAATAATAAATAGCACTTCCGTCATTGAGCTGTTCCTAATGCCCACCCTGCCCCCCCCACACCCCCACGTCCAGATTAGCATTTGCTATTTTTAGGTGGCCTGGAAGCCAGGAAGGGCCACCGAGCCTGGGAGGGCGCACATACAGAACAGGTGCTGTGATCCCGCAGGACAGAGGTTAAGTTTGTTTAAGTCGTTTATGGAATCCACAATATAAAGTTTTCTGTCTTCAGGCATGCCTCCAGGGCCTGTGTCCTGGGAATGATTCATTGTTCCTGGAAGAAAGGAGGGACGTGAAGCAGAAGGCTGGGCCCAGGAGCCCCCATCACAAGAACCACCGGCCACAGGCACATAAGGAACCCTCCACATACATTCCTTTCAGCCAAAGGTCTAAAAGAGCTGCGCTTGTCCAGAAGGAAATTTTTCCTTGTGGGGACAACTTCGTACCTACTCTTTTTGCCTGGCTTGCCAGGAAGCTCAACTCAAGTGTGTGGCCCAGTCTGAGCCCTTTATACCTTGCTTCTCTGAATATCCTTCCCCTCTTCCGCTGATTCCCCAGTTCTATTTCCCCCGGGCCTCCTTTTTTTTATTTTCTAAGTTATTTTAAAATATTTTTTTCTTTTATTACATTGTTTATATTCTGGTGAAATGCCTCAAATCCTTTGCCCAAGAAAAGTATGTATAAACATATAGAAAAATAAAACTAAGCTAGTCAGCCTCGGGCCCAAAGATTCTGAGGGGAGAAGAGAGTATTAGGATGAACTGTCCTAACTGCATGAGGCTTTAAAATAAAACTGCAATTTTCTTTTAACTCTTTATTTTTTTAATATATTATTTATTTATTTTATTCTTTTTCAGTATTTTTTATTTATATATATATATTTTTTGAGAGTGGGGGATGGGGCAGAGGCAGACCAGGAGAGAGAATCTCAAGCAGACGCCACACCGAGCACAGAGCCCGGTACGGGGACTCGATCCCATGACCCTGAGATCATGACCAGAGCTGAAATTGAGAGGCAGACGCTCAACCAACGGCACAAAACTGCCATTTTTATATTTTATATTCTCCCTCAATATGGCATATGAGTTTCTACCTTAAATGTACCCTTTAGCCCTGAGTTGCTGGCTGGGAGTCCTCAAGACAAAATCTTCACAAGCTTAGAAGCTACAGACAGGAACCCTACGGCGAGCTGGAGACCAGACTCTGGGACATCCGAGGTCTCTTCCCTCTGAGTTTCCTTAGATCAAGGTCACTTACATAATACAGAATTTTTAAAGTGAGGCTTACATTTTCTAACGACAGCACCACTTCAAGCAACCCCGAAAAGCCTGAATGGATTAAAAAGGTCTATTTTAAGCTGTCTGTCCAGCACAACAGAGAAATGACGGCCCTTTAACTACATGAAATACAGAGCTCTAGGAAGACAAACTCAAATTACTATCAAAGCTGTCTCTTTCACAGTTCTCTTTTCATAAAATGAGTCTGATAGTGATACCAGGCTTTTTGATCTGAAAGGGATGGTAGACATGCTCTGGTTTGGTCCTCATTCTTCCCTCAGTGAGGAAATCGAAGCTGAGCTGGGGAATGCCCGAGATCATACATTTAGTTAGTTGCAGAGCTGGAAGCGGGCCTCTTGCTTCAGAGTTCACTGCGTCGTCCCTTTCTTCTCCGCATCCCTCCCTAACCCTCTTTCAAACCTCAGCTCAAACGTCTCACCTCCTCTAAGAATCAACCTGCTTCTCCTCTGTGCTTGTGCTGGATGCAGTACCTTCTTCCACCAGAACATTTACCCTGTTTTACAACATTTATTGCTCCCATCTTTGACTTTCCCAACTGACAGAAAACTCCTGAGGGTCAGCACCGAATTCTCCAAGTGCCCAGTGTCAAATGTATAAGCCAGTGACTTACAGTAAGTGGGAGTAATTAACATATTTTATACAAGAGCTGAAGCTCACCATTTTCAAAAGAATTTAAGGCAGTTAATAATAAATACACTAATAGAAATAAAACTGAGTGTAAAAATCCTCATGTGATATCTAACTGGCCTCTGGTAAACTAAATAAGCTTTGTGCCTGCTGATAGGAAGCAACACACTACTTCCCATAAACATTTTACAATTTTCCTTCAATAGCAGTTACAGAATGAAGAAAAATAGGAGAAACCAAATTCAGGGGGAAAAAAAGATGTGAACACCTGTAGAAGATCTGAAAAAAGAATCAGCCATTTACTAAGTAGATTAAATTATATTCTAAAATTAAAAACCAGGAATTTTCCAGTGATACCTGAAACCCACTAGGACTTATGAAAAAAAAATATGCTCCTGAAGTCCTAAGAAAAACAGCGAGTTCAGAATGACCTGGGGCGCCTGGGTGGCTCAGTCAGTTGAGAGGCCACCTCTTAACTTTGGCTCATGGTCTCAGGGTTGTGGGATGGAGCCCCACATCCCGCTCCATGCTCAGCGGGGAGTCTGCTTAGGAGTCTCTCACCCTCCCTCTGTCCCTCCCACCACATATGCTCTCTCTCTCTCTAAAATGAATAAATAGATCTTTTTAAAAAATGTCATGGACTCATTAAACTTTTGCTCAACCAAAGTTAAAGACTGAACAAGGTGTTTCAGTTACCCTGAAATTTTAATTAACAAAAATACATAATTCTCTGGGTAGTTTAATTACTACTGAAGCACACCTGAGATATTGATATTACTGAATTCCAAATAGACCCATGGCGCATTCATAAGGGAATGACATGGAGTGGTCATTTTTTAAAAAGCAGCAGCAGCATATAAAATAAAGGAGCCTTAGAGATCAATCACATCTTATCCTCTCACAGGTAAAACCGTAGTGACTGAGGCATGGTCACAGATTTCTATTCTTCCAGAGATGTTTTGTGTGTTATCATCTCGTATACTTTACTCTCCCCGATACTAAAATTTGATGAAGACTAAAGGTTATATGTTTCACATCATAAGATCATCATTCCAGCCATGGCTCCTATTTTAGGCTTGGTGACTGACGCGTGGTTCATTTTTGGATCTCTGACTTAATGTCCTTGAGCCTTCCCCTTTAGGAATGGAATTCGTATTGCTCAAATCTCAGACTGAAGCTTAATTGATGTTTGCAAAGTGGAGGGCCAACTAGAAAATCACAGCCACGAAAGCGAACCCAAGAGCCGTGCAGTTAATTAAATCTCCAAATCATTAGCCTTGCTACTGCTGACTACAAAGGTGACTCAGGGCAACATGGAGTCCAAAAGCACTAAGGCAGCAACGTAAGAGAAAGCTATGAAGGGCCCTGAAAGTAAATTTCTCATTCAGGATGAAGTCACAATATAAAGAGATGCCATTTTCATGTATTTTTAACTAAAACATGCAAATGGAAAATAAAGACCTGTCCAAGAAAACAGAGTTGGGCGTCTGTGGTTCACGGCCACCAAGTGCTCACCAATGACTCAGTAAGTAAATGGATACAGGATCACATGGCCCTAAAATGAGGCCCCACGGCTGTTGGCATCCAGTTGTTGCTATCTGTGGCTCCTCCGTAAAAGGGCAACAATCAGCAGGGCTGGTTACTAAATTCTGCATCCCCCCGCCCCCGCCCCGGCTCAGCCCTCCTCCCTAATCCTGGTGTGCAAATCTGCTCATTAAGGTTGACCAAAGCAGTATCCTTTTAATGGAGCCCTTTCTGATACCTGGCACTAAGACATGTAAGTAATTGCATTTTCCTCCAGCTTAGATCAAGGCTCACAACTGATTCTTTTCATCATTTAAGGACACTTTCACTACCTACAAATATTCTGACAGAATAGTTGTCTATGAAAAATGGCTTTGCTCTTTATTTTTTAACCAAAGGTGCTCGGTCTCAAAGATCTGAAGTAACACACCGATATTGCTTGCCATAGGATCAGAATTGTTATAATCGGGCATAACTCAAAGCTAACAGGAAACTTTGAGTGAGTCATGGTAATTTGTTCTTTAAATTCCATTTCAGAGTCAGTGCCTCTTCACATTCAGGAATTAATTTTTTAAATCAAGTCTAAATCATTTCTATCAAAAGTTTAAAGCAGAGTGCATGCAACAAAAAACATCCCAGGCTCAAGAATCATAATGCAGGTCGGCAGAATAATAACATGCAAATTACTTACAAAAATGTGAGCTTTGACTGCTAGGAGGCCAGGAAAAAAAAAAAAAAAAAAACCTGATCAGAAGCAACTGCAACAAAACTTTACAAATTCTGTGGTTCTTTCTTTGCCTTCCTTCAGCGCACAGGTGCTCCTACAAGGCCCAGAAACTCCAGCTTGATGTCGGTCTATATTTAGTGTTCATTTAGCCAAGCAATGTAAGATGCCAAATACTTTTTTCAAAATGTCTGAGGTTCTTTGTGAATATATTGCTGAAACCATGCTTTGAAAATAAAAAGCCACCATGCTTTTATTCAGTTGGTAACTGATGAGGTCCTTATTTGGCTGGTGTGTGTGTGTGTGTGTGTGTGTGTGTAAGCCCACACATTTCTAGCGCCTCAGCCACGGTATGTGCCCATATATAAATGTCCACTAGCGGACTGGAGCTGCCATCCTGACAACTACCTTGCACAGGACTCCAGACCAGGCAGAGGATGGCAATCAGCAAGGACAGAACAAGGTTTTGATATTAACTAGGGGCATGGCATGTCAGAGAGCCCCTAGGGCGTCCAGTCACTAGGAAACAGGATTGTGGGGGGAGATTTTGTGGCTCCAGACCCACCGCAGAAGAGGGAAGCACTTTGTCTTATCCACCTCCCTGTCTGCTGGAAGGCTTTATTCACTCTGAGTTTTTAGGCATCCTCCTTTCTCAGGAATGTCAGGCTTTCTCTTGTGTGGTTCCCTCACGCACACGCCAAGGAGCTTCTGCCCTCTGCTGTACATAAAAGGAGCTACATTGAGTCCTGCCGTCCCTGTGAGTCCCATTTGAAGGCCACAGGGACAGACTCTCCCAGTGGGATGCTGAGGGCTGGGTACTAAACGGATTCACAGTCATTTCTAATCCCACGTTCCACTGCCACGTCTAAGACAGACATTATTTGTCCTTGAAACATTTTGTATGTCAGTGAGAAAATACTGGCTTCACAGAACTTCCTTTACATTTTACATTCAGTACAGACCTCACCCTACTTTTAGGAGAAAGGAAAGCCATTTTCTTAGGCTTCCTCTGTACCAGAGGACCAATTCATGCAGAAGACATTATAACATAACTGCCTTCTCAGAATTCTATTGTACATTAAAAACCTATGCCAAATTCCATGAAAAATGAAAATGTTTGCTGTTAATTATCAGCCTGTTTTTTAAATACTCCCCTGACTACCTGATCTTAAACCATCAAATCTTTGAAAAAATAATAGAATGGCCTCATTTTGAGCATTTACTGTTTTTCTCTCTCCTATAGTCTTACAAGCCTGTGAATTATCAATTTCCTCCAGGGATGAGGAAAATGGAGTCTAAGCAATTCCTTACACCAAAATCTGAATAAAGCCATTTTTTTTAAAGATTTTATGTTTTTGAGAGAGACAGAGATAGCAAGCATGAGTGGGAAGCAGGACTCCATCCCAGGACCCTGGGACCATGACCTGAGCTGAAGGCAGACATTTAACCAACTGAGCCACCCAGGTGCCCCTGAAATTTTTAAACCAGTGAAGGGGCTGAAAGTTTTTACAGCTTATGACCAATTGTCTCCCAATTCTGGAGAACTACATTAAGAGCAAGAGGACACACCTCATTTTATCTATTACATACCTGAAAGAACACATCAGGAATAGTTCAAAGCCACAAGAAGAAAATAGGTTTTCTCACCTGAATTGTTTAATCTGGGGGCATTTTTAAGTATTTGATTTTTATTTCAAATACTTTATTCTATCTAGATTCAATTCCCAGAAAATTCAGTGGATGCCACTTGAATCATGGAATGCTGGTTGTTCCAAAATTAATGCTTGAGCCTCAAAGAACTTAGTAGGCAGGGGCCATTTTAACCACTGAGCCACCCAGGCGCCCCTGGCAGGGACCATTTTAAATTCCTTTAAACCAGCAAGATTAACGAAGAATCAAGGAATGAAGTCGTCTGTCCTACACCATTTTACTACTTCCAAGAAAACTCAAACATTTGTATACACTGAATCCCTATTAATCCTCGTTGAGCAAACATCCATAATTGCATGAAAATGTATCCACCTACAAACCTAAGAAGCAGATAAACACTCATCTCTTCTTCCTCCTAAAACCCCAGCTAAAAGGCAGAATAAAGATTTCAAAACCACAAGAAAGAAAATTGGAAGAAACAATACTGAACAGTATTTCAACAAATGTATTAAATATGGAAGAGACCGTGGTTGTTAGCCTGCCTTCACAGGCCTCCAGAGGACGATCACTGATGAGTGAGGGAACCTGCAGGGTCCAGGCGGGCTCAAGAATTGGAGGCAACACGAAGTATGGAGCGAAACACAAGCAGGTCATTTCATAAACATTGGAAAACTACATTATAGAAATCTCCCAGAAAGAAAAATGAATGAAAAATAAGGAATCCAGCAGCTTTAGTTATGTCGTGGGGTTTGGACACAAAGAAAAGTGTATATGTGTGTGCGTCCAGTTGGGTTTTTTGGTTTGGGGAGGGTGCAGTGCAGGGCAGGGTCAAGAACTTATGAATTTTATTTTCCAGATTGCCAGGGGCCACCAAAGCACAGTATCACACAATTTTAGAACACTAATAAACCTCTAATAAAAAAAAAATCAGAAATAAATACTGTGCATCACAACACTTTAATTAGAATAGAGCAATGCCTTTGAAAATCTTGATTATCTACCTTAAGTTTTATATACCAATCCATACTACCTTTCAGACATGTAGTACTCTCAAATAAACGACCTCCCATGCACCCAATCCTGGAGTTACTGAAGGAAGTGTTCCACTTCAACAATTAAGTAATCTAATAACCAAGACATAGGGTCCAGGAAATGCGAACTCCAATCCGAGTGAAAAACAAATCCCAGGATGATGAAGTCTCAGGAAACAGCTGTATACATGGGTAAGAAAGAACTTAGTTTACACTGAAACAAGTACACAATAGAGCTTTGACCATGTCAAAAATAGATTTAAAGTTTTACCTATTTGGGACTGTTTTGGAAGAAGTAGTGATGTGTATGTAAAACCAAGACAAAATGTTGAGAATAGAAACAGAAGCAGTGAACTAGTTCGGGAATGAACACAGAAATAGGGTTGCTATAATACAAAGATGCCAATTTAATGAAAAAATACTGGGAGAATGAGAAAAAAAAAGGCAGAAACCTTCATCTATCAAACAGGAAGCTGTCAGATGTTTCTAAACATAGCAAATTAATAAATAAGCAGTATAAGCCCCACTCAGAAATATGAAACCAAGGTGCTAGGAAAAACCTCAAGGCTGAAATGCCCCCTAAGAAATGGAAAAGGATGGTGCCAGGAGCTAACATTTTTCCTTACAATCCTTGTGGTACTATTAAGCTATGTATATAGATCGCTTTAATAAAAATTCATTATTTAAAAATATGTATAAATACAGGAAATTGAAAATTAAGGGGGGGGGAAACACTACTTGCAATCTCTTTTCCACAGTTCTCACCTACTTGGGAGCACAAGGAGGTGACAGCAGGCAAACTCAAATTCTAGATTCCAAGGCAGTCTTCCGCTGCACCGGATCTGAAGGATGGAAGGATGGGCCACACACTCACAGCAACCAAGAGCACCCCCACAGCCCAGCCAAGTGCAGCCGAGGGGCCCCATCAGACCTCCCAGAGATGTGGAAAATGCAGGAGAGGAAGAACTCTAGTTTGGGAAGTACCTTCACTGATTTTGGTTCTTCTCTACACTGTACATGCTTCCCCACCCCTCCTACCTCTTATTACTGTTCTCTGCACTAATACCAAAGAAATCAGTAACTAAAATCCCAATGATATGCTACAATATTATTCTAATTTTCCCAATGACATTGCTACTTTTTTTTTTTTTCCATTTATTTTCATGTTGTCCAAATATACAGAGTAAGTTTTCTTCTCACTCTTTCCCTACTAGCTTGGTCATTTTGAACTCTACTTCAGACCCAGAAATGTTTCTTCTATTAGAAAAGAAGCACTTTTTATGTGAAAAGATCTTTATTTCAAAATACAAGAATATAGCAGATAAAATGTATTAGTACCCTCAGAGGTCAAGGTTAGCAGCCTTTCTGGCATATGCTAATTGTTCATGAACTCCCATAGCTGGAATGAATAACCTTTAAGTACATCTGTAAGGTCTATTCTGTAAGGTATAAATTCTCTATGTTGATCCCAGTGGCAAAATTAAATTAGGTTCCATTTAAAAATTAAAATATAGCAGCTTTTCCAGAAGAACTAGCTCCCAAAACCATATCCAGAACTCACCTATTTAACATCTTAACTTAAATACCTTGTATATTTACAACATTATAATCAATATTTTTGGACAACCACAGTATAGGAAATTTAACCTTGGGTAGTAATTTTCCTCATTATGAAATCAAATGAAATATCGTATTTTTGCTCTCCTCATAAACAGAAAATGACCAAACATTACATTTTATTTATGTTTATGTTTACAGAGAATAGTCAATAATCAGAACTCACAATTTGTAATACTGTACATTAAATTATAATATAACCCCTGCTACAAAAGCTATCTATGCGGACCCTAGATAAAAACTATCCCTAGTTTAAATACATTAGGAATTACCAAAGGGGAAAAAAAAATTTAGAAAGTGGTCTTCCAATCCTGAAAAGCTAGAAGAATTCTCCAACATCTGCTCTCTTATCTCGACATTTGCTTCGAGCTTTCGTTCGAGCTTTGAAGGCTGCAGAGTTATACAGGTGCTGAAATGAAGGAAAGGAAAACACATGTGGATCACTAAAATTTAAGATACTCTGATAAAGCATGAATTAAAAATCACAAAGCAAAGAAATGAGCT
This sequence comes from Lontra canadensis, assembly GCF_010015895.1. Classification (NCBI taxonomy): domain Eukaryota; kingdom Metazoa; phylum Chordata; class Mammalia; order Carnivora; family Mustelidae; genus Lontra; species Lontra canadensis. Next base: position 29,544,700 of record NW_022630996.1, read on the forward strand.
AACTCAACCTTATCAATTTTAAAAGTTTATAAAGCACACAGAAAGAACAAGGGGGAAAATAAACACATAATAGATGATAGATATTCTGTATTAAGAAAAAGTATTATTCAAATATGTAAAATACCAAATTCCAACAAAAACTTTTTAAAAAATGCATCAACATTTAATCTGATCAAAGAAAAAAACAATTCATGAACTAAAGTGAACAAAATACCCAAAATATCCAATTAATTAAAATAGCAAGGAAAAAAAATTAAGGCTCCATCTTAATGCCAATTAAACTAACAAATGTTTTAAATCCTAAAATTCAATGCTGTCAAATATGTAATAGCTATGTACCTTCATTCATTACTAGAAATAATTAAAAATGACAGAATAACTTTAGAAGGTAATTTGGCAGTACATATCAAATAAGTCAGAATTGACTCTGTATTCCCATGTACAGATTTCTTCTGAGAAAAAAATTCAAAGGAGAAATATATGTAAAGATGCTTATATTAAAATACTCATCAATTATATGACCATAACAATGATTAACTATAGAGAGTCTATAAAAATATAATTAAACACTTCAGGGGCACCTGGGTGGCAGAGTTGGTTAAGCTCCAACTCTTGGTTTCGGCTCAGATTGTGATCTCAGGGTGGTGGGACTGAGCCCCACATTGGGTTCTGCGCTCAGCATGGAATCTGCTTGAGATTTTCTGCTCTGCCCCTCCCCCAAATCGCACATTTATGCGCTCTCTCTCTCCCCCAAATAAAATCTTAAAAAAGTAAATTTATGTAAGAAATATATATATAAACATATATATGAGATAAACATATATATTTATAAACATATATATATGATTAAGCACTTCACACCCACTAGTATGGCTATAATTTAAAACAAAACAAAAACAAAAAAGCTAGAATAACAAGTGTTGATAAGGATACAGAAGTTGAAATTCTCATACACTGCTGGTAGGAATGCAAAATGGTACAGGACCTACAGAAAATGGTTTGGCAGTTCCCTAAAAAATTAAACATATAACTACCATATGACCCAGCAACTCCATTCCTATACCTAAAAGAATTAAGAACAGGTGCTCTAATGAAAACTTACACACAACTGTTCATAGCAGCATTATTCACAATGGCCAAAAAGTGTAAACAAGCTAAATGTCCATCAATGGATGACTGGATAATCAATAATACTCCACACAATGGAATATTATTCAGCCCAAAAAGGACTGAAGTACTGGTATGTGTTAGAACATGGATGACCTTTAGCAACATAATGCTGAATGAAAAAAAGCCACACAACAGGTCACATGTTATTTGAGTCTATTTATACAAAATATCCAGAATAGGTAAATGCAGAGACAGAAAGCACACAAGTGGTTGCCAGTAGCTGGGGGAAGAGGAGGGGAGAGGGGGAGAATGGGAAGCGAATGCTTAAAGGTATAAGCTTCCTTCTGAGGAGATGAAAATATCTTGAAACTAGACAGATAGCTGTACAACACTGTGACTGTACTAAAAGCCCTGAATTATACGACTGAAAACAGTTTGTTACGTGAATTTCACCTCAGTAAAAACATAAGAATAATTATAATTTAAGGATTTTTGAAAGGTTAAGTGAAATTATAAGTAATGTCACAAACTCTGTAAGCCTGTTTCCTTAACTTGCAAATGAATCTGGTACTTATTAAGTAGGTTTAGTTATCTGATACAAAAGCAGCACTATGTAATATTTATTCTTTAATAGAAGTTAACAGAATAAAGGAAAACAAAAAAGGAAAATTTCTATATTAATGGGACTAAGGATAAAATTATTCAATACAACCCCTCTGTACTCTAACTGCAATGAAGTTTCTACAATTTTAATACAGCTGTTGTGTCTGAAACAGCATGAGGCACTCGAGGCCCACAGACTCCACTCAACACCTATTGCCTGGTAGAATCGAAGCATCAGGTCTGCTTCTCTTCAATGCATTTGGTTCTGATGAGAACAAAAACAAAACCTACCCTTTCAAAACGAGAAATCTTCATTGTTTTAAGTGTTGCGGCATCAAGCATCACAGGGGGTCCAAGTTCAAATACATTACGAAGGAATTCATTTGACTTGAGTAAAATAGAAAGGTAATAAAGCTCATTATTAAACATCAGCTCTTTTTTATATAAAGTGAAATGATTAACAGAAGTAATGTGAAGCTTATAAATAAGAAGATAGGTCACTTATTTTCTGCTTCTCTTTGTAAGACTAAATTCTTTCAAATGCCTTGAATCCAGTAAAGTTATGAGAAGAGCAACAGCGCTCTACCGAATTTATAGATGTTCCACTGGATTTATACAATACAAACAGAAGAGTTTCTTACTTATTGAATTCTACTTTAAAATATAAATGTAAAATTAATTAATAAAATGTAGTTCTGTATCATGCTGAATGCATTCTGCATATCCCGCTAACTTCAAAAGCCCATTCAGTGAACTACATTCAAAACTGCTCCCTAATTTAAAAGCAAACACACAGAAAAGAGGTCACTCACTCACCTGCAAATGATACTGCATCCCTGATCCAAGAACTTCCTTAAAGGTGTCATAGGTATGTTTTTTGACCCAGCAATCAATATACATTCGTTCAGGGCCAAATTTAACAGTTTCTGCTGGAAAATCCCGTTCCTAGACAACAGAAGAACCAAAATTTTAAGAGGAATTAAGAGGACTTAAAGAGATCCTACATAAACACAATTTCTAAATAGATACATTTACGTGCTGAGGTAAGAAAACAATATGGTTTAAACTGATATTGCCATCCCTGAGATGTGAATAGACTAGAAATTACTATCCTAATAAGGGTGTAGAACTTCCATCTAGTTGTCATAGACTTGGCACAACTGAGTTCAGATAAATCTTACTGGCAAACCACATTGTTGAGAATGTCTTTAAATTTCAGTAGCCCTCAAGAAACCTCGGGAAACAAACTGAGGGTTGCTGGAGTTGGCGGAGTGGGAAGGATGGGGTGGCTGGGTGATGGCCACTGGGGAGAGTATGTGCTGTGGTGAGTGCTGTGAATTGTGTAAGACTGATGTATCACAGACTTGAACCCTGAAACAAATCATGCATCATATGCTAATTTAAAAGAAAACTTGAAGGAAAAAAAGTTATCTCTACCGGTCTACAAATGGGGTGAGGTGGGGAGGGAAGAGGAGGAGGTATCAAAGATAAGATGACCCCACGTGCCAGTGGTGAAACCGAGGGGAAGCAGGGTCAAGAGAACACAAACGGGGTTAACAGACCAACCAAAAAGAAGAGGACCAGCAACCAGGGGGTTCCAAGGGTTTAAGACCAGGCTTATTAAGAAAATGAGAGCAGGTACACCTGGGTGGCTCAGTGGGTTAAGCACCTGCCTTCGGCTCAGGTCATGAATCCAGGGCCCCAGGATTGAGCCCCACATGGGGCTCCCTCTGCCTCTGCCCCTACTTGTGCTGTCAAATAAATAAAATCTTTTAAAAAAAGAAAGAGAGAGAGAGAAAATGAGAGGGAATAGGTGAGTTTAAGACTTCAGAGATGGAATAATTTTGCCAGAAGACAATTTTATAAAGTATAACCCTGAGAGAGAATCAAGTGAATGGAAATAAAGGAAATGGAAGTAAAGATCACAAACAAATACAGGATAGGGTTTTCCAAATGCACAGGAGTCACACAGACTAGGGGCAAAACTTGGGAGGAAAAACACTGGCCACTCCATTGTTTGATGAATCGTGACTATGAAAGAACCACCAGGAAGAGAACAGCGGGTCACCGGAGACAGGATAAAGAGACGGAACGTGATCACCCCGACTGTCTTCCCCACACCTACGTACCCCCTTCTTCCCCAGCAGACACAGCATATAACACGGAAGAACAGAATGCAAACTCCAGACTTACACAAGTATGCTACTCACTGGCCTGTCATTTTGCCAAGTAATTTAACCCCTTTGGGTCTGTTCCCTTGCTTGTCAAGTGGGGCTTTCCTCCCTCTACCAGTTATGACAAGTGTAAGACAAAGTCTGTGTGTGAAGCACATACAGTAGCTGATCTGTTACAACAGCTCAAAAAACCCACGAGGGTTCTACTATTTCAGCCTTCCTTATTGCAGAAAACACTGAGACACCAGGAAAGAACTCCCTCTAAACTCAACTGCATCCTTACCTACTCTTCTCCTAGATCTCTCCAGTTCAAGGCAAATCATACTGTTTACATCGTACTCTCAACCTTTCATTTATAGTTTAAAATGCTCCCTTCTCCATGGCTTTCTCCTCCCATAAAATGCATCCAGCATCTTAAACAAGACACAGTAACACACCCTCCCACAGTCCGGTGGTCAACTCTCTTCCCCTTCCAATTACAGCCGTGTTTTAAAAAAGAACAGTCGAGACACCCCATCTCCACTTCTTCACTTCCCATTCTCTTTTCAATCAATCGCCATCAAGCTTTCCTGCCATCATTCTACTGAAGCTGCACTTGTAAAGGTCACCCACCAACGACCTAACTGACAAATCCAATGGACACTCTGACTCTCTCTCACTTGCCCATCTGCAGTACTTGGCCCTGTTGAAAGATACCACAGTGCAGTGAGTTCAAATTCCAGCTTTCCTACTTACTGTTCTTTATGCCTTTAGTAAACTCCTTTTTCCTTAAAAAGTTAATTCTGTTGCTTAAGAGTTATAAAGGAATTAAAATAAGAAAACTGTATGTCAAGGTACCTAACCTATTAAATGCTTGCTAACTTGAGAAATACACAGTCTTAAAAGAATGACTCCTGAATGAAAAGAAATGACAGGCAGCAATAACTATGCCTAAAATGGAGAATTCTCCTCTGTAGCAGTTTAACAACCTCCATCCATCCATCCATCCAGGAAACAGGGTCCTTCAGAGAAAACTGGCTTCCAGTAAAAGCAAAGAAACAGCAACACTCAACAAGGCTGGAAGGCCAGACCTTTCTTTGGCAGGTACAGTGAAGCAGAGCTGGAGCACAGCGAAGCCGGTCAAAGGGCAGGGGAGGAAGAGAAATCCTGAGATGGAGAGGAGAGGGTGTTTAAGGTCTGGGAAGGAGAGCCCCACAGGTCAGAATTATGAGACGAAGAAAGGGCTTTTACTTTTTGTACTGCTGGGCAAGAGCAACAGGCACACAAAAGACCTGTTAAGGCTGCTTAAAGATTTTACTTATTTATTTGAGAGAGAGAGCGCGCACAAGCAGGTTGAGGGGTAGAGGGAGAAGCAGGCTTCCCGCCAAGCGGGGAGACCAATGTGGGGCTCAATCCAAGAACCCTGGGATCATGACCTGAGCCAAAGGCAGATGCTTTACTGACTGACCCACCCAGGTGAGTAGTTTGCAGTCATTCAAGAAAATGGCTCAATTTGAGGATACCACCACACTAAAATTTTAAGATCAAAAGGATCAATTGTTAATACAGATGTCTGCTCAAGTTCAGGAATTTTATTCTGTGTTTTAGATTATAAAAACCAGAGTAAATATAAACTACTATTCTAATTAGAGTTAGCATTATCCAAAATGTTCAGGTCCCAGAAGACCTCTATACTTATACCCTAGGTTATACTTAGATTAAAATGAAGAAAGTAGTTCTTAAGTAGTCTATGTATGAGAATCATTGGAACATTTCAAAACTGGACTTGAATGGGGTCTTAGCATCTTTATTTTTTTAATTCCCATTCTAAGTTTTCATATACATGTCAGGTTGATGACTCTTTGGTGTCATACTAATTCTTAAATGAACTGCCCTATCAGATAGCAAGTATCTGAGATATTTATTCTTATATCCAAGAAATAATTCTTATCTAGCTAAGAAAAAGAAAAAGAAAAAACAAAACAAACACTTTGGTAATCTCCACAGTAAAACTGCTCTTATCCTACAGTTCCTTGTAACCATGCATTCTATCCAAATCCCTGAAAGTTTCTAAATCAATTTATTTGCCAGGTAGATTAAAATAGGTTAGAAGACTATAGAAGATACTCAAGCATCAGATGATTTTAAACCCTTATTTAAAGGCTGGATTTCATCACTTCTCGGCCTTTTGGCTAAGATCAAGTGTAAAGGCTAGATTTCGTTATTTCAGTTTTTAGCACTCAGGTTTCCCAGACAAAGGTCTTTGTTTAAAGTACTGAAGGGTAGGCAATAATTTACCATTCACAAAAAATACCATACTAAATATCTATGTGCTAATAAGCACCTTTGCTTAAATGATGGTAAGTACAACAAAGTGAAACACACTTTTTTAACTATGAAATTGTCATATTTTTTAACCTAAAAAAAAAGTACCTTTATGCATCAGAACTAAATTTTCCTTTGTTTAAAAAAAATAAAAAATAAAAAGAGTCGTCTTTATGTATGTAGTTAAAAACCTTGCTTAAAAGGAGGAAACTGTTTTGTCCAAAACTGAAGTTCAATAAAAAAATGACCCACAATTGTCCAGTTTAGCCTAAAACAATCTCATCTCAAAAACAAATAGAACATGCCTGGCTGGCTCAGTTGGTGGAGCATACAACTCTTGATCTCGGGGTCATGAGTTCAAGCCCCATGGTGGGTGCATCGAATCTACTTTAAAAAAAAAAAAAAAAAAAAAAAAAGGTAGGAAGGAGGGGAACCTGGGTGGCTCAGTGGTTAAGCTCAGGTCATGATCCCCAGGTCCTGGGGTCAAGCCCCGAATCAGGCTCCCTGTTCAGTGAGGAGCCTGCTTCTCCCTCTCCCACTGCCCCTGCTTGTGTTCCCTCTCTTGCTGTGTCTCTGTCAAATAAATAAAATCTTTATAAATAAATAAGTAAATGAAAGTAGCCATTATAGCATTAAAAGACCTACCTCCACTGCCCTCAGGATGTCTCTGAACACCGACCGCTGCTTTCTCTTGTCCACTTTGGCACGGTGCTTGTTTCCATCCGTAGCCAAAGCCCTAAGCATCTGGGTCAAAGAGTCCATATCTTCGTAAAAGAAATCCTGGTCAGGAGAAACAATTTTGTTTAGTTCATTATTGGGTCCTCCCCCCAACCTTTCCTAGTGCTAAAAGAGAACACTCTACTTTGGAAAATACCCAGCAGGGGTAAAAACAGCACCACAAATCTCCGAGCTCTTTAGAGATCTTGGCGCACAGGAACACATTAATGCATTTATAATATCATGCCAAAGTTTTAATCCAGAAATGCTGACTACAAGATGATATACTACCACTAAACAATTAACATTCCCCCTCCAAGTATATCCAGACACATTCAATAAATATTTAGTGCGCTCCTACCATATTCGAGACATTCCTAGGATTTCAAAGTAGTTTCGTGAAACCGAATACCACAAATACCAACATAGCTTCTATCCTTTGGCTCTTCAGTCCCCAAAGCACACAACCCCAAAATTCCAAATATTCTTATTCCGAAAGTACAAGCTGTCAGTAATGCCTAAAGCACCTAACTTCAAATATACTGGACATATTTCAAAAAAGCAATACAATTTAAATCTGGTGCACAATTTAAATAATTAAATTACTCAAGTTAAGAAGATATTTTAATCCTTTTGAAGGGAAGCCACAAAATGTATTACTATTTGCTACTACCTTGATATGACTCCCCTCCAACAAAAAATTATCCAGCCCAGTAATATATCAACAGTGCAGAGATTGAGAAATCCCACTATAATTGACCTCTGCCATCAGTAAAACTCAATCTAGTTTACAGTCTGAGTCAATGAGTTTAATACAGTATTAACTTGGAAAAATTAAATACTAAATATTATAGGGAAACATATCCATAACATGTTGGGGCATTAAAAAGAAAGTAAATTTAAGACATAAAAATAGCCCATAAATAGCTTCCAAAAGCCAATTTACTAGAGTTTAGGGTAACTCTACAGTAAAACTATACACCCAGGGACAAATGGGCTCTTGGAGATACAAATAAACACCTCAACTCCTATCAGTAATAAAAAGAAAACAGCATGATCATTATCACAGAAGGGTTCTGCCTTGTTCTTGCAGCACTTCCCATCTCAGGTTAGGTGGGGACAAAAAAGGAAGAACTAGGGAAGATCTGTCTATATTATATTTTGGTATAGATTCCTGAGTCAGCACATTATGTGGCTCCCAAGACCTGTAACTCTGCCCAGTAAATAGTCTTTGTTTTATTATAGGTTATCCCAGAGAGTCCCTAAAAGGCCACTACCAAAAGATCACCACCAGGAGGGGGACGTAATCCTCACTTTAATGAAGAGTTACCGTAATAGCTACCACTTACACTGTATCTATGTTCTCAACAACCCCATGAGGTAATTACTACTTTATTCTCCATTTTAAAGATACTGATACTGAGGCATAGAGAAGTCGCCCAACATTATCCAACTAGTAAGGGGGGAAAAGAGATTTGAACCTGGGAGTGTGGTGCAGAGTGCACTCTTACCCGTTTGGTTGTAGAGCGAACATGCATAATAAACCACAGAGAGCTCTCACAAACAATTCCTAATTCTTCATGTCAACTTATAATTATGTTAGCAAAAGGCTCTGAATATTTCAATGCCATGAATTTGCTTCCAAAACCTTAATTTAAATCAGCCTATGTATTCATCACCACATGGTTTAATTTTTTGAACACTCCTTAACTACCCCCACCACAGCCACACACTCACTCCTTTCAAAAAGCTTACTTAACAAAAATAGCAAACAAAACGCTAGGTTCTGTTTTGAAACCCAGGTCACTTCTGTCCTTAAACAAATAGTTACCCAAACTTGTTCAATTTTATCTGAGTTCTCCTAGCTCTCTCATATGATTTATTATACCCAAAGAATATAAGCTATGTGGGCAACAATAAAAGTATATTTACAAAATTTTTTAAAAATTCAACATGTATAACTTGAACTGCCTTATTACTTTACTTTTAAAATACACTTTAAAGGAAAAAGAAAAAGAAATTACCATTTCTGGCCTGTAGAAGAACAGAAGATTAAAAAACTGGGACATCTGGCTTCTATGCCTTGAGGTTAAGGAGGCATTAACTAGCGCAATAAAATTAAATTGATTGCTAAACTTGAGTTCAATTTCTCACATAAGTAGATTCATTCGCTACTGAAAGCATTAATAACTTCTTTTCATTCCCACCCTGCTATCCTTCAAAGAAAAAGGGAGAGGCTGGGGTAAGCCTAAAAAAGACACTTCCCAGATATTTTTAAACACAGGACTAGAATGGAATTATTCATTGTTAAATAACATATTTAATTCCTGAAAAGGTTTCATTCCAGAAATATAATCTTTGTTCTTACATTAAAAAGCAGCTAATAAGTAAGCCAAGGTTCACAAGAGATGATACAAACCAGGGTGACCAAATGTCCCAGTTAGCTTGAGAGGAAAGGTTTCCTGGAACACAGAACTTTCTGTGCTAACCAAGCAACAGAACCAGGAGAACCGGTAAAGTTGGTCAGCTATCACAAACTCAAATACTTTTGAGAGCCAAACTGAGGTAAGAAACATCCATGGACGGACAGTTGGTAGGGAACTGCAAAGCACATAATGCCCAGTCTAAAGGGGGATGTTTGCTTTCAGCTTTGGCTTAGAGAGGTTAAACAACAGTGACTAAACTCATTTGATCTCAAACCTATGTCGACTAAGTATTTCATCCATTTGTCTGACATTTATTATAAAGCACTCATGCATGAATCACCTTAATATGCCCTGTGTCTGAGACACCCAAGCAGAGCCACACAGACTGTCGTAGACAACTCTCTCCACGAGTAACAGCGTCCCTAAACTTGAGTTCTACAGACAGCAAGAGCTAAGTGTAATAAACTACACTTAAATGTTGCTCTACCAACCCCTACCGGTTTACACTCTTAAAATTTTTATATCACCACTGCCAAGAAGCAAGGCAATCAGTCACTTGATTCTCAAGCTGGCCATACTCCAAAGTTATCATCCAATTCTTAATTATGAATATAATGGTGGAATAATGGTCCTTGAGACACAATCTTTTCCCTCTGTTCATCAGACACTTACACTCTCCATCCCTCTGGCCAATTCAAACATAAGTGCCAATGATTCACCAGCAGCTATTCTCATGTTGACATCATCAGAAGAGAGGAGGCTTGGAAGTTTATGGAAATGCCTAAAAAACAGTTAGTCATTACTCTGTGAACATAACCAATCATATCAATAAATGTTGTTTCTATAAAATATGAAACTAAGAGTACATACATCTCAAGCTTTTTCTTCACTTCACTGATTGGGCATATAGTCAATAATAATGTCCATGCGAGAAGAGCGCTGATATGAAGCACTGTATTAGGGGTGCTGCAAATAACATTTGTGTCTTTGTCTTTGAGATAGGACTTGGTGAAGATACTTTCCAAACATTCCAGAGTTGAATACAGCTCCTAATGCATCAGAACATGACATAAGGTAAGGTAACCACTTTAAATTTGAAATGTGCAAGTATATTAATTAATTAAATTTGAAATGTGCAAGAGTAAAGGGTGTTCTACTTACAGTAATGTCTTCTGTAGCAATAAAACAGCAAACACCAAAGCAAGTTGCACACTAGAAAGAAAAAAATAGACATTAATGTTGGTAATTTTTTTATTATTTCCATATTTTCCTGCTTTTATAATTCAGTGTGAAAATTTTCTCAACTACATGATGACACTGCTCCCAAGCACAGAATAAAAAGAGAAAGGGGTGCCTGGGTGGCTCGTGGGTTAAGTGTCTGCCAGGGTCCTGGCATAGACTCTGCTTCTGCCTCTCCCTCTGCACAGCCCCCTCTGCTCATACTCTCCCTCGCTCTCAAATAAATAAAAATCTTTTTCAAAAAAAGAATATGAAGAGATAAAGAATATAGGATCAAGAGTTAACGGATGCGGATTTTAGCCCAAGCTCTGCTACCAAACCAACAATGCGACTTTAGGAAAGTTATTCAATTTCTCCTGGGTCTTCCTTCTTTAATCCAGCAGATCCTTTTTAAACTTCCAACTCCAACTCAAAGACAGAGATGAAGTTTGCACATTGGAGATAAAGAAGCCTACTCTGTTAAAAAACCTTTAAACACATTAAGTTTGTTATAAGCTTTTAAGTATTTAAAACCATTTATATTCATTCATCTCTTTTTATAAAGACTCTACTATGAAAACTTCTAAAAGAAATCAGTTTCCAAGAAATAGCAGAAATCTAAAATTTAATTAGCTATCCTCAAACTTGCCACCTAAAAAGGGGTCTCATTCATTCAAATTTCACTTTTTTCTGCCTATGTTGAAAACCAGTCAGGAATCCTAGAATTCCCTTTTGTTAGGGGAAAAAAGAGATTAGATAAATGATGACACTACAGGACTACCATGGTTTAAGTTACCTAATAAAATGGAGCTCAGAATACAAAATTTATATACAATCTGCTTGCAACATAAACGGGAACCATTAGTTTTCAGAACACTGCTCTAAACAAATAAATCATATGAAAACAACTTATAATTTGTGAGATTTCTGTATTCTCCATTTCCCTTTTCACCACATTTTCAGTAAAATCCTCTCATGTTGTTCTAAGTGCCACTAAAGCATGAAGTCTTTAAGTCACCATTCACACAGCCAAGTTCCTGGTATGAGGACATTTGCGGATTAATCTGCTCGGAGTCACTATTTTATTTTCATTATTTCATCCTGGTAAAACTGGATATTGCTAAAATTAAAAAGTAGTCGAGGCATTATTCTCGATAACAGAAACTTTCAATCTGTAATCCCTCATCCTAAACAAGCAGCAGAGGCAAAGCCACATCTCTCCTTTTGATGCCTCTAAGAGAGAAAAGATAGCTTGAAAACTAGAACTGCCTTCATTCCTTCTGCTAATATGAGGATTGTCAAGTACTTTTTTAAATTCACAGCAAGCATCAAACATATTATTTAAAAAATGACAACAAACACACATGCAAGGAAAATTAAGGGTTTACTACAAGTATCCACGCAACAGTGTTTTCTGTCAAACATTTCAAAAATACCACTATAGTCCTGCATGATTTAAAAGTTTCATGAAAACCCAAAAAAGGGGGATAAAAATGTAAACAGCAAAAGCTTAATTAGCTATTTTGGGATTATGAACTGCTAGAGGGGAAGAGATTCCTATGAAGTCACCAAAATTCTACTTTTTTTTTTGCCTCTGGGGAAACAGCTTAACTATTCCTAGCCTCCATATAGTTGGTAAACCAAGGAACCAGCCACTAAAGTGATGCATTCTGGCCTGAGCAGCTGTCTTTTTTCTTTCCCCATCTTGCCACCATAGCTGCCATAAGGAGGACCTAAAGGTAGGACACAGAGATATGGATGGACACCCAGGGACTCTGCCAACTTACACAGTGATATGAGCAAGAAATAAATTTTTATTAAGCCCCTAAGATTTCAGGGTTTATCTGATAGAAAGATCAATGTCATCTAAATGTAATACTAAATAGTCAGTAATACCAAAGAGAAAGCTAATGTGAAAAGTCACTATTAAAACTATTAGAAAGTCTCAAAGCTGAACTGGTTTCTTGTTAAAACAAAACAAAACAAAACAAAACAACAGCTTAACATTCAAATCTACTAAGATTAAATTCTTAAGATCCATTATGATTCAAATCCACTTTCCAAACCCAGAAAGACGTTTGTGATAATTACCTGAGCACTCCAAAAACAAACAAACAAAATCCACAATCTAAAGTCAACTGTCATGAGTAACAAGTATCAAATAATTAGAGAATGAAACATGGTCTTTCAAACCTCATGACATGACTAGACGAGTATCTCACAAGTTACAGATTCCTACGAAATAAAGCATTCAGCTTTTTCATAAGGACTTCTAGGCCACAACAGCCAAGGTTTTTTAAAAATACCTATTACATTTCTTCGAATAAAAAATGACCACCCAATAAGCACTTTCTATATCATTTAAGTTACAACAAAAATTATTCTTCAATCATCCTGAAGAACTCAAGATAGTATTTCCTATCAGCTTACGACCTTTGATTTCGAAGACGTCAAGATTTATTCTATCTGGGATATTCTATGGTATCTCAGAAAATTTAAGAAAACAATTGTCCTATTAAGTCTGCTCAAAGTAAAAGATAAATGCAAATAAAACGTTAATTAAAAACCTATTTTTTTAAAAAATGTAACCTAGACCATTCATCAGAGTATCTGGATGTCATGCCTGGACAGACTTATAAATTAAAAAATCATATACTTACAGTTTGCCTAGCCTGGATACTAGCTGTTCCATCACAAATTATTTTCTTTAAGACTGGTCCAAGAGTTTTTAAAACCTCTTCACTCTCAATTCCAGGGCCCAACTGAACACAAAGAACAGATGCTAATGCTGCAGCTGCACGCTGCTCATCACTCTTACCTAGGAAAAAAGCAAAGGTACAACCATGAAAAATTGTTCTGAGAAAACTTATTAAGACAGCAATTTCCCAAATTTGTACAATTCACCAAAATATTATTTACCGTTTATATAACCCCATAATATGCTACATGAGCTGCAAACCTAGTGACCTCAAACTCTGGAAACCAAACTCACCCTACAACCACCACTTATTAGCCAAATAAATGACTTACAACTCTTATTCTCAAAACGTATTTCTTCAGCAGTGAAATGGAGATTAACATCTGTCTTAAGGGAGCACTGTAACAATTCAGCAAAATGATGTGTTTCAAGCTGAACTGACCTTCCAGATCTTTCATGTACTCATAGAACAGTGCTCAGGTAGACTCTGAATTAGTTTCTCAACCATTTCAGATGTATGCAGCCCATGAAGTAAACTAAACCTTCAAGGTTTCTCCTTCCCCAATTTTTTTTTAAACAAGTAAGGGATTAAAAATAAAGGATTCTTGGGGCACCTGGGTGGCTCTACTCGATAAGCATCCAACCCCTGATTTCATTTCAGCTCATGATCTCAGGGTGCTGAGATCCAGCCCCACTTCCAGCTCCACACTCAGAGGGGAGTCTGCTTGCCCCTCCCCGTTCTGCTTACACATCCATGCTCTCTTTCAAATAAAATCTTTAGAAAGAAAGAAAGAAAGAAAGAATTCTTTAAAACCATATGAAAACTGCAGATACCAAATTATTACCTGACAAATTAAAAATCTATTAAAAAAGCAGATTGGAATGGAATTTTTAAAGGTCATCTAATCCAACTACCATTATAGGAAACAGTCTCAAAAAAGTTGGCTCTGCTATCAACTATACCACTAAGAAGTTATATAACCTTAGACCAATCTCACATTTCCTAGACCTTTATTCTGTACAATGAGAGAGATGGAATGGTTGAAAGGTTTGCAAATATCCATTCTATTGCAAAGCTTTCACCTGAGGTAAAATGAGAAAAACAAGAAGATAAAGGTAATAACCTCATTCAATTTAAAAAGAGCATGTGTGCTTCCCACATTTCTGGTGCTAGAAATATTTTGTTAATAAAGACCTCACGATAGAAGGTCATTATTCTCATATTGTTCTTACTTGACAGAATAATTAAGCTGGCAGCCCCAGATCCTTGTAATTTTAGTGGTTCCTAAAACTGAACTTTGTTAATATTAGACTTAATCTTCAAGGTCTCTCTCCATTCTTAAAAGTTCTATGATTATAATATGACTTCCAGAATCTCCATTACAAAGTTCTAGAATTTAAACATTTCAGGGGATATCCTGAAAATGATGTCATCCACAGGTATGACTGAGGTTTTTAGTAAGTGCAAGGGAAAATGAACTATGTGATTATAATACTTTTTAAATTAGGAAAATGAAGTAGGATGGCTTTTTTAATACCTTTGTTAAAATCTGACACAAGCTTTCAAGATTTTCTTATACATGAAAATGACAATCACCTGTTCCAATATAAACATGGATGACAATCCATCATAATCCTAGTTTCAAGCTGTTTTTACACAAACAAAAACAAAGCTTTTAACAAGTCTCATTCTGAATTGAATAAGCATAGTGTATTCCTTGACAAATGTAAAGTTAAGAATGAGCCAATCTTCCATTTCCATTAATAAATATTACTACAAAGAAGGTGGCAAATTCCTTTTTAGTTCTGTGCCTCTGACTCAAAAATAAGTATATTACCTTTTTTCAGGCAGCGTTCAATGCTGTCAGTCAAAGTCATTCTTCTTTCCAGAATAAATTCATAAAGCATTTTTGAAGCCAGTGCATTTTTAATACCTTCAAGAGCTGCCTGCCTTGTCTTCGCACTATTTAAAACAAATCAGAAGATCAATTTGGTGTGTACCATAGGTCAATAATGACTTATAAAAACTACACTATTTCCCTCTCCATTTCTCTTTATACATTTGTAGATTCTTTCTATAGAATTGTCATCAAGCTCTAACCATTTTTCAGTGTAATAAGGTGAATCCACAATTCACCTCATTACACAGAAGACATATTCTCCCGTATTATATATTTAAGCAAACTCACAATTTTTTGATACTACAAAAGTCTGGACTTCGCATTTGCATCTTTAGGGCTTTTCACTTCTGTTTAAGTCAGTTCTAGAACTACTATGAAATAAGAAAATTTAGCTTTGCTATTTTTCACATCTGCAATAAAATTAGTGGGCAAGAGGCCAAAGTTTAGCTGTTCCTTCCAGCTGAAGAGTAACTTTTAGTCCAACAAACCCATTTCAATTGCAATCAAATACAGTTATATGCTATTTATTATGCTAGAATAATGACTAATCTGAGACAATCTAAATTCTAGTGGCATGTTCCTATCTACGTTAAAAGTCCAAAGGAACAAGAAACATTTAAAGATCCAAAGTAAACAAATCAGGCTTTAGAAATATATACTGTTAAATCACAGAACTGCATATAATACACATAGTGGCTGATCAGAATCACACAGAATGAAGTTTCCAGTATCTCCTACCTTTTATCCAGGGTCAAATCAATGAATCCCTTCAATTTGTACTCTAAGTCTTCTTGAGTTCCTTCCTCATCAAGGACTTCTGGTCCTAAGGAATAATATAAACTTAACATTGTTAATTTAAGTAGGAAAAAAGCAGATAGGAAACAGCGATAGTGTGCCTTAGCTATAAGAATTCTTCTACCTAAAACATCTTTTTATCTAAAGTTGCAAATTTAAATTTAAAACTCATACCATCTTCAGCAAAACTGGAAGGATCGCTGTAACCACTGCAATGGCTCATTGTTTCAATCGATGCATCCTCATCACTAAAAGGTTGAACATTCCGATGCTGGCCACCTAGTAGGTAAAAGAGGGTGGAAGTAGATGACTGTGCTGCCATATGCTCAAAAATTTCACTTGGGAATTTTTAAATCGACTTAGGAGAAATTTGGTAATGAAAACCCAACCTTATTTAAAAGGGATGATTATGCTACAAATAAACATATTTAAATATTCTAAAATAAGTCAATTCACCTGTTTTTCAGACTACTGTTTTACAATATAAATCAACTTCAGAAATGTATCAAAAACTGGTATTATGGTTGAAAAAGTATTTCCAAAACATGACTTCGTTGAAGACAATAAAATATCCAGAAATAGAGTATGAAATAATGGGTCATAAGTATATTTTTCAAGGAGAATGACTGAGCCTAGTAAACATAAACATGGTAAATGGATTAATTTTTAAGTTACACACCTTGTGTGAAGAAATAAGACATTAAGAGATGGTAGTTTTAAAGATAACTTGAATTAAGCAAGGGGAGAGGGGGGACGCCTGAGTGGTTCAGTTAATTAAACATCCAGCTCAGGTCATGATCTCAGGAGCCCCATGTGGGGCTCTGGATGCTGGGGTCAGCACAGTCTGCAGTCCTCTTGAGACTCTCTCCCCCCTCTGCCCCTCACCCTGCACATACACACACAAACACACACACATGCAGTCTCTCTCAAACAAACAAATAAATAAAAATCTTTATTTAAAAAGGTTGGGGGGATGCCTGGGTGGCTCAGTTGGTTAGGCAGCTGCCTTCGGCTCAGGTCATGATCCCAGTCTCCTGAGATCAAGTCCCATATTGGGATCCTTGCACGGCAGGGAGCCTGCTTCTCCCTCTGCCTCTGCCTGCCACTCTGCCTGCCTGTGTGCTCTCTCTCTGACAAATAAATAAAAATAAAATCTTAAAAAAAAATAAAAATAAAAAATAAATAAAAAGGTGGGGGAAGGAATAAAATAGAAATTGTGGTTTTGATATAGTAGAAAAGCCTGTTAGATGATTCATTTTTAAAAGAAAGGTTAACATACCCAACAGTTTAAAAACATCAGGGCTGTTACTAAAAAATAAAATCTTTTTTTTTTAAAGATTTTATTTTTTGAGTAATCTCTACACTCAACTTGGAGCTTGAATTGACAACTCCAAGATAAAGAATCCTATGCTCCACCAACTGAGCCACCCAAGCACCCCAAAATAAAATCTTTTTTTGTAACTAGAATCTTTCCTCAAATTAACTTAAAAAATAAATCCAGGGTGCCGGGGTGGCTCAGTGGGTTAACCCTCTGCCTTTGGCTCCGGTCCTGGAATCGAGCCCTGCATCAGGCTCTCTGCTCAGACGCTTCCCCTCTCATCTGACTGCCTCTCTGCCTACTTGTGATCTGTCTGCAAAATAAATAAGTAAAATCTTCAAAAAATAAATAAATAAATAAATAAATAAATAAATTTAGTTATATTTTGTTTTGCAGGAATAATAAAGTACTGCTCTGTCATGAATTACATTCAGCGCTGAGTTACAGTACGTCCCAAAATCTGCCCCAAAAGTGACTTTGAGTCACCTGATTCACCTTTGAGTCCAAGTTCCCTTATCAGTAAAATCAAAGATTGTACCAAATATCACCAGGTGCCTATGTTCAAGAAATTCATGTCACTTATTCCCTTAAAAAGAGGTGGTTTGTTTGTTTGTTTGTTTGTTTTCCCAATCCTCTATGTTTAAGCTTCCTAAGTTTAGTATTTGGGGGGTATTTTTTAATAAAGTTTTTTTTTTTTTTAATCAAAATACAATCTGGCTAATTTTTAAATCAACACAAGATGACAAGCAGCCTTCAAATTTGCTTGCTATTCCAAGGGAATAACTTTGCTAATAAAGGTAGGACAGCATAAAGAATAAGCTAAGAAGCCAGACTACCATAACATATTAATCAGAGTGCTTAGGCTAGGAATAAACAAATAAACCAAGACCTATGACATCATACTCTATTTCTGGATCTACCTTCATTGTCTTCCATGATTTTAAGTCATGGGAATAGTTAAGAGTCATCTGATTTCTACTAATACACATTCACAAGTCAATTCATATTTTTTACTTTTCATATTCAGTCTACTTCGAAACTGCAAAGAAGAGTACTCTTACACACCTCTTACTCAACTCCTTTCCCTAAGTCTCAGTTTCCAAGACTCCAGGAAAGAGAAGTTAAACAAACAACAACAAATCAAGAAAAAGAACCCTGTATGAATGCCTGATATCTAGATCAAATTCACCCACTGTGTGATCCCAAGTAATATTAATTAGGTAGCACTCTAGACATAAAGTCCTTATATCTTTGGGGGTTTACTAACAAGGTTTTGTTCTTTCATTTTTTAAAAAAATGCTCTCTTTCAATTAAGTGCAATGAAAAATAAGCATACTTGTCAATTTTATCAGCTTTCTAAAACCTTGCATAACTTAAAAGAGAAAGAATTTAAATAGAAAATCAATTAAAGTAATAGGAAATGTGGTTATCTTTTTATTCTACATGTTAAGATCTTGTTTGAATCCCATCTCTACTGGATGTCATTTAAAAAATACCAATAAAGTGGGGCACCTGGGTGGCTCAGTGGTTAAAGCCTCTGCCTTCGGCTCGGGTCATGATCCCAGGGTCCTGGGATCGAGCCCCACATCGAGCTCTCTGATCAGCAGGGAGCCTGCTTCCTCCACTCTCTCTGCCTGTCTCTCTGCCTACTTGTGATCTCTGTCTGTCAGATAAAAAAAAAAATACCAATAAAGTAAATGGCTTTTAAGTAAGTACAAGTTTGTGACAACGTTCCATCTCTTCTAATCAGTTATTATTTATTCCTTTATTTAAAAAGTAATACATCCACATGGAACCAAATTAACGTTTTAAAAAAGTAAATCCCACTGCATAACCCACTTATCAGAGGTAAGCACAGATAACAAGTACTAGTGTAAATTTCCCAAAATATTCAAAGCCTGTACAGTTTTATACACTCAACAAAGAATTCTTTTCCATTCATTTGAATATGCTAAAATTCAGTGTTTAAGTTTACCTTTTCTACTGAAAATAAATTAAAAAAAAAAAAAGGCAACAGCAATAAGGCCAATGAGAAATGAGGAAAGAGGAGAGGTGAAATTTGAAAAGTAATCCCCCACCACCACCTGTGGTTATTCGTTAGCTCTAGGGAGAAAGGAAATTTCAGAGTTTCTGAGGGAATAAAGATTTGTTTGTGATTCGAGGAAGCCATGAGTAACATCCGTTACAACTTTTAAAATGACTGCTTGCTGCTTCACCATCATCTGTTCCACCAACAAAAGGTAAAATTTAAAGAATAAAATGAATAAGGACCTCCCAGACAATTCAAATTACTTCAGAGGAGGAAAAGCTAAAATACAGAAAATAGAGGTATCCCCTATTCACACTGAGCAATCAAATGCTACAACAAACTAATTTTGTATTTTACATCTTGATCAAGAATGAATTTCATGAGTACTGAGGGCATACAATCAAAATAAAGAGCAACATAAAAGGGGGGAAACTACAACTATAATAATTCATTTCTATTGTCAATTATTAAATGTTTACTACAGAACATAAGTTTTCATGCTGCTATAAATCCTACAGGAAAGCGTTTTAAACGCCAGTTTCCTATTATCTTTAACAAGAAAACCGGACTATTCATTAATGAACAGAGGCGTATCATTACGAGGGTCGGATCAGCAATTGTGTTGACAAATACATAATGGTTAGTAGTAGTTCTGATGAGCTGAAGTCTGAGAATTCCAATGTTTAACTTCAAAATCTCGACCAAAAAATTACTAAATGAGATGATTTCACCCAGTTTAACTTAATACTCGATTTAAGTTTAGTGGTGTCTCATAAGACTTTCTTTTAGGTCCTTTTCCCCTAACCCTACAGTTAGTAGTAGAGAATCATGAGTTCATTTAAGCACCTACCCATCCAAGAAAAGCTTCAACGTTGCAATGAGAACACAAAAAAATCTAAACTTTTGGCCAATTGCAACCTGAGTTCCCCACCACCTCGCCTATCCCGGCCTCAGGGGACAGAACCTATAGAACGCTGCACAAAGGAGAACGCGGTTTCTGCCCCCCGGGAGAAGGTCGCTGGACCACCCCCCGCAGACGAAGCGGGGGCGCGGGGTTTCTGCAGGTGCCAGTTTGTAATAGAAATAGACCCCAGGCTCGGACAGTGGCCCTGAGCTTCCACGCCTCCGCTCAGCCAGGTGGACATGCGGGATGCTCAAGGCGGCAACGGGATGGGATGCCACACCGGCGCCTCTGCGTCACCCGGGCCGCACAGCGCAAGGGCGGGCCTCGTGACGCAAGAGCAGGGCCAAACGCGCCGGACCTTTGGCATTCACCAGAACTCCACATTGGAGTCGGTGGATCAAAGGCAACCACTGACAGCAAGACGTAAATCCCCTCTCGGCCCCACCCTCCGTCAGGGTAAGCTCTGAGGAGCAAGCTCCAGCTTCTGAGAAGAGTTCCTCTCCCGCCCAACAATCCTTCACCCCGGACCCGGATCCACTCTCAGGCCCTAGAACCCATTCGCGCCGCCCCTCCCCGCCCCCAAGGCCGGTGCCAAAGAGTTCGGTCCGCAAGCCAGATCCAAATCGCGCGAGGTACTGCCCCCACGGCACGCTGGGAATTGTAGTTCGCCAGTCAAGCAAAGAGGCCTGCCGACACATATGTCCAGAGGAATGGAACTACAAATCCCACGGCGCCCGAGGTTGAGACTCGCAAGCCCGGCCGGCAACTGGGATGTCGGCGGCGGGGATACCCCCTTACCTGCTGTCGCCGCCGTCGCTGCAGCTGCCCCTGTGCCGCTGCCACCACTGCCACCGCGGTGGGGAGTGTTCCGCTTCTTATTCTTCGGCATCGTGGGACGCCCGGTGCCGCCTAAACTCGGAGCTTAGCGAGGATCAGCCGATGGAGCTGCACTTTTTACTCGTGCGTCTGTGCGGCGGGCGGCTAAGAGGCGAGTCTTCAGCTAACAACAGAGGCGAGAAGCGGCGGGGGTACGAGCGGGCGGTGGCAGCAGCAGAAATCCCCGTGAAGAGCTGTGATCGGAAACGATACATGTTTCTCTCTAGCGCGGGAGCTAAGGCGGGGCGGGCTGGGCCACGACGCCTTAAGTAGCAAGACCGTCGCCTGTCGTCACCATCTGTGGGCGGGACTCGAACTCTCATTAGCCAATCCCTATAGATCTCCCCACCGGAGTCCTACCTCCGGCGACCGATGGATGCTGACTACCAATCCCATGTCGCAAATCTTCCAGCGGCGAATATGGATCAACTCCTCTCTGCCGCACTGAATTCTGGGAAATGTAGTAAATCTTCGGGGAGAAGTTCTCCTGCCTCCGCCCAACGGGCTTTTCGGCGCTCTTTTCTCCCTACTCGTGTCCCCTCCCCTGCTTCTCAGCGGCCTCAGCGGCCTCCCCTCGGAATAAACTGAGTTTTCCCGGGCTATGAGCAATGAAGCGAGTATGCCTGATGACGACGGCCAGCTTCCAACTGGGAGCTACGCAATCAGCTTAGCTCATCTTTATCTTGCGGGTCGCGTTCTTCTGTTTAACCTCTCCCCTGCTTTCGTGCAGCTTCCGTCCAGGCACAGCCATACCCCTCCTCCGGAACACCTCCAAGATTTTAGTTGTTGAATTAGTTTAGTGATCACCACTACCTTTAATTGAGGGGCTGTGTGCCCCCTACCTCCAAAAAAAGGCGTGCTTTAATTAGTCGTGTAGTTCGTCTATTTCTCCTAGTATAGACTAGAAAGATCTGGTGATTCAGTGTCACAGGAGTCACATTTCTACACAAAAATGAGTCCTTTGACAATTCTGCCAGTTAGGAGGTCAATGTGGGATAAGAGTTGGTTTCTGAGAATTCAACAGCTGGTAAAACAAATATAAACTATAAATACCAATATCGCAGTGTTTTTTATTTTCCAAGGCGCTCTTAGGTATGTCTTCCCTGTTACATTTGTTATGTATTTGGGACCTGTCATTAGGTTCATGTATTATGCCCAAACTCACTGACTCACCCCAGCATAGGTGGCTCATCCCTCACTCCACCTCTCTCCTGGGCTCCTTCTCTTATTTTCTGCTTGTAGCACATTTCCGCCTGAATGTACCGCCAGCACCTCAATCCAATACCACTAAAACAAGAATTGTTTCCCTCTTCCTGTGCCCTTTGTGTGTTCACAGTACTACTATCCTCTATGTCCAAATTCAAAAACTCAACTTCATATGTGGCTCCCCACTCTCTTTAGTGCTCCCCAAAACAATCGGTTTTATGATAAACTCTAAATTCATGTACTATTCTCCAGTCACATGGCCTCAGTTCAAACCTGGGCACCTAAAGGGATCTTCCAGTCATTTCTAGAAGATTTCAGGTTTCACACATGATAATGCTGTCAAGTTTATTTATGATCCCCTGTTTTACTAATTCACTAGTTTAATAGTTGCTCAAAAACATTCCTCGGTTCCATTACCAATATGTTCAATGCCAAACCTCTTAGCTTGGCCTGGACTCCCTTTCCAGCTCCATCTCTCACTGCTTCCCCATACACATCCCATTCTTCAGCCATGTGAATGAAGCCTTAGGGAAGCCCTAAACAGAACTGTTTCTTCCTCCTCACAACTCAGTGCTCTCTGTAATGCTCTGTTGTCACTTACTATATCCCTACAGGTCACACAGCACATTCAAAGATGCTCTCCAAAGGGCCATATTTCAGGATGGCTTTTACTTTCTTTCATCCTAAGGCAGCAAGTAAGCCACATAGATAGAGCATGTAAACCAGGTAAGGATGCAGATTGGTGGACACAGCTCCCATGATTTCCTTCCATCATCCCTCCCATGACTACATATCTGAAGTCTAGTGACCTTGGGCCACACTGAGTGAGACGAACCCAGGTTAAAGGAACACAGAACTACATACCTTTTATAACACCAGGCTCTTCATCATACAGAAATAAATAATACTACACTTAAGGCAATAATTTTGCCACAGTGTGAGCCCACTGCCATCCATACAGGCTGGATGTCCAGTTTCCAAGCTTTGAACATGTGCTCTGCCTGCATTTGGGAGCATGTTCCTTTTATCTGCATCCATGTTCATGTCCACTTAGAGGCTTTTCTGGGGCAGGCCCAGCCATGGCCTACCACATGATATGCATACACGTTTTATATTTATTTATGAAAACATCTGTCATCTAATAAAATTGTTGGCTCCCCCAGAACAAGAAGCTTGGTCTCATCATCTCTATTCCTCACAGCACATAAAAAAGTGTTATCTTCGTAATTATAGATAGTCAGCATATGTTAAATGAACGTTTAAGAAATAATTGTTGACTATATTTCTCTAGTTCAAAAACAGGAAGAAACATGACATACACTGAAGATACCTCAAATTATGAACTCTGAGAGGTACTCTGATAAAATCATCTTACTATATTTTTATGTGTATAGTTACTTCAGACCAGTACAAGTGCCAGAAAGATTTAGTCACAGTCCTCATAAGACAGTGGTCCTTAACTCAACATGTTGGCTTAACAACATATTTAAAGAAATTACAAGACTCCCAACAACACTGAGTCACCAAGTGACTACAAATAGCAGGAGGAAAGGGGAAAGAGGACACAGGGCTTTTTCCTTGTCAGGATTTGCCTTTTCATTCTCCAGTGACTTCTGCGTAGATCTCACAGGCCAGACTTTTGTCACACAATGATCCCTGACCCAAAGGGAGTCTAGAAGACAAGTATTTTCAGCTGGGCTTATTGACAATCAAATCTAAGGTTCTGTCAATAAGAATAAGGGGGAGATTATGGATGTCAGGTAAGCAGCTAGCAGGGTCTCCTTCATGTACTATGAGGCAAAGTTCTCCTTCATGTACTATGAGGCAAAGTTTTCCCATGATATTTCTAAGAAATATCACATATTTGTTACCAACTTGACATTCTGTGCTGCATCTCAGCTCTTAGCAGTAAAAAGATGTTTCCTCCCCCTATAAAATACAACCTACTCAGTTTAACATTCCAACAGATATCACTATCACGTAAATAAACTCATTGTTGCAAAAATAAATTGTACATTAGTCTGAATGTGTGGACACACCTGAGAAGAGTTCCAAGCTCTCATGGGATCTGTATATTGAGAAATATGGTTCAAGAACAATTAATTAACACAAATAAGACTTGGTATTCAAACCTCCTCTGAAGGCATAAACATAAAAGCCTGTCTTTGAATGACTTTAGTCATGGCTTCCTTGGGATTCTTTGCATAGCATTAAGCAAAATTAAACGTCTCCCAGATCCAGCTGAGACTCACCATAGCCTAGTTCCTGCCTGTCTCTCCTAACTTCTCTCATCACCTAACAACAGTCATATGACAGAAGGGAAGGGACTGTGTTGTTAGAAGTTCCTCCTCTTACCTCTCAGCCCCTAGCCAGAGATCTTCTGTTTTGCCATATGGAACTCCTGGCAGGTATCGCAGCTCATCATGCTCAACGCCTGGCTACCTCTCCCACTCCTCTTTTCACCCACTACACTTTGCCTAAGTGTGTCCTTTGCCACCTCAGAATATAAAGTTCATTCCCCCTTAAGACTTTTGTAACAGCCATCCCTCACCCCTGAGTTTCCACAATTGCCATTCAATTCTCAGCTCAAGTGACGCCTCCCTAAGGAGCCTCCCTACTCTCCATTCAGACATGGTCCCCTCACCCCACTTACCACCACCCCATGTATGTTATTCTCCTAAAGCACATCTCACCACCTAATGCTTCTCAGGTTCAGTCATTATTTTCTCTTGGCCCTACTACAATATCAGAATGATGGTAAGAACAGATTTCATTTTATTCACTGCTTTATCTTCAGTATTGGCTCTCAGTAGATATTCATGTTTACTGAACGGATAAATAACTGAATGTCACTCCTCTGCCTGGAACATCCTCCTCCACCAATTCCTCTCATCCTTTAAGTCACAGATCCTGGGCCTCCCTCCCCCAGCCCATCTGGTTTAAATGTCTCTCTTCTATGTCCCCATAGTGCCTTCCTTAGAATAGATTAATTACATGTATTGTAATTCTTGATTACCATTTCCCCATCAGACACAAAATGGGCAAAGCCCAAGATCATCATTACTAAATCAGACACGAGAGCCTGATAAGTACCTAAGCTTTACATGTAGCACCTTTGTGCAAATCAGAAAGGCCAGGGCACCCAGCTTGATGGGTGATAATGAGCTGGAACTCAGCCCCCTCTCTCCCTTCATCAGGGAACAACCTGTCCATTTGTACAGAGTGGCTCTCCTAGATAATACTGTTTAATTCAGTGAGGGGATGGATTTCCTCTATATCAGAGCAGTTTTCTTAAAGACAGAAACTGAAGTGGGGGGAAAGGATGATACTAATAATTATCAGAAGTCCCCTCCGCTGCTAGTGCTGTTGTAGGTTTTTTTCCTCTTTTTTACCACTTGATTACAGTATGATTGATATACAAAAAGCTGTACTTGTTTGATGGCTACAACCTGATGAGTTCAGAAATAAGTATACACCAGTGGGACCATCACTACAATCAATGCCATAAACATATCCATCACCTCCAAAAATCTCCTCCTACCCTGTGTGTGAGTGTGATAAGAACACTTAATTGTAGGTTCACCTCACACATCTCATACACTTCTTACAATGACCATATGCAGGACAGATTAGTTGTAACATTTTGTGGATGAAGAACTGGGCTCAGAGAGGTTTTGTCACTTTCCCATGGTTGTACCATTAGTAAATAGTATGTCTGTGATTAAAGCCCAGGCCCATCTGTTTCCAAGGTTGTCCTTGGCTGACCTCGGCCACATGGCAACCTGAATGCTTCTTCCTAAGAGTCATGGGTTATGTACGTAGTCCTGCTAGGAAAGGCCACGTGGGCAGAATCTTGTCTTGTTCCCTGCTTTTGTAGTGTCCCTACACGCCTACTGTTGTTGACTGATTGTTTGATCGTTTGGCAGATTTAGAGTTTTCTGATAATTCAAAGACTCTGGCAGAATTATCTTTTTAAATATCAATGTTATTCAACCAAATAATGCTTAAAGTGATTATCATTTGTTACGTTTTAGGCATGTTGCTTTCTTTATCTGTTTGCAAGTTTTGTGTTATTGCCAGGGAAGATGATAATACAACATGATAAATATGAAGTCCCTGTTTATTTCTTTTAAGAAGGGATACAGTGGGGTGTCTGGGTGGCTCAGGTGGTTAAGCATCTCCCTTCAGCTCAGGTCATGAGGTCCTGGGATCGAACCCCACATTGGGCTCCCTGCTCAGCGGGAAGCCTGCTTCTCCTTTTCCCACTCCCCCTGTTTGTATTCTCTCTCTCTCTCTCTCTGTCAAATAAATAAATAAATAAACAAACAAACAAACATCTTTTTAAAAAAATAAGAAGGGGGCGCCTGGGTGGCTCAGTGGGTTAAAGCCTCTGCCTTCTGCTCAGATCATGATCCCAGGGTCCTGGGATTGAGCCCCGCATTGGGTTCTCTGCTCAGCAGGGAGCCTGCTTCCCTTCCTCTCTCTCTGCCTGCCTCTCTGCCTACTTGTGATCTCTGTCTGCCAAATAAATAAATAAATAAATAATCTTTAAAAAAATAAGAAGGGATACAGTGGCAAATTAGTTAAAACTCCTAAGCCTCCACATATATTTTGTTTGCTTTTTTTCTTTTTGTTATGTAGGAGACATATCTCTTATTGGTTCTGAAACTGCATACCCTTTCTCTAATGAAATTCCTGAAAAATAAAAAATAAGATTGTCAGTTGTCCTCTCAGAATGTTGCTTATCTCACAAAGTTGTGGTTCTATCAATACTACAGTATAAGGCTCTATTAGAAGAGGACTGTGAGGCATAAACACTATAATATACATGGCCAGACAGTAACATTTATCACACGATGTATTGAAAGGGCTTTTCATGAAAACAGCATACATATGGATTTTCTTTTCTTTGAAGAAAAAGCTTCAAATAAGCTTGGACTCTTTCATTTGGATATCCTCTGATACTTCATACCAAACCTAATCAAAATCAAAATCAATTTGTTCTCTGCTGACCCCTCTATCCTAAAACCTACAGGGGCACCTGGGTGGCTCAGTGGATTAAGCCTCTGCCTTGGGCTCAGGTCATGGTCTCAGGGTCCTGAGATCAAGCCCGCATTAGGCTCTCTGCTCAGCAGGGAGCCTGCTTCCCCCACTGCCTCTCTGCCTCCTTGTGATCTCTCTCTCTGTCAAAAAAAAAAAAAATCTAAAACCTACAGTCGGTTCTCCTTCCCCAGTTTCTCTGGTAGCACCAATCTTCTGGCCAAACAACCAGAGAATCTTAAAATCAAAAAAAGACTTGAGGTCATCTACTTTAAACTCCTGTCTCATCTAGGAAATGCTTTGGTAACACAACTGAGATCCTGATCTCTAACTCAGTCTACCAGGATTCAAATCCTGGCCACTTGAATGGATTCTTGAGCAAATCACTTCACCTCTCTGTGCCTTGATTTCAATGAGAATAATAACAGAGCCTATTGTATTGACTTATAATGAGGAATACATGAAATATTACTATGTAGAGCACTCAGCCCAGTGCCCAACACAGAGTAAACACTCAATAAATGTTAGTCTTTAATATTAGGAAGAAGATATTTACCCATCTTTTCTTAAACTCTGCCAGTACTAAGAATCACACAACTTTCAAGGCAGATCATTCCAATATTAGAGTTATCATTTTAAGAAGTCCCATATTCCTTCAATAAACATTCATCAAGTGTCTGCAAAATATGATGCTAGAACCTGAGAACAAAGAGAGGAGTAGAGAATAGTGTCTGTCCTGACAAAGTTCCCAGTCTATGCAGTTCAGCGCCAAGTGGCCTGTGGCTGTCCTGCACTCCCTTGGAAGGGATACTTTAAAGTTCCACAGGGATGTGACCAATGAGATGCTTCAGCTACCTCAAAGCAACTAGTTCACAGGCTCCCCAGGGAGGTCAGTCCTCTCTTCTGGAAGAAATCACCTTCCTCTTGTGAACCTCCATTTCTTTATGTCTAAATAGGAGTAAATAACCTTGCCTATTATGTCACTGGATTGTTGTAAAAATAAAATGAGATCATTATATCATCCTTGTAACCTGTCAGATATTCTGTAAAGATGAGACATTCCATGTGGTAAGCCAAAGAAAAAACATGACTCTTCTCATGATAGAATTATAGATACCAGTCAGCACGGCAAGGTCTTAGGTCTTTTGGCTAGGAACTAATACCTAGACCTTGGTCTGTACCAAGACCCCAAATCAGGTTTACCAGCAAGGACAAGACCAGACTGAATCAACAAGGCATCCAGCACTGCTCCTGAAAATCTAATTGGTGGCCACATATTTTGTTGGAAAGTCATCAGGTTTTAGATCCAGATTGACCTAGAGTCAAAAGGCCTTATCTTCCACTTACTAGCTGGGTGATCTTGTGCAAGATACTCAATTTAAGCCACAGCTCCATTTGTAAATTAGATTCTCTCTCCTCGGAATTTCAGAGTTAGAATGTAGAGACATTCAGAGTTTGGACTAATCTTTTGAGCAGAGGGGACGTGATATCAAGGAATATAAATTAGCTATCATCTGCCCACCACAGACTTGAAAAAACAACAAAGTCAGTCCGCAGAAAGAAAAGAACCAAACAGCACTATGGTGAGAAGCAGGGACAGGAGTTGAAACTTCCCAGCTCCTGATGTACTTCCACTTTCAGAGAACAGAACTTCCTAAGACTCAGCTGAATTTGGGTTCCAGGATCATCCCTGAACTTTTAAAGTAAACCGTTTCTTTAGGCTTAAGTTAGGTCTAGGTTTAGGCTTAGTCAGTTTCTATTTCTTGCAGGCTGGAGTAACTGATAGTTTCTTCTTGGCACTCCCAGGTTTCCTTGAGTGATTGTTTCTTGGAGACCCAGGAAACTATTCAGTCAGTCGCAAACGGGACTTGCAGAGCCTAATCCTCTACTCTTAGATGAAAGGTGGTGGGAAGTAGGAACAGATTCTCCAACACTTTAGAGGCATGTTAGTGTTTTAGCATTTTCCTAAATTATGGAGAATGAGTGAACTGCCAAATTTCATTCATCATCAGTGATATTTACCATGAACCATCATCAGCCAAAAGAATTCTGAAGAGTTAGTTTAAAAACCTAAACCAAACTGAACTGACCTTAACAGGTTTATTGCATTGAAATATTTTTATTAGGTGTTCTAAAATTATAATTATTTTATTAAAAATAAGATAAAATTGGCTACTGAACACATGGCTATAAGACTGAAAATTTTATTAATAAGATACATTTAATAATTATTTTGTCATTCCATTTAAGAAAGACTTTCGTAGTTAATTTAAAACAGACACCATCGATTGCCTACACCAAATCTATCCAGCTCTCTCTCCTCATTCACAAAACTGCAATTTTGTCCAGATTTCCAACCCCCTTTGAGAGGCCATGTGCTTCAGGGAAAGATGGACCTGGCCCCAGCACCAAGCACTGGGTCATGAATGATCCCGTGACTGATTCCTCCTATGAATGGTTGGTTCAGTCTCGGATACACAACATAATTCTAACCAACGAAGTGTGAGAGTTGAGGGTTTGTCAAGAAGACTTCTCTTTTCCAAAAGAAATACAAACAAAAAGGTGGTCTTCTCTTTCTCTGGATATTGTCATTTGAGACCAATGACAGGAAACAAAGCTAACATACCAGGAACTGTAAGACAGAAGGATTACAGAAACTGGATGAGATTTCTGAGATATTGAATTACCACGTAGCATCACCTATCACCTCTAGACCACTCATTATGTGAGATAATAAAAGTACTTAATATTTAAGTCAATTTTAACTGGAGATTTCTGTGACTTGGGGCTAAAAGGATCCCGACTGATACTGCTATATCTAACAATCTCTTGAAAATGATGGTAGCATTTGGCAATTTCTAACATTCTTCTATGTGTTTAAAAGTGAGTTGAATAAAAATAATTCTTCAACTATTCCCCTACAACCCTAAAAATTCCATATGCTCCAAGAAAGAAAATGTCTTTGAAATCCTCACTCCTGTCATCTGCTGTTTTGTACTTAGAATGTACCAACATAGCGCCGCTGCCCACTTCATGCCACCTCCACAGAAGTCTGTCCAAGCACACCTGTTAAAACTCTTTATTTGGAGAATTTCCTTTCCTTCACTCCCACTATGATTGTATGAGAGTGCTTTCTGGGCTTTTCCCCCTAGTATCCTTTTCTTTCTCCCTCTTTGCCATTCCTAATTAAGAGTGATCTTCCTTGGGGCACCTGGGTGTGGCTCAGTTGGTTAAGCCTGTGCCTTCAGCTTGGGTCTTGATCCCCAGGTCCTGGGACCAAGTCCTGCCTCAGGCTCCTTGCTCAGCAGCAAGCTGGCTTCTCTTTCTCTCTCTGTCTACTGCTTCCCTGCCTATGTGCTCGCTTGCTCTCTCTGTCAAATAAATAAATAAAATCTTTAAAAAAAGAGTAATCTTCCTTAAGGCAAACCCATCACTATCCCCATGTAGACTTTCCAAATCCCACCTTTGTCCCTGCAGAATGGCCTGTCCCCTCCGATGTGGTAAAAAGTGCATTTTCTGGAGTCAGACTGTTAAGATTTGAACCCTGGCTCCACCCTTTACCAGACGCAAGTTACTGAATCTGTGCTTTCAGTTTCCTCTTCTATAAAGCGGCACCAATCAATAGTGCTTTTAGAATTATTGGGATAATTAAATAAGACAATGCATGTTAGCACTTAGCACATGCCAGGTACAGAGTAAATATTCCATAAATGTAATAATCCTGTGATTATGATTACAGAAAATCTATGGCTTCCATTGCACCATCTTCTCTGTATTTTTCTTTATCATGCTTTGAGTTACTTGCATCTAATTCATTTTTGTAGCTCAGCATCTAGCACTGGCCTAAAAGGTAGTAGGCACTACATGAACACTTTTTGATTGAATGATTGTGTTACTGCCTAACTCATAACCCTTCATTGGCCCCTGACTGCCTATAGTATAAAATCCATACACTTTAACATGGTTTACAAAACTTCCAATACCTGCCTCCTATACATCTGTCTCACTTCATCTTCTACATACCAGCTAAGCAAGATCACTCATAGCTTCCCAAAGAAACATTTCCTTCAACTGGGAATGTCCTCCCAGGCCCTTTTCTAATCTGGTGAATTTCTTTTGACATCTGAGGCCCAAATCAAGTATCTTTTCCTACAGTCTTTCCTGACCATCTTAAAACTTGCCACCAAGTCCAGAAACACAGGCAAACACATAATAGTTTTGTTGGGATTATTACATTATAGGATAAAATAATCTATCTGCATTTCCAAACTTCATGGCAACGCTGTAGCTAGAACTGATCCCTCCCTCCTCTGTGCTCCCACACTATCTTTTCCCTCTTTCGTGAAGTGCTGACTACCTGGGATGCAACACACAGAGGCCCTGCATTATTGATCTGTGTCCCAACCACTGAACTCTGACTGACACAGGTGAAACACACAGAAAATATCTGTCAAATAAACAAAATGTCAACAACTATTATGGCTCATCTATGTGTTGGGCAAGGAAAACTGCCACCCACTGAATCACTGATCGTGAACATCCCTAGCGCACAAATCCTGCCTGCAATCACTTTCATCCTTGTTGCTCTGGAAAATGAAGCAAAATGCTTGCCATGTGCCCTGGTGACTTCTTCTTCTTCTTCTTCTTTTTTAAGATTTTATTTATTTGATAGAAAGAGAGGGGACACAAACAGGGGGAGTGAGAAAGGGAGAAGCAAGCTCCCCACTGAGCAGGGAGCCCGATGTGGGGCTCAATCCCAGGACCCTGGGATCATGACCTGAGCAGAAGGCAGACACTTAACAACTGAGCCACCCAGGCGCCCTGCTCTGGTGACTTCATACTGCATTGCTTATATTCAGTTTTTACTCCTGGTTAAAACATGTCTTCTTTGAAGGAATATTTGCATGTTTTGAAAATGAAAAAATTAAGGAAATGTGGTTTATAATTAGTCAATGTTATGTGATGCCTTCACAAAGAAAAGTATCAATAGAGTAAAATGAATAAAACACTTCAAAATAAATGATACACTAACATATGAATGTTCTTATTAATAAAATTAAAATTTTACAAAGAGCTATTATCTAAACTGACCAGATAAATGCATTGCTGTTAAGATCAACTTTAATTTATACTGGCTGATAGAGCTCATGTATATATAGTTGCAGTCAGATCACGTGGCATTTCAACTGGTGAACTAGTGGGCCCCTACCCCCTCTACCTGCAGTCTCTAGATTATGGTAAAAATTCTAAGCGAGGGGCACCTGGTGGCTCAGTCAGATAAGCCTTGGACTCTTGGTTTCAGCTCAGGCCATGATCTCAGGGTCATGAGATTGAGCTCCACATCAGACTGCACTTGGCGTAGAGTTTGCTTGGGATTGTCTCTCTCCCTCTCCCTTCCTCCTGTTCACGGGTGCTCACTCTCTCTCTCTCAAATAAGTAAATCTTAAAAAAAAAAATAAAAAAAAATCTCAAGCCAGTCTCCTCTCAGCAAACTCTCTAATGAAACTGTATTTCTTAAAGACAACATTTAGCCTGAAAAACAAGCAATTCACATGACAGTTTCATGAGACAGTCTGTGAAGTGGAAGATAGCCTCCAGCGAGTGATGGGAAACCATGTTGTCAGATG
Organism: Lontra canadensis; assembly: GCF_010015895.1. Lineage (NCBI taxonomy): Eukaryota > Metazoa > Chordata > Mammalia > Carnivora > Mustelidae > Lontra > Lontra canadensis. Next base: position 29,577,646 of record NW_022630996.1, read on the forward strand.
CATGTTTCACAGCTGCACCCTGGCAGTCTAATGAGGGAGACATTTAGAGGCTCTGCTTTAATAATAACTTAGTTTCCTGGGAAACTTTATTCTCTCTCACAGTAGAAGAGCTTACAATTCCACGGACACTATGAGCATTCTTAACATTTAAGAGATGATCCGATCTGGGGGAAGTTATATTTTCAATCTGATTTTGAGTATTGCTGTAGGGAGGTAATGCCATCATCACTCATTGAAATCTAGAGTAAAATTATTGTCATCCAATAAAGAATTACTCTGTTCATCATTAATCCAACCCATGCAAAGTGAGTCATAGTAAATACATATTCATGGTGCAAGAGCACCCAAAACTGACACTGTCAAGTTGGCACGTAAAACCTCTCAGAGGAAGTTGATAAACTGATACAGGATGATTCAAAAAATATTGAACACCTTCCAAAATGGACTACTCAGTAACCAGGTAATGTACAATCACATATGTATTAAACCATGGGTAACCTTTTAACTGTCTAGCCATAGGGAAAGTGTTAGGTTTTAACCCCATGTTTATATTGTTAAGTGTTCAATTATTTTTGAACCATTCCATACAATACTATGGGTATTCTGAGGTCCAAAAATGGGATTTAGATGCGCTGTGGACTCCCTGAAATTATATTTTATCCCATATTATAATTTGTCTTTATGTAATAGCATGGAATCAACAAAACTTTTCATTAACAGATTTTACAGTGATATTAATAATTACTTAATTTAATCTTAAGTTTAATTTAGGATTTAATAAAGTCATATATCACTTTTAGGTCTATTAGTAAACATTAAAAAAAATGTTGTCATATTAAGTACACTTCATTCACTGCAATCCCTATCATAATACCAATGGCATTATTCATAGAACTAGAACAAATAATCCTAAAATCTTTATGGAACCACAAAAGACCCCCCCAAGAGGCAAAGCAATCTTGAGAAAAAACAAAGCTGGAGGTATTATGCTCTCTGATTTCAACTATAAAACAAAGGTATAGTAATCAAAACAGTATGGTACTGGCACAAAAATAGACCCATAGATAACGGCATAGAATTGGGAGCCCACAAATAAACCCACATTTATATGGTCAATTAATCAATGACAAAGGAGGCAAGAATGTACAATGAGGGGGGCGCCTAGGTGGTTTAGTCAGTTAAGCGTCTGCGTTCTGCTCAGGTCTCAGGGTCCTGGTATCCAGCCCTGTATCATTGGGCTTCCTGCTCAGTGGGTAAGCTGCTTCTCCCTCTCCTCCCTGCTCATGCTCTCTCTCTCACTATCTCCACCACGTCTCTTTCTCTCTCTCTCTCAAGTAAATAAATAAATAAATAACTTTTTTTTAAATGTACAATGAAAAAGACAGTCTCTTTAGCAAATGGTGTTAGGAAAACTGGACAACAATATGCAAAAAAAATGTAACTGGACCACTCTCTTACACCATATGCAAAAATCAAATCAAAATGGATGAAAGACTTAAATATAAGACCTGAAGCCATAAAATTTCTGTAAGAAAATACAGGCAGTAAGTTCTTTGACATTGATCTTACCTACATTCTTTTATATATGTCTCCTCTGGTAAGAGCAACAAAATAAAAGAACAAACAATTAGGACTACAACAAACTCAAAAACTTTTGCCCAGCAAAGGAAACCATTAACAAAAGGAAAATCAACCTACTGAATGGGAGAAGACATTTGCACATGATTTATCTGATAGGGGTTCATATCCAAAATATGTAAAGAACTCATATAACTCGGTAATAACAACAACAACAACAAAAACCTGGTTAAAAATGGGCAGAGAAGGCATACAGGTGCGCAAAAAAGCACATGAAATGATGTTCAACATCACTAATCATCAGGGAAATGCAAATCAAAACCACAAGATACACCTCACACCTGCCAGAATGGCTATTATCAAAAAGACAAGTATTGGCAAGGATGTAGAGAAAAGGGAACTCCAAGCACTGTTGGTAGAAAGGTAAATTGGTGAGGCTACTATAGAAAACAATATAGAGGTTCCTCAAAAAATTAAAAATAGAACTACCATACAACTAGCTATTCCATTTCTGGGTATTTATCTGAAGAAAATGAAAGCACTAATTCAAAAAGATATACATACTGCTATGTTCACTGCAGCATTACTTACAATAGCCAAGATATGGAAGTTACCCAAGTGTCCATTGATAGATTATTAAATAGATTAGATGTGTTATGTGCGTGTACATATATACATAATATTCCAACATATATACATAATATTCCAATATTACTTCACCATATAAAATAATGAAACATGGATAGATCTAGAAGACATTGTGCTAATAAAGTAATTCAGACAGAGAAAGACAAATACCATATGATTTCACTTATATGTAGAATCTAAGAAACAAATGAACGAACAGAAGAGAAACAGACTTATAGATACAGGGAACAAAGTTGTGGTTGTGGTGGGGGGGGAGCAGGGGATGGGTGGAGGGTGGGTGAAATAAGTAAAGAGGATTAAGAGGTACAAACTTCTAGTTATGAAATAAATAAGTCCCAGGGATGATAATGTGCACTCAATAAAATCACGATAACTTTGCATGGTCACAGAGGGTAACTAGACCTATCAAGGTGACCATTTTATAATATATAAAAATATCAAATTACTATGCTGCACATCTGAAACTAATAGAATACTGTATGTCAATTATCCTTCAATTTCAGAATAACGAATACACTTCAACTCTGGCTGCTGCAGAGCTCTTACCAGCATTCCTGCTCTAGGACCCAGGTCACTGCTAGCACATAGAGAAACTTTTCTAACTTCTACAAAATTTAAAAAAGTCACCAAGATGCCCTTCCTCTTGGAGAGAGGGAGGCAGTCCTCCAATGGGGAGCATTGTTTGGTATGGGAAATGTGATTGGGTTTCAACCGCTTGGCACCTCCTCAGCTGGATACCTTTGTGTATCACACAAACTATACAACTGCAAACAGCAGCCCCACTTGGGTGCCAATGGAAGTGAAAATATACCAGGACTCTTCTGTACATTTCCTATAGAAAATACTTTGAACAAAGACTGTATATATTCTTGTTCGGAATTTGTATTTGTATTTGATTCTAAGATCCACATTTTTTAACTATTTAACATCTCTGAAACTGATGTTTCTTACAGTGCTATACCCAGTCACCCACTCAATAAATTTCATATAATGAATAATGAATACACACACACCAAAAAAAAAAAAAAATTAAGGAAGTGAAATAATTCTAAATTCTATTTTTATATTTCACTCAGAATAATAAGTTATTTTCTACTCGAAAGATGACACCCTGTAGATCTATCCAATAGAGCACTTTTTCTTGTCCTCTGTTTTCAAGGACTCCTTAGACTAAAATAATTCCTCCTCAACCTCAAAGCACTTTGTTTATGTTCTTCTTGTGGCCTTATGCTATTCTGCTTTGCACTGTAATTATATTTTGCTTTTCTTGCCTATAAAATCCTACAGGGCAGGGCCTGTGGACCTTTGTCTTCTCTGCTATGTAGGGCAACAGCATGGTCAAGTAGAAGCAAAATGGCCTCTGGAGATAGGCCAAACTCATCCAGGTCTTGGTCCTGCTGTCTACTGGCTCTATGATCGTGAGCAAGTTATTTAACCTCCCAGAATCCCATTTCCTCACTTGGAAAAGGGAGGTAACATGGGATTGGTCTGAAGGTTTAAAACTGAGTTGAGTTAGAAAGGACTGGCACTTAGCAAGTTCTTTGTAGCAGACTGCCACTATTTTTTCAGCATTCTGGAAACAGGCAGATTCACATTCAGGCTTGGCCACTTATTATGATCCCTAACTACCAGTTACTTCTGAATGTCTAAGCTTCTAAGCACCATGAAGGTAGGATGCTATCTGTCTCATTCACCGTTTGTCCTTAGCATCTAACACAGAGCCTGGCTGGTGTTGAATGGACCAGTGAATGAATAAAAAAAGAAGATAATCCTTAGAGCACTATTGTGAGAATTAGAAAGAATGTATAAAAGTGCCAGTCACAGTTACAGTGCCTGGTACATAGTAGGCACAAATAACTAATTTTTGACTTTCAAAACAAATAAATATGAAAAAAAAATAGGATGCAAAAAGTGCTATGGGCATTCACACCCTTGTATTTATCATGTGATTACTGGAATAGGCAAGAGAGGACATGGCTACATGGCTGGCTTGATGACTAACATTCTACCATAAAAATGGGCTCACACCTCCAACGCAACACGATTATAGGCAGCAAGAGTCACTTACTTGTTTAGTAAATACTTACTGAGCACTTAGGAAGTGGAGGATACCAAAACGGATAAAATATTTATGAATAAGTACATCTATGTCAGGGACTAACATGGAGGTGCTTGCTTTCCAAGACTCTGAGGCCTTAGATGACTCAAGTTTCCATGTAAAAATAGATTTTAAAAGATCACAGAGAACATACAGGACACTCAATAGCCCCTTTCCTCTTTATTTCAAATACTACTTCCATAACTGTGACCTGTCTGCTCCCACCCACTTAGACAGAGGGAGGTAGAGCCTCTGATCTTTGTCGTAAATAAGAGAGTATAGGAGCCATGACTCTGGAGGTCAGGACAAGGGAGGTTCCTACTGGATATACCCTCCCATTATTATAGCACCAAGGGAAGGAAGGTTGTGTAGAAATGAAGACTGGGTGGAGGGAGGGTAAACTGTAACCATGAGTCTAAAGATAAATGATTATACCTCATCTGTAACCTGGCTTCCTGGTGATCTCACCTAAATTTTCCATACTGATGTGTGTCATTGTTGTTCACCAAGACAGATAGGAAAGTAGAGTCCATAAGCCATACTGGAGTAACTATCGATCAAAGAGGAGGAAAAAGTCCAGGGCTGTCATGTTGAATTAACAATTTAAATTTCGTCATACATCCTTATATTGATATCCTTAATTCAAAATATAATAAGACACAGAGTTAAAACAATGCTACAGGTCTTCATATAAGCCTTTCCTGGCAGTCTAAGCAGTAACCTCAAGACCTATCCTTAAGCTTCCACAGCCTCCTGTATCCCCTCTAAGCCTTTAACGATGGATGCAGATTTCTGGCCACAACAGGGAACACAAGACATAGGGAGCAGCAGCAACACCACTTGAAAAATTATGAACAAAAAAATTTCTAGGACCAATTATGCAAGAAGGAAAGAAGGGAGGGTAGAGAGAAGGTGGAAGGGAGGGAGAAGAAAGGCAAGAAATAATAAATCAACCTAACAAGGTCCAGCCATATCAAGGACTAATTATGTAAAACACTGAGCTAAAGGAGCTCTGAGGAATGGCCCTTTCACCCCCACCGGTCTTTGGGGGGCATTTGTATTAACTGGCTGAGAAATATGATGTTAGGGGTGCCTGGGTGGCTCAGTTGGTTAATTGCCTGCCTTTGGCTCAGGTCATAATCCCAGGATCCTGGATTGAGCCTCACATCAAGCTCTCTGCTCAGCAGGGAGCCTGCCTCTCCCTCCTCCTCTGCCTGCTACCCCCCTGCTTATGGTCTCTGTCAAATGAATAAAATCTTTAATAAACAAACAAACAAACAAGTAATTAAATGTTAAAGGGGGGAAAATGGCAAGCACAGTCAATTAAAAGAAAAATTAAAAAAGGAATATGATGCTGACCTATAAGAAACAGGATGCTGAGAGAACATTCTATTTCAAACAGCAGACCTCAGGAGGGCCCAGGGCCACTTTTGAGGGTACCAAGCTACAAACAGGTGGTCAGCATCTGACATCCTCCTTGTTCTGTTTATGTAAAATATCTTCTATTCTACCTCTTCCACTGGGGAAGACAGAAGTGGCATGAGCAGCAGCTGGGAGGGAGTGTGTATGCGGAAGGGAGGTGGGGAGTTAGCCCCATTCTGGACATGCATTCATCATTGTGTGTTCTGGGTAGGCAAGATGTTAAAAGACTTCTCTGGTCTTCCAAGGGCAACAAGGATCAAAGCTAAAGCTCCTGTCATGTGTGACAAAAAGGAAATTTTTCTTGTTCCAGGTTCTCCTTCCAGGTACTTGAGAGAATTCTTCCAGAGCATTGGCCTGCTCTGCACATCTGCGCAGCCCACTGTCCCCATCGAGCAGCCCACAGCCAGGCTGCCCTTTGGCTCTCAGCAGGTGACGGCTCCCTGTGTCATAACTACCCTCCCTGGGCTGCTGCCTGCCTTCCCCCTCTGCTTCCTACCTGAATCCCTCAAAGCATCACGAAGATCAGAAGGACTGTGCTGACAGAAAAGGACATAACACTATAGAAAACAGTATTTCTCCAAAAACAAAGCGGGCTCCTGCCCTATGGTGCATCTGCTCCACATTTCCTAGTGTTCTCATATTTTGTTCTCCTTGGTTCACTACTCCTTCTACAGAATTAAGGCAGGCAGACCTAAATCTGTTTACACAAGAGAAGTCCTTGGGCCTCTGCAGGTGCCGTCAAGCCCACTACACCTCTGATCTGTACCTGCCAACATGAGACAGAGGGAGAGACTGAAGCAGCAGGAAGATACTGAGAAGAAAGAAGAGGAGAAAGACTGGGTGTGAAACATCAGCACCCTGCTCTCCATCTCACAGTAGTCTCCTGATGGTAACATTCTTTCTTGATTTTTTAATGTAACAGTTTTTAATCCATAATAAGTGATCTTCTCACAGGAAAAATTGACGGACTGTCTGTTACAATTTAACCAAGCTGAAATTTTGTAACATGAGGCCATACAGTATGTTCTTTTATAGAAAAATGGTAGGCCTGCCTTATCCCTAAAGAAAAAAGAACATGGTGAAAAAGAACACAGTGAGACTGCCTTGTTTACTGAGGCTGCTAAAATAATAAACTGATTATTATGAGTCCCATTTTAGTATGTCTGAGTGAGAATTTGTTGAAGCAGAAAGTGCATTATGGGGAAAATGCTTAGGAAGTGAAATTAGGTATTTCATACATGGAACAGCAGCTGCTCAGAGAGCAGAAAACCCCTCAGAAATAATTTATCAAGTGGTGATGTAGCCAACAACAATGAAACAACTCTTCTTCCAAATGAGGGAATGGTCCTAGATAGCTGTCACTGCAGATGACAGCAACATTATAGTCCAGATCTTGGAACTACTGCATAACTAATGTTCAACGGTTTATAGCCCAGAATGAACATTCTGGAAGCAAACAATCTTTGATTCAACATTATCAAAAACAGAATATTAAAGCATAATCACAGTGTAGACATACACCATGGCCAAAATGCAAAGTGATGTTGGCTTGTGCAAGAAAGCTTTCTATAAGCATGAGACATTCCAAACACCAGTTAATACTGAACAGGCAAGTCTGACATTAGACAAGTGCGTGAGGTAGAAAAGCCACAACTAGTATAAAAACAAGAAAAAAGAAAAGAAAAATAAAGAAGAGTGGTAATGAACAAGAAAGTTCAACAGAGTAATTGCAACTTTTGGTAGATAATTCTTCCAAGGGCATTTGTAAATGATGTACCGGCTCTTTGGCAGACAGGTCAAGTTATTCTTCTGAAACTATAAACATTTGTTGGGAGACAGTTTTAGAAAGTTTTGGAAAGAGGAGGCAAAATTGCCAGGTTGGTAAAAGGCTACTGACATGAAAACAATAGCTTCTGAGGAGAGGACTGACATGATGTTGATGATTCTTAGAAGATTAATCTACTAATCAGAAGAATGAATTGAAAGGGGATGGGCAGGGTTGGGTTCAGGTTCTGTGAGTCTGAAGCTATTATCAGCTTAAAGAGGGTGTAGGTCGTTTTGGGGTTGTTGTTTTGGTTTTTTTTTTTAAGACTTTATTTATTCATCTGACAGAGAGAGATCACAAGTAGGCAGAGAGGCAGGCAGATAGAGAAGGGGAAGCAGGCTCCCCACCGAGCAGGGAGCCCGATGCAGGGCCCGATCCCAGGACCCTGAGACCATGACCCAAGCCGAAGGCAGAGCCCCAACCCACTGAGCCACCCAGGTGCCCCAAGAGGGTATAGGTTGTTTTTAAGAAAAAGAATATATATTTAAGAATACAAAACTGCTGGTGCCATACCCAGAGCCTTTGAATGCACCCATATAAGGAAAGAGGCCTGAAGGTTAAACTTCTGTACCTTCACAATAAGCTACCTTATGGATAAGTGATAGCTTAACCCCTATCTGACCACCCAAGCTGGAAACCCAGAAGTCATCTTTTTTTTTTTTTTTAAAGATTTTATTTATTTATTTGACAGAGAGAGATCACAAGCAGGCAGAGAGACAGGCAGAGAGAGAGGAGGAAGCAGGCTCCCTGCTGAGCAGAGAGCCTGATGCAGGGCTCGATCCCAGGACCCTGTGATCATGACCTGAGCTGAAGGCAGCGGCTTAACTCACTGAGCCACCCAGGCACCCCAGAAGTCATCTTTGATTCTTCCTCGCATTTCCTCTTCAGTCACCAAGTCATGACCATTTCATTTCCTAATTATTTCTCAAATTCATTTCTTTCTTCATTCTTTTTTTTTTTTTTTTTGAAAGAGAGAGTGAGCATGCAAACAGGAGGGAGAAGGGCAGAGGGAGAGGAAAAGAAAATTAAGCAGGTTCCATGCCCAGCACAGAGCCCAAGGTGGGGCTGAATCTCATGACCCTGAGATCACAACCTGAACCAAAATCAAGAGTCTGACACTAAACTTACTGAACCACCCAGGCGCCCCTCTTTCTTCATCCTTAATAGCAATACATCTACCAACGGCATCTCTTACCTACTCTACTGCAAAGAGCTTCCTAACAGGTTCCCTGTTCCCATTCCCTGACCAGGTCAGAAAACCTTGACCCTAACACTCAGAACTCTATCTAATCTCTACCTAAAAATTAAATCTACAATTTCACATATCTATTGAGTACCCTTCATTAAAGCCCTAGTTAGGAGAAAGCATTAAGCCTCCTTAGCATGACAAGCAGGCCTCCATGACCTTGTCCTTTGTACCTCAGCAACCTCAACATTCAACTCCTCACAGTATCAACAACATACTGCCTGTATTTCTTTGCAAACACCTTTAAAGTTTTCATATCCAGGCTTTCAGTTCCTGGCTGACCTCTTAGCTTAGAGTTTCTGTTTCTCCTCATCTTCCTCCTTTCCTCCCTTAAGATACTCCACATACTATATTGAGGACTTGTTTCTCTCTTTTCGTCTCCTCTCCAGCCTATCATTAACTCAGGGGTAGGAGCCATGTCTGACTCATGTTTGTATCCCTAGCACTTAGCAGAATGTAGGTCCTCATTAGATTATTTTTGAATGAACAAATTAATGATTGAATCAATCACTGTATGAGTCATTCTCTCTGACAAAGGACATAGAAACAAGAAGAATAGAGAACTTATTTCTAGATTATGCCCATTATTGTGGATAAGAGAAAGAAAAGAAGGCAATTAAGCATAGGCTACTGAGAATAATTAGAAAAGTAGAAGGAGGGCCCTTGAGTGGCTCAGATGGTTAAGCATCTGCCTTCGGCTCAGGTCATGATCATGGGGTCCTGGGATCGAGTCCTGCATTGGGCTCCTTGGTCAGTGGGGAGCCTGCTTCTCCCCCTGCCCCTCCCTCCCTCTCTCTCTCTCTCTCTCATGAATAAATAAAATCTTAAAAAAAAAAAAAAGAAAGAAAGAAAAGAAAAGTAGGAGGATTAACAGGAATTGTGTCATTTTCTTTCTATTTATCATTAAGTTATACTGTTTCTACAGTGAATGCATACTACTTTTTAAATAAGAAGTAAGTTTGGGGCACCTGGATGGCTCAGTGGGTTAAGCGTCTGCCTTCAGCTCAGGTCATGATCTCAAGAGTCCTGGGATCGAGCCCCACATCGGGCTCTCTGCTCAGCAGGGAACCTGCTTTCCCCACCTCTCTGCCTGCCTCTCTGCCTACTTGTGATCTCTCTCTCTGTCAAATAAATGAAATAAAAAAATCTTTTAAAATAAATGAATAAGAAATAAGTTTATTAGGGTACATGCTAAGCTGCTTAAAACAGAGACCCCAGAATGCAAGCTGGTGCAACCACTCTGGAAAACAGCATAGAGATTCCTCAAAAAGTTGAAAATAGAGCTACCCTACGACCCAGCAATTGCACTACTGTGTATTTACCCTAAAGATACAAATGTAGTGATCTGAAGGGGCACATGCACCCGAATGTTTATAGCAGCAATGTCCACAATAGCTAAACTATGGAAAGAACCTAGATGCCCATCAACAGATGAATGGATAAAGAAGATGTGGTATATATATACAATGGAATACTATGCAGCCATCAAAAGAAATGAAATCTTGCCATTTGCGACGACGTGAATGGAACTAGAGGGTATTATGCTGAAAGACAACTATCATATGATCTCCCTGATATGAGGAAGTGGAGATGCAATGTGGGGGGCTTGGGGGGTAGGAAAAGAATAAATGAAACAACATGGGATCAGGAGGGAGACAAACCATAAGAGATTCTTAATCTCACAAAACAAACTGAGGGTAGGGAGAGGGTGGTGGGGTTATGGACATCGGGGAGGGTATGTGCTATGATGAGTGCTGTGAAGTATGTAAACCTAGCTATTCATAGACCTGTACCCCTGGGGCTAATAATACATTATATGTCTATAAAATTTTTTAAATTATTTTAAAAATTAATTAATTAATTTTAAAAAACCAGAGACCCCAAAATAAAATGGTTAAAATACAGTATAAGTTTATTTCTCTCTCATGTAAAGACCCAAAGGTGATTAGTACATGGCTAGTGGAGCAACAGTGCTGTCCTCAACATGCCAGCCCTGCCTCTTGACCACCAATTTCTAAGGCTACTTCTAGTCTAGAGTGAGAACAAAAGTGGAGGACAAGACAAGAGCAGCAAGTTGCTCCCAGCTCCTGGCCCAACAGCCATACCCAGTTGCGAGGGACATTGGGAAATGTAGTCTCTAGTTGGGCATTGATATGGCCCAGCTAAAATTCAGAAGAGTTTTATCCATAAAAGGAAAAAAGAGAAAGGAATACCAGGGATGACGAGTGGTCCCATGGAAAGTGTTCTGTTCTGTTGGTTCTGTACCAGAGAGAGAGGAAAAGAGAATGTTTTAGTAAAGCAGTAGAAGCAAAGGCCAGATTTCAAGGAATTAAGAGTTACTGGGTACTGGGAAACTGAAGATTAAAAAGTACAGACCATTTATTCATGTTCAACAGTGAACTGAAGAAGAGAAATAGGGTGATGACTAGAAAAAAACTACAAACTTGAACCAGATTTTGTTTTGTTTTTCTTGGAGAAGGAATAACCCATGCTTGTCTGAAGTTGTCAGTGGAGATAAGGATCAAATGCTTGAGAAGACCTAAGCCTGGATATGGCAGCTCTGCAGAGGCAGAAGGCCTCCTCTCCTGAAGCTGAGGGAGGGATGACAGGTCAGGCTGGAGACACTGATACTGAAGTGGAAGGTAGGGGGAAGTTTATCCTACCCACCAGTTCTCCAGTTCTCCCTCCACAGAGTCCCAAGCCCCAAACTTTCCTACCCCTAATCCTACCCAACCATCCCCCAAAATATCACCTGTTACCCAGTACCATTTTCTATTTTGCAAAGTCAATGAATCACCTAGACAAGAGTTTCAACAAAGACTTCGAGGGACACTCAGCCTCCTCTTCGATTCATTTAGTTACACACTCTTTATTCAGTACATAAAGATTACTCTCTACATTCTGTCAGCTAGGGGTATAGAGGTGGACAAGACAAAATCCTTGCCTCCGTGGAATTTGACTTTGAGGACAACATGTACATTTCAACAATAACCTTCTGAAGACAATGCCTGGCATTTGCTGTGTTATCCAGTTTACTTTAGCAGTAAAATTTTCTGGGAGGGGAGAAGACAGGGAAACAGTATGACACAGGGGACACACAGTCACACTGAATCTATACCTGTTCTCTGGTGGCTAGAACATAAATCTAGAAAATAAATCCACAGAACTCATACTTAGAAAACAGAGATAACACCATGTCTATCTTGAAGAAATGTTACTAGGTATTCAAGCCTCTATACAGTACCTTGAATGACCATAAAGAGCCAGTGGTTCTACCACCTTGATTCTCCACAGGAGCACATGCTTCTCTCCTTCTGTTCTCCCCTTCTCAACCCATTCTTGGCCCTCTGTTTGCTTTTAATTTTCTTCATGTTCTCCTGAATACAATCACCTTCCAACTTTCGTTTAAACTCAACAGGCCATTTGTAATCACTGCTGGGCAGTGGAGAGTACAGGTTAAGAGGATACGTGGACTCCTAAGTGAAAGGCTTGAGTGTGATTCTCAGTCCTGAACAATTTCACTGATATCTCTGAGCCTCAGTTTTCTCATCCGCAAATGGACATAACACCTACCTTGTGGCTTGCTTCTGAGAATTAAATGGGGTGTCTGTGTAAAGTTCACACACTGTTAGACCTAGCAATCACCAAAAAAGGTTATTTGTTATTATGTGACAATGCATCCATATAAAGAAGCTGGCATCAGACCAAAGCCTGACTGGTTCAGGCTGATGGCCCAAGTTAAAAAAGTAATGAAACAGCATTAAATACTGGGATGACTGATACATTCCTTCTGGAACACATAACTGCTATACAGACTTAGAATGAACTAGAAGCCAGAAGACTGGTCTGGTTTTACCAGCAGTCAGCTATGCTAGGGCCTCTGGGGTTGGCCCTATTAGTAATAATACAAAATGCTGAGTCATCCTACCCTCCCCCACAACGACCGGATTTGGCAGGGAGGGGAGCTGTTAGGGACTGAAATCCTCTCTGGCCGACTTCTCAGCAGAGCATTCCAGGGCCTACTTGGCCCACTCTGATCTCCTGACCCACTTGCAGCTCACCTTTTCTTTTGTCTCAGCCCTATTTATGAACTCACCTCTCTGCCTACTGATCCAACCGGTTATTTTCCTCCTCTGGGCACAAGCCTCCTGACCTCCGTTCTGGAGCCACAGCCAAACAGGCAGGTGTTCCTACTGCTACCTGAGAATTTCCACTTGGGAATCAGGGGATGCCCTGAGCAGATAAAGGTGCTTTCTTCCTGAAAACCCTGCTCAAGTTTTTTTCTAAAAGAGTTAAATGAGAGGGAGGAGAAAGCAAATAAAAAACCTGCTTCTAATGGACATAGATGAAGTGAAGCAAAAGGAAAAAAAAACTAGACATGTTTTCCAGAAGATAGATGGATGCAACTACTTGATTAACTTCCTAACCTTATCTGTGCAATCTAAGGGTACTGCCAGAGTTATAAAGATGGCTTGCCATCTCTTCTCTGTCATAAATTCTTTTCTATAATAATATCAATTTTGGTAACTAATTCACCCTTGCTCTGTGCTATAGGCCTGTAAGATGAATGGTTTGTTCTGATTTTCAGGCTTCAGAGCCTTGCAATAGAATGCAGATGTCTTAAGTTACAGAATTGGTCAACAATACTGTATTAAAAAAAAAAAAAAGACCACATGGGAAATGAATTTCGGCATCTTTGCTTACTGAATAACCTGTACTGGCAAAAATACTTGCCCTTTAAAGTCTTGAGTATACTGCTCCTTGTACCCCTGTATCTAAGTCCCCACTTCCTGTTTCCTTGGTTGTGAAATGCTGTGTGGTTATAAGTCTGATGCACAGGGACTGAGTGGTCAAAAAAGCCTCCTCTGTCCCCACTTCTGCAACCCTGACCACAGACCCTGCAAGTGACAGGAGGTGGAAGTTGCTGGCAGGTCTGAAGGGCACTAACCACCACCTCTACCACTTCCTTCCTTCTTGGGTTTCAATCTCTGATAACTGTCCTCTGCCCCTCCTCCCATCAGGTGATGCAAATGTAACCATCCTCTTGTGGGGGCATGTACAATGTGGCTGTGACATCTTACTCCTATCTACACTGATCACCAAGGGTGGCTGTGGCATGCGGGACTGCTTGCTGCCTCACTGCTCTATGCCTGACTCTCCAGAGGGCCATTGAAGATGCCTTCCCAACAGAGAAACAGTGCCTTGCTGGATAGGAAATATGCACCCTACCTCTGCTCTCTGCTTCACACAGGGCACTCTGTTGAGCCATTCCCTGATCTTGAGATTATTCTTCTTGGCTAACAATTTAAAAGACTTGCCATCTGCTCACGAGGTCCTAAAAGTTTTGATTTCAACATCTATGCTAAAGATCAAGTCCTTAGTTTTTATTCTTAATTCATATTCATTTGCAGACTAATTTTTTTTCAGGCCCTAGGTCTCTGTACTTATAATAATTCTCCTGGTTGTTAATGAAAGGGCCTGACACAACTCGTTTTATTTAGTTTGGTTTTTGTTGTGAATTATTATTGAGAAACAGGACAGAATCACAGAAGGAGAACTGATGACTTTTTTTAACTATTAAGGATTATGCTAATTATTTTTATTAATGTTTTCTGATTATAAAACTATTATATAATGTTTTATAAGATATGAAAAATCCAGGAAAGTTTACATCACCAAGGTAAAAGGGACAAAAATCTCACCACCCCATGGCAGTAACTGTCCACATTTTGATATATTTCCTTCCAATCTCTTTTTCCTACAATTTTTAGTAAGAATAGGAAGGCTATTTTTATTACTAGCACCCTTCAGCAAAGAACTGGGGCTGGGCTGGTGGGGATTGGGGGGGGACACACATATTTGCTTGTGTTTCCAACAACTCCAAAAGACAGGTGTTGCTGAAATTATAGAAACTGAGTCCTAGAAAGGTGTTAATAATTTGCCTGAGTGAGGATTCAAATCTACATCTCTCACTCCCAGGGCAAAACTTTTTATGAAGTGGACTCCCAACTGAAGCCTTTTCATGGATTTTATGGAGAGAATGAAATGTTCAGAGAGGGATGCTGGTCTTACTGAGAGTCAGATCTATCCAGTGTATTATTAAATCAGAGCTACTGAAAGAAGTCTCTTCATCTGTGTGTGTGTGTGTGTGTGTGTGTGTGCATGTGCGTGTGTGTGTGTGTGTAGCCATTTTCAAAGAGAGACTGATTTCTCTGAGAATCCAAAATATCACTGTTATTGTAAGCTGAGTAAAAAGAAATGGAGAGAGTGCTCTGAATTATCTCAAAGCAGCTCAGCAGTTCCACTCTACCAAAAGAGAAAGGAGAGTAAATCTTTGACAGTCTGGGCCACTCTCAACACAGCAAGAGCCTGGCAATGTCTTGCCTTCCAGGGACTTCCAGCTGCAGACAAATCATGACAGAACCATCTAGAGCTATTGGCCAGATGTGAGTAAAAGACAATGAACACAGAAATGGAGTTGTAGTTCTGCTAAAAACCTTTGGACTGAGATAAAAATATATATTAAGCAATCACTATGCTAGCCCTCCCTGTACAAGATCTGGGGCATTAAGACAAGTACATACAATAAATGGCTTCCCTGCCCACGAAGAGTTTCAACCAGTCAACAAATATTTATTGAGCACCTACTCTATGCACCAAACACTGTAAAGATGAGATAGGTCAGTAAACAAAACAAAGATCCCTGCCCTGAAGCACTGGCTGCTGAGTGGGAAAAGATAGACAAGACAACAATAAACGTAATTGAGACAAGCTGTGCAAATTCCAGAGGCCAGGATTTGGGTATGAAGTGCAGGTTTTACTGGGGAAACTCCTACATGAAGGGTTAACAAGAGGCATGGGGTCCCTTGACCTGCTATTCATTTTATATTCACTTGTTTCCAGTCTGAGGGTTTGCTTTTATTTTCCTTTTACATTTCATCTTATTATTACTTTTTAATTTGTAAAATGTTTACACTCTTCATTGTCTTTAAAGAAGTGTCACCTCCACCTCCATCTCCTCAGCCCTTTTTCCTCCCCCTTATACAAAGTCATTTTTACTAATATTTTTACTTATCCTTTCAAGGCCTTTGTATTTGGCAAAAACAAGCAAACATTCTTTTTTTTATTATTACGTTATGTTAGTCACCAAACAATACATCATTAGTTTTTGATATAGTGTTCCATGATTCATTGTTTGCGTATAACACCCAGTGTTCCATGCAATACATGCCCTCCTTAAAACCCATCACCTGGCTCACCCATCGCCCCACCCCCACCCCTCTATAACCCAGTTTGTTTCTCTGATTCCATAGTCTCTAATGTTTCATCTCCCCTTCTCCTTCCCCCCATCCTTTTTTCCCATCTCCTAATTTCCTCTATGCTATCCTTTTATATTCCACAGATAAGTGAAACCATATAATAACTGACTTTCTCTGATAAGTAAACATTCTTATATTTGTTCTTTTATTACACAGAAAGAGTATTCTATGTATATCTTTTACTAATCTTTTGTTCTGAATCTATTTTTAAAGAGCTTTTTTTTTTTAATAGCTACTCTGTTTTCTATTTTGCTTTATTTGACAAGTCCCCTATAGATGGCTGTTTGGATTGTTTTTCTTTTGCTATTATAAATAATGCCACAATGAATAACTCCCTGAACACAGTGTTTCAAATTTTTAGAGATTCTTAAAAATAGAACTGCTAAGTCAACAGGTGAATGAAATGTAGCTTTACTAGTTAATTCCAGATTATTCTCTATTGAGTCTGTACCATTTTGCACTCCCAACAATTAAGACAGCAACTGTTCCTCCAGAGCCTCACTAACAGATCATATTAGCAAACATTTTGAGTTTTGCCCATCAGATAGGTGAGCAGTAATTTTTTTAGTATAATTGACAATGTTGCATTAGTTTCAAGTGTACAAGGTAATGATCCCACAAGTTTCCACATTATGCTATGCTCACCACAAGTGTAGTTGCTGCCTTTGGTGGGCAGTAGTATTTTTAAATACTTTTTAAATTCATTTTCCGCTTAATATAAGTAAGATGGAGTAGGTTTTCAGATAGTTACAGGCCATTTCCCTCTACATTTTTAAAAAACATTTAACCACCTTTCATATCTTTTGTCCATTGTGCCTTTCTCAGGAAAGTACTTTGGAAACTTTTCTGACTCCAGTAAAAAAACAAAGGCCACGAGGTAGTCACAATAAATGTATATATCAACTTGGAGAGGACTGGCATCTCCTTGATGCTACCTTGTCTGACCTAAGAAGGTGGGATGTCTTCTTATTTGTTCGTCTCTATTTGTTTCACAGAGCGCTTTACAGTTGTCCGCTTATCTGTTTTGCACATTTCTTTGCATCCATTTGGTAAAACCACAACAGGATGGAGAAAAGCCCATGGTCATGCTGACTGGTCTTACTTTAAATTTATTACCACAGACCTAAAGCAGTGTCTTCCTGCTCCCTAGTAGGTAACACTGCCCTGTCTTTCAGCCTCCAGCTCCCCCCACAGCTCATTACACCCTATCCCCCTACCCCTCATTCAGCTGATGGTCTTGTTTTCTACCTCATTCAGAAAACAAATCAAAACGGAACAAAAAATCAGAAGACAACTTCTGGAGTTTTCCCTTAGGATAAAAACGCCAGCCACCCAAATTCCAATTTTTCAAAAACTCTCCCTCTAGGGGGAAAAAAAAAGAAGAAGAACATAAAAAAACCAACGATAGTAGAAATCCAAGGGCAGCAGTCACTTCATAGCCTACCTCAGAAGCCCAGACTTGTGAGAATTACATGGAAGAGGAGAAAGAGCAGCAGGTCTTGGTTATAGTAGACTTTAAGTAACACCAGGCTGGGTTTACTGCCAGCGAAGACAAGCAGAATACTGGTCTAAGGCAATGAGCTGGTTCAGTCTCCTCCACTGTGCCCCCAGGGGAAGGGCGGACCTTACCCAAATGTGTGTGCTCCCTCCTGAGTGCCACAGGTGGACTGGAGGATGCCTGGGAATGCCAGGTTCACAGCAAGAACGAAGGCCCCCTCATCATTCCTATTAAAGTCTGGAGGATGTGTAAGGGCTTAGTTGCCATGGCTGAAGCTTCTTTTGAATCCAGTGGATGGGGTTGAAGGCCTAGAAGATTGATAGTCATACTGAGAAAACAAGATAAACACCAAGCAATTGATAAGCAAGACAGAATGATAGAGCTTATTTATATTTACACACTGATGTATCTACTAAATTAGGCGGTAGAGACAATTCAGAAATAGAATAGTATATAATAAGGTACTGATCATAGGATGCCAGGGATAAATACAAAAATGCTTGAGAACAGAGAAATCTCACAGCTACAGCCATCAGGTCATGGATTATCTTGAGAAACAGCAGCAGTCTAAAGCTAGATTTTTATCTTCAGCATAAAGATTGTTAAGGAGGCTCCTGCCACATAGATCTAAACATGAGCAGGACAGAGGATATACATTGGTGACCATAGATTATCTGATTGACATGATTTTTAGGAAGGTCTCAGTTTAGCCAGCAGAGGGCAAAAGAACACAGAAACCATTCCAAGATTTATGATCCTTGGAATGTTCAGAATAGAAGGATTGTATAGTGTCTTTGCAAAAATAAACAACAAAAACATGACAGGTATGGGTCTTTTGAAAGATCATATTTAAAAACAGCATGTCTAAGGCAGTGACTAATTACTGTTGACATTGCAACAAAGTCTTGCTTTTTGTAAAAAGTCAGAATTTATTTAAATGACGCATTTCCTTATAGATCCTTAAATACCTGACAAAAATAGGGGAATATGTCTAAATAATTTAACTTTAATTTTAAGAAATACTTTTAGTTGAAAATCCCACAGAAATAAAGTCTCTGAAACTTTAATAAACATGCATAGTAGTGATTAATTTTACAAATCTCAGAAATGGATTTCTTTAAAGAATGTGATCAACTGTAAATATAGAATGCAGTGACATTTGGGTGTGTGTTTTTTGTTTTTTGGGTTTTTTTTTTAAGATTTTATTTATTTATTTCACAGAGAGAGGGAATACAAGCTGGGGGAGTGGGAGAGGGAGAAGCAGGCTTCCTGCCGAGCAGGGAGCCCAACATCGACATAGGGCTCAATCCCCAGGACTCTGGGGATCATGACTGGAGCTGAAGTGAGAGGCCCAACGACTGAGCTACCTGGCACCCCTGCAGTGACATTTGTTAAATGAGGTAACGAGTGTCAAAATGTTAAATGGGTTGTTTATTAAAGACAATTACGCATTTAGCCTATGCGGTCAATAAGAATGGAGGTAGGAAGAGGGGGAGAAGGAACTGCCCCTTCCAACAGAAAGAGGGCAAAAGCAGACTTAGACCTCAACAAAATCCTGAGGCTAGTGGCCTTATATCTGTTTCCTCCAATCTCCATCCACTCCTTTCCTGCTGCTCACCTGTACAATTGCAAAAAGTATATTTACTATTCAGATGAAGTTTCAAGCCCACATATTCCAGACCCAGATAGAGAAACTGCAAAAGGATTTCCCCCACATACTGTTAAATCACTTACTTTGGGGGTGTCAACCAAGTATCAAATTCACTGAGCAAAAAGTCTGAGAATCAAGATTCTAGCTCTAAGATGAACATTATCTGCGTAAACCACTGAACCTCTCCAATCCACAGTATTTTTCATCTACAAAATAAAGGTGTGAGGCTAGATGATCTCAGAGATCCCTACCAATTCACAGATCCTAAGATTCTATTTATTTTGTCCCCATCTTATACTTCTCCATCTTACCTGATATGTAAGCTGGTAAAACTATAGGATGCTAGTCTCTGCTCAAGAAAATATGCAAATTAAGAAAGAACTCTTAGGACACCTGGGTGGTTTAGTCGGTTAAGCATCTGCCTTCGGCTCAGGTCCTGATACCAGAGTCCTGGGATTGAGTTCCACAATGGGTTCTCTGCTCGGCGGAGAGCCTGCTTCTCCCTCTGCCTGCTGCTCCCCCTGCTTGTGTTCTCTCTCCCTCTCTCTGTCAAATAAATAAATAAAATCTGAAAGTGAGAAAGAAAGAAAGAAAACTCTTAAAGACCCTGAGAAAAAATAATCTCTACCACTAGAATGTCAGATCTGAAAGCAGGATACAAGGAAATTCACTTTATTTTATCTACTGAGTGGAAGATTTTATGCCATTCACAGCATACTTTTTTTTATTTTTAAAAGATTTTATGATCTAATTTTTATTTTTGTCAAGATTTTCTTTTTAAGTAATCTCCACACCCAACATGGGTCTCAAACTCACAACCCCAAGATCAAGAGATGCCCGCTCTACCAACTGAGCCAGCCAGGGGCCCCCAAACCACACTTTCAGAGGCCAGCTTCAGGTCAGAAGTCTGCTTTTATACATCTCAAGTCTCACTGAACTGTAATCATCAGGGCTCCCAGGTCACTGAACAATCAAAGCATTAACTAAGGGAATTAAGAGCAGGCAGGATGGCCAGTTTAAACACTCTTCCAGGCAGTGGTGTGAAGAAGCATTACTTCCTACCCAGACTTTAAACCATCTGTAGCAGCTGAAAAGCATTCGGCTCTAAGTAACAGAATAGCCAACCTCAGAAGCTTAAACCCTGAAGAACAAGAAGCTCCAAGCTTGGCTCCATGGGTGGTCAGTAGTTTCCTCCACAGAATTAACACCTGATGGTTACAAGGTGTCTGCCACTTTCTAGGCAGCACAGCCCCTAACGGCTCCAGAAGCAGTGAAGGATGAGTAGACAGATGGAACTTTCTTCTCCTGAAGCTTTTGCTCTTATAAGGGGGGAAAAATCTTTCCCCCAGCCTAATTGCTCTTATATTTCATTGACCAGAACTAGATTACATTTATTTCTTAACAGTTATGGATGCCAGGAAGTCCAAGATCAAGGCGCCAGCCGAAACCAAAAATCCTAAACGAAATACTAGCCACCCAAATTCAACAGCCTAGTAAAAGGATCACACACTCTGATGAAGTGGGATTTATCCCTGGAATGCTATGATAGCTGAACATACACAAATCAGTAAGTGCTATATACCACGGTAACAGAATTAAGAATAAAAATCATATGATCATCTCCATAGATGGAGAAAAAAAGCATTTCTTGTATAAAAGCACTAATCCCATTACAAGGGCTACACCCTCATGCCCTAATTACTTACCAAAGACCCTACTCCAAATACCAACACATCGGGGATTAGGGGTTCAACATATAATATTTAGTGGGGGCAGAGGGCATACAGACATTCACTGTCCATCAAAAAGTTTTACCATTTCATTTTCTATCCTATTGCTTCGCTTATTGTGTTTCTTTTGCTCTTCTGTTAAAAGAAGAGTTTCTGTGTTGAATCAACAGCTAGGTTATTCCCAGAGAAGTGACTGGAGACATTTCCTTGGGAAAACTCTCTTGGAAGACAAAATGCACACTGTCTGTTTCTGGAGCAGCCCAACAGAGTGCAGCACTGCACTGCTCACACCTTCCCAGGGACAAAACGGTACTGGTTGTCAAATTCATTTTTTCTTTCATTCATAGTTCATTCTGGGCTTCTGCCTGGTCAAGAATTTAGAGCCAGAACCTTAGACAAAGGGATTTAAGCTGCATGCTAATAAAATGTCAAAACTACTGTGCGTAAGGGAGCTGTGCATTTTTTTTTTTAAGAAAAAGATGCCACCAGGATTACAAGATAGATGCCCCCCATGAGTGAAATCTGTTTTGTAACTCATCAGAAAATCTTCAAACTACGAGTGAATTCTCATATTCTCTTCCATAAGCCATTAGACCGTGTCTTTCTACTTTTTGGACTGTACAGTAACACAATACACTAAAATGAGTGGTCTGCAAATTTGGGTAACATATTTTTAACTTTAAGTGGTAAGTTTTACCTCCCCATGAAAACCTTAATGATGAATAAGGGCCACTTTTTGGGAAAGTTGCTTATTCCACAGAACACAACTGTTATGCCTCATGTTAAAGCACGAAGTGCTGAATCAGAAGGTCACCTTCTCTAACAGTCTTTCTCGATTTAAAAAGAAACACTCAAAGATGACAAGGAGTGGCTTCATTTTCAAGGTCATCTAATGAGAGAAAAAGAGTTGCTCTAGGTTAAGGCAGAGCTTTTTAACTAAAGCAAGATCCCACCATTGGTCCCCAGAATAGCCAGGGGTTTACAGAGCAATTGCTAGAATTACCTAGAAAAACAGAATCATCTCCCAAAGGGGAAGTTTTTGTTTCTAGGGGATAAGACACATTCTCTGAGGGAGTGACTAATGAGAGGCAAGACGCAAAAGGTCTAAGGCATTTGTCACTATCCTAAATATAGTATTTAAGTGACAAGCAAAAATGTATACGTACATTTCCATTTGAGGGGATAAAGCACCCTTCAACCCTAGCATACTCTGCAGTCCAACTGGCTCTTATTTTTAAAAAAGTGTATGTATAAATATATATATATCTTGGTTTGTGAAGACCTGTCCAACAAGTCTGAAGTTACAAAACATAGGATCAAATACCCAACTCCTCTTGTGATTAAATTACAGGTCTCTTAGCTGCTGGAGGCCTTTCATAGGCAGCTCACAGCCTGGGAAAACGTCTAATTCCTCTGTTAGACCCTTTAGGGTCCACAGCTGGTGCCTCCTTATTTTGACTAAAGGTGATTGCCCATGAATCCCCAGGTCACATAAGGATGCTCACCACTGTATTAAAGAGACCCTGTGCTCAGTCCTGGTTGGGGTGAAGGAGCTTCCTGTGTGCATGTGTGTACTCCTAAACTTGTCAGAGGCTACAGCTAAGCAGCATGAAGCAACGCTGAGGTGTAACTATTAATGCAAGATTCATTGTTAAATTTTTTTTATCTTGTGTAATTTTTTAAAATTTTTATTTAAATTCAATTAATTAACATATAATGTATTATTGATTTCAGAGGTAGAGGTAGGGATTCATTAGTCTTATATAACTCCCAGTGCTCATTATATCATGTGCCCTCCTCCTTAATGCCCATCACCCAGTTACTCCAACCCCCCATCTCACCCCTCCAACCACTCTGTTTGTTTCCTATGATTAAAAGTCGCTTATCATTTGTCTCCCTCTCTGATTTCGTCTTGTTTTATTTTTTCCTCTCTTCCCCAATGATCCTGTTTTCTTAAATTCCACATATGAGTGAGATCGTATGATAATTATCTTTCTGATTGATTTATTTCGTTTAGCTTAATACACTCTAATTTCATCCACATCATTGCAAATGGCAAGATTTCATTTTTGATGGCTAAGCAATATTCCATCTTATATATACCACATTTTCTCCATCCATTTATCTGTCAATGGACATCAGTTTGGCTACTGTGGACATTGTTGCTATAAATATTGGGGTGCATGTGTGCCTTTGGATCACTACATTTGTAATTTTGGGGTAAATACCTTTTAGTCCAATTGCTAGGTCTTGGGTAGCTCTATTTTCAGCTTCTTGAGGACCCACCACACTGTTTTCCAGAGTGGCTGCACCAGTTTGCATTCCCACCAACAATGTAGGAAGGTTCCCCTTTTCTCTGCATCCTCACCAAGTCTGTCATTTCCTGACTTGTTAATTTTAGCCATTCTGACTGGAGGGGGGTGGTATCTCATTGAGGTTTTGATTTGTATTTCCCTGATGCTGAGTGATGTGGAGCATTTTTTTATGTGTCTGTTGGGCATTTGTATGTCTTCTTTGGAGAAATGTCTGTTCCTGTTTTTTGCTCATTTCTTGGCTGGATGGTTTTTTCTTTGGGTGTTGAGTTTGATAAGGTCTTTATAGATTTTGGATACTAGCCCTTTATCTGATAGGTCATTTCTCCCATTATCTTCTCCCATTCTGTCAGTTGTCTTTTGGTTTTGTCAATTGTTTCCTTTGCTGTCCAAAAGCTTTTTATCTAGATGAAGTCTCGTAATTGTTAACTGTTTACATAAGCTTTTTTGAAGTTTATCATACAGGCAGAGAATTACAAAAATATTAAGAGTGCAGCTCAATGAAGAATTCCTAGTAAGGAGACAGATCATAGGGGAATTTACTGAAGGAGCAGTCACCCTACAATTAAATGTTTTAGGGGGAAGGAGTGGCCAGTGAAGAGATGACTGTGAAACCAAAGTAAGAAAGCTTGACACATGTCCCCCAGAGTTTAAAGAATATAAAAACTGGTACCTATTCTCAACAAAAAGGTATAAGGTGAGAGATTGGCTAGAGCTGCCAGTGCAAGAAGAGAGCAGGAAAGTGGAAGCCCACAGCACTCATACCAGCTGTGGACAGGGGCACCCATTTCCCAGACTGACAACACAGACCGTCATCACAAGAACATCATCTTCATAGGCTCCCAAAAGGATGCCCATTAGCATAAGGAGAACCCAGGTAAGGTCTCTGGAATAGGACGTGGGGATTCATAAGAATGTAGAAAGTTCCATACTTGAGTCAGAAAATAGTGTAATTAGAAGGCCCATGGGGGGATGAGAGGGGAGAGGTGTGCCCAGAAACTCCTCAGCAGAGAAAGGCCAGCACTCTGCTTATCCATAAGAAGGGGTATTTGCTATCAAGGAGAGGAATACACATAGCTCCAGCTAAGTTAAAAGACAGGCTATTCTTTTTCTGTCATCCTCTTGCACAACCAAACCCTGGAGGAGGCTGAAGGATGGAGCAGGGAAGCAGAAGGACAGATCTCCCCACTGCCAGTCTGTTGTGGGACTATAGGTAAGCCCTGAGCTGAATACAAAGGGTGGAGATGGGGATTTGATTTTGACTTAGTTAAGATAGGAATTTTTAATACCTGAAAACAGGACTCCTTAGATAATGAAAAGAGACCAGAGATGGATATCATTTGCCCAAAATGGTCTGCAGAGCCGGAAAAGAAAATCCAACATGGTATGTTTGAGGACACCTCATCCCATAAAATGGTTACGTAAGTTTGATGATCCATAGCCAAGAGATGAGAAGAAGTCTACTGGCTCTCCTAAGGTATGCAGCCTGAAGGCTTTGAAATCTGAGGCAGGGTTTCGGGTAAGATAAAGAAGTTTTTTAATTAAAGTCAGCAAGGGTTTAAGAGCAAGGTGACATAAGATTCTCCCAGGAACTTCAAAGCAGAAAAGATTAAAATGGCAGTTTGGACACCTAAGAGTAGACAGAAGTTATTTATTGAGTATAGTCTAAGTTTTCTCCAGAAGCTAGAAAAAATAGTCTTCTTCACTGGTTATCGCTTATCTACCGGGCCCTGTCACACAACACCAGGAGTCAAATATTTCATTGCAGGGACCTCATTTTTGGAGGGAAGTGGCCCAAAAGTAATACAAGAATTTTACACAGCAGAGGAAGGAGATTCAAAGCCCTGAAAAACAAGCAAGTGGAGAGAAGCTGGGATGTTGAGTCTAAAGAGACTCAAGGAGTCCATTTCAAGAGCTATGACCGGCATCGTGGTGGCATGATGATCACTATGCGCGCCTCTAGATGGCACACCGGCCACTTTATGAGCAGTTCGAGGGTGGCTGGCTTTATCTTCAGAACATTTGTGTCAAAGTGACTCTTAGCTGTCTTTTAGGGGAGAGGTTCAAGACCTAACAAGCAAGGCCATTTTAGACTGGGGAGCTCCCTCTCCCTTGAAATAACCAGTGTCAAGGAGAGAATTACTCTTCACACATGGAACTGGAACTCCAGACTGAGAAGCAGGCAAGCAATGGATTTGGATATTAGAGGCTTTGTTTTCCTAAGTCTGTCTCTCAAGGAAGAAAAATGTTCAGAGTTGGCTCTCACTGGGGCAACGAGAGGGATTCTGGCTTCTAATGCATAGTAAGGTTGGTCAGAAAGGAGGAAAAAATCAATAGAATCCCATATAATAGAATTCAAATAGCATTCCATGTAATAATTTCCAGTTATTCTCAAGGCCCTCAAATCTTCCCATATTCCCTGTTGATGTCACCAATTTGGAACTCTAAAGTGTTTCTGGTCCGATGGCTCTCTGGGTGAACAGTGAACAATAGTGAAGGGGGGGGTGAGTAGTGGTTAGGAGTAGAGCAGAGGTCCTGAAGTATCAGACAGAATCATTTGCTTTTCTCATTAGCCACTCAACCAAGTTTGGGTATCATCACTGAAACCTGGGGGACATAATTTTGAAATGTGTAAAAACAAGACCAAAACTCTTTGGCAAGTAACATCTTAAATCTCACATTCATCTAAGAAGTCTTGCCTCCTACTCCCTCTCTTTTTTCATAGCGTCTGTGATATATTTCAAGAACAGGCATGAAAAATAAACTGCTTTCATGCCCTTTCAAAGGATCATTTTGAAACCTGACTTTCAGACGTATGGTAGGGATTTATATTTATGGTAGGGATTTAAAATGGACTATCCACCCTAATCTAATACTAGTCTTTTGGTACAAGGATGACAATGGACACACTACAAAGATTATCATACAATCTTTGAGTAGTTTTATTTTTATTTGTGGTGTGATGAGTTTAAAATGGTCCATTCAATGCTTTCTTACTGAACACACATTTTGGAAGGCAACAGTTAGCTTAGATGTATAAGCAATTCGTGGAAGGGAGCAAATACACATGGATAAGGAAACAATAACTATGGATAATATTTACTGAATGCTTGGTATGTGCCAAGCCCTGCTCTAATATTTTATTCACATGCATAATCTCATTTAATCATCACGGTAGCTTAATAGGATAAGAAATACTAGAAGTTCCCTCTTATCCATGGGAAATATATTCTGAGACTGCCACTGGATGCCTAAAACCAGAGATAGTACTGAACCCTAGATACACGATACTTTTCCTATACGTATACCTGTGATGAAGTGGAATTTATAAATTCGGCACAGTGACAGTTCAGTAACAATAACAAAATAAAAAGTGGAGTAATTATACCAACATACTTAATAAAAGTTATATGAATATGGTCTCCCCGTACCCAACATCTTACTGTACTGTACCCACCCTTCTTATGATAATATGAGATGAGTAATTGCCTACCTGATAAGACAAAGTGAGGTGACATAGCAAAGCCAAGACTGACCTTCAGACAATTCATCAGAAAGACAATCATCAGTTTCTGGACCATAATTGACCGTGAGTCACAGAAATCACAGAAGGCAAACCTGCCAATAAGGCCAGACTACTAGATCGTTATCTCTCCTTGTTATCGATAAGGAACCCAAGGCACAGAGAGGTTAAGTGACTATTCCAAAGCCAAACAGCTTGGAAGTATTGCCCCCTGGATACTGCCCAGCCAAGCCTGTTCTTTTGTATTCATTCACACAATAACATAATAATTCGATGCTCCCAGTAATAGGACACAACCAGTCTGCTCTGATATACGCAGTTCCAAAATTTCTCCACATATCTACACCTCCCGTCCAGCCTTTTAGCCTTTTGAAAACAGCTTAACACTAGGTGGTACTGATCTAATGAAAATCTTGAGAATGAATTCAAAGTTTTTAGTTAATATTTCTGAGTGTGCGCTATTGTTTGACATTTTAAAACAGCCGAAACATTGTCTGAAAAAATGGCTGAGTTATATGATTTTTCTCTTTAAGACAAATGTAAAGTCCAGATATGTTCGTTATGGGCTATAATTAATTTTACTGTTCAGTTTCCTCTAAAGATGATAGATTTTTTCCTGCCTTATAACACCCACTCCTCACTGCTGGTTTCAATCTTGGCAACATTTATATAAAATACTAAACCAGTCTCCTCACTCTGCCCCTCTGAGACTTCCTTCCTCCCACCTGACCCCTCCCTCTCCCTGGGACCCAGCATGTGCACAACCCAGGGGTTGTGCCATTTTAAATCATCAGGGACAAGTTACAGTTAAGACTCAGATTTCTGAAACAACAAACTGTCATTAAAAAAAAAAAAAAAAACAGGCTGTTAGGGTTAGATTGCTATACTTAGAATAGAGAGGTCTGTGACTGAAAGAAATGGAAGCTCAGCAGATCTCAGTGTTTGCAGAGCCTAGGGCTAGAGTGAAAATGTTGGTGAGGATGTAGAGAAAAGGGAACTCTTGGGCACCGCTGGTGGGAATCTACATTGGTGCAGTCACTCTGGAAAACAGTATAGAGGTTCCTCAAAAATTAAACAGAACAGAACTACCATATGATCCAGCATTTCCACTTCTGGGTATTTAGCTGAAGAAAATGAAAACACTGACTCCAAAAGACATACGCACCCCCATTTTCACTGCAGCATTATTTACAATAGCCAAGACAGGGGAGCACCCAAAGTGCCCATCAATGGATAAATAGATAAAGAAAATGTGACCTTCAGCCTTAGGAAAGAGAAAACTTGCCATTCATGACAACATGGCTAGAACTAGTGGGTATCATGTGCTAACTGAAATAAGTCACAGAAAGACAAATATCATAGGATCTCTCTAACGTGGAATCTCAAACAAAACTGAATTCATAGATACAGAGAACAGAGTGGTGGTTCCTAGAGGCATGGGGTGGGAGGTGAGAGAGCAATGGGTAAGATGAAAAAAAGGCAGAAACTTCCAATTACAGGTACAGCATGGCATGTAATGTACAGCACCGTGAGTACATTACCAATGCTGTATTGTGTCTTTTAAAGTTGTTAAGAGGGTTGATCTTAAAAGTTCTCATCAAAAGAAAAAAATTTGTAGCTTATGCGGTGATGGATATTAACTAGACTTTTTGCGGTAATCAATTCACAATGTATACAAATATAGACACATCATGTTGTACACCTGACACTCATATAATGCTATATATCAATTATACCTCAATAAAAAAAGAAAAAACTTACTTTTAATTCTTGTTTCAAAATGTTATATTAAAATGAGAAGGCAAAATAGTAATTATAATGAATGACTCTTAAAAACTATTTATTGGGGCACCTGGGTGGCTCAGTGGGTGCAATGTCCAACTCTTGATCTCAGGTCTTGATCTTAGGGTCATGAGTTCAAGGCCCACATTGGATGTGGAAGCTACTTTTAAAAATAAAATTAAAATTAAATCAAAATAAAAGCTATTTATTGTGGTAAAATCTCATAACATAAAATTTACCATCTCAACCATTTTTTTAAAGATTTTACTTATTTGTTTGACAGACAGAGATCACAAGTAGGCAGAGAGGCAGGCAGAGAGAGAAAGACTGGAGGAAGCAGGCTCCCTGCTGAGCAGAGAGCCCAATGCGGGGCTCGATCCCAGGACCCCGGGATCATGACCACCCAGGAGTCCCCCATCTTAACCATTTTTAAGCATACTGGACAACATTCATAACTATAGGCACCTTGTGCAACAGATCTCTGGAACTTTCTCATCATGCAAAACTAAAACTATATATATTGTTCTATACCCTCTGAATAACTTCCCTTTTGCCCTCCTCCCTGCCCCTAGCAAATACCATTCTACTTTCTGTTTCAAAGAGTTTGACTATTTTAGATCTTCACATAAGTGAAATCCTGCAGTATTTGTCTTCATATGACTGGATTATTCCACTTAGCATAATGTTCTCAAATTTCATCCATGTTGTAGCATGATTAGTGATATTTTAAGTTATCTTTTAGAAATATTAAATCTCACTAAGTTTTTTATAATAATAAGATTATTTACAATTTTTGCCAGCCATGGAG
Source organism: Lontra canadensis (assembly GCF_010015895.1). Classification (NCBI taxonomy): domain Eukaryota; kingdom Metazoa; phylum Chordata; class Mammalia; order Carnivora; family Mustelidae; genus Lontra; species Lontra canadensis. The sequence continues at coordinate 29,607,086 of NW_022630996.1, forward strand.
GTAAGCCACTCAGATCTCACTTCAAAGGAAAAATGGCCACGAAGTACACAGTTATCAATGGCCCCTAGCCACCCCTTCAGGATCCACCTCAGTGCACAGTCTGAGGCTTTGCCATCTCGAGGGAGCTTTCAGTTAAAGGCTATGAGACAGGGAAACGAGGGTTAGTCGTTTCTGTTTAATCTAGGACTCCCCTACTGGCAATCTTTGTACCAGAAATCCCTACTGTGCTGGTCAAGACTTTCTCAGAACTATATTGCAGTCAGAGGCTCCTCCTACCCAAACTTACTTCCTTTCCTCTCTCTCTGTAGGTATCAGACCTACATTGTGGTCTGAAGGCTTTCCTGACCCATTCCTGCTCCCTTTTCCCTGGATCTTTAATAGACATTTCCCCCAAAAAATCCCTTGTACTTCTGGCATCTGTTTCCTAAAAAACCCAAATTGGCACAATTTTCTAGCATTTAATATCCATTTAGTTGACAGCACAGAGAATTGGTATTGCATTTTATTCAGGTTACATCTAGGCCCACATACATACAATATTTAAAATCATATGAATTAATCTTACAAACTGTCATTGTCCACCATTTGCAGTTTGTGTGAACACCATGCTCTGGAAACACAGATTGGAACATGAGGAGAAGCAAGAACGTGGACACTTGGGCACTACAGAAAAATGATATTTTGTTGAGCAAGCATCTACTACATTCAAGTTACCTGAGAGGAAGTATTCAAAAGTTAACTAATTTGTCTTCTCTTTACTAAATATTTCTGCTACTCAAAATTCTCATACTGAAGCAGTATCCATCTCCAATATCTGTAGTGGTAAAGCACACTGACCTTCAGGTCATTCAGATGCCAATGACTGTTGTTTAAAAGTACTTGGGGCAAAAGGTGTGGTTAAATATTTCACTGGGTCCTGAATAGTGTTAACCCTGAAGACAGATGCATAATGTCACAGGTTGTATTAGATGAGAGCCAAGCTCCATATCCCGTGACAAAGAAACTTATGTGTTTTCTGTGCCTGTGAAATACTGGTGTCTAAAACACAGGGTTCAGGAAAGGAAACCGGGTCACCTGAATCTAAAGATGGTGCTGACATTTTTTTTTAAAAGATTTTATTTATTTATTTAACAGAGAGAGAGATCACAAGTAGGCAAAGAGGCAGGCAGAGAGAGAGGGGGAAGCAGGCTCCCCACTGAGCAAAGACCCCCCCCCCCATGAGGGGCTCAATCCCAGGACCCTGAGACCATGACCTGAGCCGAAGGCAGAGGCTTAACCCACTGACCTGCCCAGGTGCCCCTTATTTATTTTTTTTTAAGATTTTACTTATTTAATTGACAGAGATCACAAGTATGCAGAGAGGCAGGTGGGGTGGGGTGGGGAAGCAGGCTCCCTGCTGAGCAGACAGCCTGATGTGGGGCTCAATCCCAGGACCCTGAGATCATGACCTGAGCCAAAGGCAGAGGCTTAACCCACTGAGCCACCCAGGTGCCCCTAAAGATGGAGCTGACATTTTAAAATGGGCATCCAGACTTCAGGGGAAAAGGGTATTGTAGGAGATCTCAAGCTTACCTTGTCCCACAGATACACCTAGAGAACAACATCAGTGGAAGAGATGAAATCGGGAGCCAAACTGACCCAAAGGCATGGCCACAAGCAAAGAGATACTGCAGGTACAGAGAGGGGAGGCATCACACCCTACCCCAGGCACCCCAGGCACTGGGATCCTGCACTGGGCTGATGATTCCCCGTAACATTTGACTTTGTAAACCAAAGGGGCTTAACTTCTTCAGTTCTAATGATTAGGGGGACTTAAACACCTGGAACTTTAATGATCAGTGGGTTTGCCTCTAGGAAATCTGGAGGGTGATGGAACACTGAGTAATTGCCCTCAAAGAGACAGCACAACAAACAGTCCTGCTGAGATACAGCACGGAAGCAACAAATTGAAAGACACATGGAGTGTATGGTGGTGGGGGAGTGGGAAGAGTGGGGGGGATTTGTTTGCTAATCTCAGGGCCTGTGCTGGAAAAGCAGGGATCTTTGGGAGACTTCTATTAGAAAAAAGGGGCCAGCAGGTGCAGATTTCGATCTCTCACTCCCCTCCCCAGCCTATAAACACAAATCAGCACAGCACAAACACTCTCCACCTAGCTTGCTAACAGCAGCTCCAACCCTGCACACTTCTATAGATCTTCCTTCTCCAACCTGGCCCCCTCCCATAGCAAACACGCACAAACCTAGCTAACACCACACACCTGTCCCGAGGGCTCTCCTGGGGCCACCCCCTACAATAAACATGGCAGTGTGCAAGCAGCGCCAACAGGGGTCAGCATCACTCCAAATTGACTCCTGCCCCTTCGAGAAATGGTAACGGGGATTCTTTGAGTGGAAAGACCACAAGGAAAAGTAAGAAAAGTAGCAACCACAAAAGCAGTAAAAATAAGTCAAGGGACTCACAAAAATCAGTCAAGGAACTCACAAAACAAAAGGATCAAAAGTATGACTCCCTATACTTAAACTGGGGGGCAGGGGGAGGCAATAAAGAATGGACTCAAACTTAAGCAGCCATCAACTTAGTATAGACTGCTATATGCAAAGATGTTAAATATAAACCTAATGGTAACCACAAATCAAAAATCAGTAATGACTATACAAAAAGGAGAGAGAAAATAATCCAAGTATATCACTAAAGAAAGCCAATTTATGGTGAGAAGAGACAGAGAACAACTACAAAAACAACCATAAAACAAGTAACAGGGACACCTCAGTGGCTCAGTGGTACAGTATCTGCATTCTGCTCAGGTGATGATCCCAGGGTCTTGGGACTGAGTCCCACATCGGGCTCCTTGCTCAATGGAAAGCTTGTCTCTCCCTCTGCCTGCAGCTCCCCCCGCTTGTCTCTCTCTAACAAATAAATAAATAAAATCTTTTTTAAAAAAAGTAACAAAATGGCAATATATACATACCTATAAATAATTAATTTGAAGGTAAATGGACCAAATCCTCCAATTAAAAGATTTAGGGTGACAGAATATTTTAATATATTCTGTCACCCTAAAGACCCACCTACATGCTGCCTACAAGAGACTCATTTCAGACCTAAAATCAAATGCAGATTGAAAGTGAAGAGATAGAAAGCATTTATCATGAAAATGGGAGTGAAAAGAAAGCCAGGAAAGCAATAACTACATCAAACAAAATGGACTTTAAAACAAAGACTGTAGCAAGAGGCAAAGGAGGATACTATATAATAAGAAGAACAATCTAAGAAGATATAACAATTGCAAATATTTATACACTCAACATGGGAGTACCCAAATACATAAAGCAGTTAATCACAAACACAAAGGAAGTAATTGATAGTAATACAATAATAGTAGGGGACTTTAACACCCACCTACATCAAGGGACAGATCATCCAAACAAAAATTCAACAGCAAAGAGTGGCTTTGAATGACACATTTGACTAATAGATATATTGAGAACATCCCATCCTAAAATAGCAAAATACACATTCTTTTCAAGGATACATGGAACATTCTCCAGAATAGATTGTATTTTGCAGCATCATTTACAATAGTCATGATATGGAAGCAGCCCACATGTCCACTGATAGATGAATGAATAAAGAAGAGGTGGTGTGTGTGTGTGTGTGTGTGTGTGTGTGTGTGTGTAACAGAATATTATTCAGCCATAAAAAGGAATTAAATATTGCCATTTGCAATTACATGGATGAAACTAGAGAGTACAGTGCCAAATGAAATAAGTCAGTCAGAGAAAGACAAATACCACATTATTTCACTCATATGTGGAATTAAAGAAACAAAAAAGAAATAGTGGACAAGGCTAGAAAAACTTTCAAGACAAATTACCAGAAGAGACGGAGCTGCTGAGAGAGAAGGAGAGAGTTCTGGAGTTCTTCAGAGGTATACCCTCGAGTATCTGGCTGAGTATTATTCTTTGAGTGTTTGAAAGGAAACTACCCAAGGCCAGGAAAAGAACCACTGGAAATGAGAAGGCCCAACAATTCCCAGAGGTCACATAGGGTGGGGAATGGTTTATTCTATATAATCCTAAGGGGAAAGATTTCTTAATACATGGGGCATTGTGTAGAATCCTCAAAAGTGTGCCAGTTTAGCAGGAGGGCTAAATTATTTCCTGACTGAAGGCAGCCCTAGACTTGCCTTAACAAAGAAAGCTTAAAGACAAAAGTTAAAAGGATCTGATAGGCTCCAAGTAACTTAACTGCGTGCTGAGACAAAATCCAACACAATTTGAAGGAATACAACAAAAACCAAACACTCAAAAATACAAAGTTCACCATGTCTAACATTTGATCATATATCACCATGCAAGCAAAAAAAGGCAAGAAATATTACCTATAACCAGGAGACATTTTGATTTTTAAAAACAAGAAATGAAAAACATGATGACTTAGCAAAGATATTGAAACAGTTATTATAACTATTCAAGAAGGTAGAAAAACATGACCATTATGAGGAGAGAAATGGAAGATATTAAAAGGACATAAATGAGACCTTTATAGGTAAAAATTATGTCTAGATGAAAAATATACTAGATGGTATAAATAACAGGTATGATGCTGCAAAGGAAAAGATAGCTAAACTTGAAGAAAGGACAGTAAAACTATCTGAGGCGGGCAGAATTCTAAGATGTACTCCCAAGATTTCATGCCCCTGGTGTACAAACCCCACATAATCCACATGACTACGAATATGATAAATTCTACCTGGTGATTATGTTACATGACACAGATGATCTTAAGAAAGAGAGATTATCCAGGCAGACTTGACTTAAGCACATAGGCTTTTTGAAAGCAGACTGTTTCTCTGGCTGATCACAGAGGGAAGTTACAGATCAAAGCAAGAAAAGTATTCAAAGCACTGTTACTGGCTTGACAATGGAGGAGACCATATGGTAAGAAAGGTGGGCAGTCTCTATTTCATATGATCAGCTATGAACTGAGGGGCAGCAGAAAAATAGGGACCTCAATCCTGTAAGTCCAAGAAAATGAATTTTGTCAACAAACAGTGAGCTTGGAAATGGATGCTAAGCCTTACATGAGAACCTCATTCCCTGTCAATACCTTGATTTCAGCCCTGTAAGATCTTGAAGAGAGAACCCAGATATGTTGTGTCAGACTTTTGGCTTATAAAACTGTGAGTTAATAAATGGATGTTATTTCAAGGCTCAAAGTCTGTGGTAATTTGTTAAATAGCAGTAGAAAATTATCCATGAATGGGGCGCCTGGGTGGTGCAGTCAGTTAAACATCCGACTCTTGGTTTTGGCTCAGATCATGATCTCAGGGTCATGACTGAACCCTACACTGGGCACCCCACTCAGAGCAGAGTCTGCTTAAGACTCTCTCTCTCCGGGCACCTGGGTAGCTCAGTGGGTTAAGCCGCTGTCTTCAGCTCAGGTTGTGATCTCAGGGTCCTGGGATCGAGTCCTGCATCGGGCTCTCTGCTCAGCAGGGAGCCTGCTTCCCTCTCTCTCTCTCTGCCTGCCTCTCTGCCTACTTGTGATCTCTCTCTGTCAAATAAATAAATAAATAAAATCTTAAAAAAAAAAGACTCTCTCCCTCTGCCCTTCTTCCCCATGTGCTCTCTCAAAATAAATAAATGAATCTTAAAAAAATAAAAAAGAAAGAAAATTATCCATGAAGCAAGAGAAAAAGACTAACAAACAGCACAGCATCAATGATTGCAAGCAATATCAAGGATTCTAATGTAGGTGTAATGGAGCCTTAGAAGAAAGGGGAAGGGCATAAAGACATAATGGCCAGGACGCCTGGGTGGCTCAGTCATTGAGCGTCTGACTTCAGCTCAGGTCATGATCTCAGGGTCCTGGGATTTAGTCTCGCATCAGGCTCCTGCTCAGTAAGGAGCCTACCTCTCCCTCTGTCCTGCCCCCTGCTTGTGTGCATTCTCTCTTTCTCTCTCAAATAAATAAATAAAATCTTTTTTAAAAAGTAAAGATATAATGGCCAAAGTATGTATAACGTTTAGCCCAATTATGCCCAACATATAAGTGAAATTCTCACCATATAAAATTTACTTTTATTCAATACTTCAAAAAAACTGGAGTTGTAGAAAATAGTTTACTATTTAATTTACTGAAAGAGGTTACCAGATGGAATGTATTGAACCTATAAAAAAACAGTATGTAGATTTTATAGGCTCAATGCCTAAAAGTTGATCATAAAACTTAACTTGACATCAAGCATTTTCTAGGAAATTTATCAGCAGATTTCTGACTTTACAGAGCCTTATTTCATTAATATCCAAATTAGCTACTAAGTAAAATTGAAATAATTTATTAAAATCAAGATCATCTGGGTGCCTGGGTGGCTCAGTCATTGTGTCTGCCTTTGGCTCAGGTCATGAACCCAGGACCCTGGGATCGAGTTGTGCATCGGGCTCCCTGCTCAGTGGGAAGCCTGCTTCTCCCTCTTCCACTACCCCTGCTTGTGTTCACTCTGTCGCTGTGTCTCTCTCTGTCAAGTAAATAAAGAAAATTTTTCATAAATAAATAAATAAATAAAATCAAGACCATCTGCCAAACAATCATTTAAAAATATAAAACTCCAACGCCATTGTAGAAAGCCTCTATAATACCTAATGATCTCCACTATCTGATATTCATGCCCTTGAGTACTCCCTCCCAGTGCTCTGGAATGGAATTACTGGCTCACTTCTAATGAATAGATTGTGGCAGGAGTGAGAACAAGCTACTTCTGAGAGTAAATTATAAGAAGACTGTCTTCTCTTTTGGGCGCTCTCTCTCTCTCTCTCTCTGTCACTAGCCTAGAAGGAAAGCCAGTTGCCATGTTTTGAGGAAACCCTGTGGAAAAGCCTAATTGGTTAGTGATTGAACAACCACATGTGTGGCCTTCGGAGTGGATGCCAGCATTACCATCAGTCGACCTTTTGATGAGACTACAACCCCAGCTGATAGCTTGGTCACAACCTCCTAAGAGACCTGAGGCACCCAATTAAGCTGCACTCAGATTCCTGACACACAGGAATTCTTTCAAGCCTCCATGGGTTGGGAAAATTTGTCAAACAGCAGTAAATAACCAATACAGTTTAATTATTCAGCAGTTTAATCTTTTTCATGTAGGGGAAAATAATCCTACTTGTTACTTTGTGTACCACAGTATTTTCATGGATCAGTAAACAAGTCAATGTGTAGCAGGCTATTACATGAAGATTCAAAATCTGTAATAATTTGGCCCCATAGTATATTCAAATATTGTCACCGGTGAGCAGTATGATATAGAGAATAGAGTTTACCAGGAACCAAAGTAACACTTGGTTCATTTTATAATCTTAGAGAATCATTAGGTTCTTTTAAAAATGTTCCAGAGAGATATCTTTAATTGCTGGTGCTATGTTCAAGTTAAACAACTTTCTACCCACACAAATGGGTAAAATTATATGACTCACTAATTCTCCCACTGAACAGAGCTCCACAAAACCTTTTGGCCATCTGGCTAAGATAGTACCTTCGGGACTAATAACCTAAGGCTCTATGGGACCTAATAATCATATCAGACTAATATATATAGCTCTTACTAGCTAAATAATATCCACGCTGGAGATGTAAGATAAAGAAAATGATGATTAAAATAGCAATGGTTTAAACTTTAAAGCTTATAATATTATTGTCATTTACAGTTTCATTTGTTTCTCACCAAAAATCTTGTGTACTAGATATTTTTATCATAAGCACTTTTCACCATGCTTATTCTTTGCTATGTATCTAGGACAGAGTTTGATAACTCTAGAGTTCAAAGACAATTTGACACAAACAGAATAACTGTTGGCTCCTGAAGCCACAAAATGCCTGCATTAAAAAGTTAATAAATCTAACATAATGGAAAAAATCCTACTATCCTACTGCCTTCCCAACCCACCCTTGGCTGGACTTTGTCTTTTCTTCTATTCCACATTGTTTTAGACTTTATTTTTTTTGGAGGGAAGGTTTACTCTAGCTTAATGAGCCAAATTCTTTGAGCCAACAACTACCTTCCTTACAAGCCCATAAACAAAATTGACCATATTTGTTATGGGAAAAGGCAGTCCAAAGACATGGTAATGACTGCCTACTGTGGAATTCTCATATCCTGCAGAAATTTATGGCCCCATTCACCACTGCATCATATGCCTCCTAGAAAAAGAAGCAATGGGTATTTTATTCCTGACTAGAAATTGATGTGTAGCCAGGGGTAACATGTGCACATTCACATCTGCCTCAAGCAGGGTGTAAAATGTGCCCATGAATCGAAGATTCTCTAGTATTTTTAAATCACAGAAAGTCAGAACTAGCTGCAAGAGGCAGGCTTTGAGAGTTGGGCTGCACTTCCCCGAAATACGTGTCTTGATCTTTTGTTGCTCCATTTCCTGGACTGGAAGTTCTCTAGAGGTTCTTTTGACTCTAATGTTATATTTGTGGACCAGCCAAGTTCATTTAAGGAACCTGCCTAAGCTGTGTTAACTCTGTGCTGAATCCTTGATGTCAGACGGTATTTTTCATGGGTGCTTTGGATTATGACACACAGTGTACACAGTAGGATATTACAATATATCTATGGCTGGCAAAGAGTCATCAAAACTAGTTGAAAAATAGGAAATAGTTGCATGAAAAGAAAACATTTAAATAACATGTCTAGCAAAGACCACTAGCAAAGACCAAAAGTCACAATTTCTATTTCCCCCTATTTCCTTTATATTAGAACTTCTGATTTTATTTATTTTTTTTTAAATTTTATTTATTTATTTGACAGACAGAGATCACAAGTAGGCAGAGAGGCAGGCAGAGAGAGAGGAGGAAGCAGGCTCCCTGCTGAGCAGAGAGCCCAATGCGGGGTTCGATCCCAGGACTTTGGGATCATGACCTGAGCCGAAGGCAGAGGCTTTAACCCACTGAGCCACCCAGGCGCCCCAGAACTTCTGATTTTAAACAGCCATCTGAAACAAAGATATTTCTTGGTAGTTCACTGGTATATACGGTCATTTGTCTAAGTTCTGGCCAATGAGATATAAGCAGTAGTGTTATGTGCAGTATCTTGGAAGAGTCCTACTGGCTTAAATGCAGACAAGATGGCTGAAGCACAAGAACCATGAACCTGAACCATGAGATGGCACTTGCATACTAAGAATAGCAGGCCAACAATATAGAGGGGACCTTGATCGTTGATACCATGAGTGCTGTCTCTAGATAGTCAGCCTCAACTATCTCCAAACTTCATTTGACAGAGAAATAAATGGCCATCTTGTTTATATCACTACCATTTTAGATTTCCTGTCACCCACAACATTATTAATATTGGTGACAAAGCAAGAATATTTGTAACGCATTTTAATAAAGCTTTGTAGGTGTGTATGCATACATGCATGTGGACATGTGTGTGTGTTAGGTCCAGCCACCCATCATCCACTCTCCCATTTTTAACATCATTCTGATTTCCTTTTATTGAACTGCCTCTCAATCACTGTGTGAGGTCATGGTGGATGGTCATGAACAGATTCTCTCTTTAATGGATCCAAGGGGGGTCTCTAGAGTCTCCTTTCATCCGGTCCTTCTTTTCGCCTCCCTGTTTTAGGGAAAGGCAAGGCAGAGTGTTCTAAAGCTCAGTCCTAAGTCCTCTCCATTTCTTGACTGTGCTCTCCCACAAAGGAATTTATCATCCACATCAGCATCTGCTACATCTATAAGCAGAGGGTCCACAAAATACATCTCTAGCCTGAACCCGTCCATTGAATTCTATATGCATGTATCAGTCAGGAATCTGGCAGAAATGAGTGATATACACTCAGACTGGCACAACTTAAGTGTGTAGACAGGATACAGGGAAATTAAAAGAGGTACAACAGTGTTCTGTAATTAGCAAGAATGCAGCCAGAACCTGGAGAGACAAGGCTTGCAGGGGAAGGTGTCTGACAAGAGCTGTGACCTTTGGTTCAGGGACACAGCCTTTCCACAGCAATGAGGCAGGGATGAAGCCAAGAAAACAAACACAAAAGTCACTCCTTTTCCTCTTTTGATCTCCTGCTACTGTACCCCACTGAACTAACCTGATCTGAAGCCAGAGGCAAAGGGAGTTTTGTTGATGCAGGTCACCCTCCCAGGGCTACAAGCAGGGTGGAGGGAGATATGGAGGCAAAGACAGAAAATGTGTGGCACAACCCATCTATCTGGTTACCTACTTAACATCTTTTGATGTCTCAAGGCACCTGAAATTCAGCATACCTCAGATGAAACCACTCATGCAACCCCTCCCAAGATTTAGCCAACCTGGTCATCTTTCACTGTTCCCAATCTTAGGAAATGACACTGTTAGCAATGTATTTATGCAAGCCAAAAACCTGGAAATTATGCCTGGTCCCTCTCTTGCCCTGTCCATTCGTACTCAATCTATCACCAAGTCCAGCTAATTTTATGTAACGTAAATTCCGCAAAACAAAACGAAATAAAACCATTCTCTCCTAGTACTTTCTTTTTTTTTTTTAAGATTTTATTTCTACTTATTCATTTGGCAGAGAGAGCAAGAGAGCATAAGCATGAGGAAAAGCAGAGGGAGAGGGAGAAGCAGGCTCCCTGCCCAGCAGGGAGCCCAATGCAGGGCTTAATCCCAGAACCCTGAGACTGTGACCTGAGCTAAAGGCAGGAGCTTAACCATCTGAGCCACCCAGTTGCCCCTAGTACTTTGATTCTTCAGAACAAAGGTACAAGCAAGGAACGCAGACCAGGCTAAGACCACTAGATCCCTGTCTATTATTTAACCCTGTTCCTCAGGCTCTCTTCAATCTCATGAGACTCCTGGATTCTTCCCACAAAGCTTCTTTTTGGTCAATTTAGTGAGAATTAGTTTCTGCTGCCTCAACAACAGTCTTAATGAATAAAGTAAAATGTTTAATTAGGAAGCTGAGAAAGTACTTTCTCCTCAAACAGGTCCTCACTCTTTACAACTTACAAAATATAAAAATATCTTTACCTATCTTCTCCAAAGAGAGGCATTAAAAGATAATTTTGTAAGTTAAAAAATGTAAAGCACAGCTATGTATATATAATTCAATCATAGCATGGCCCATATGTTAGCAATGGGCATCTCTCAGAGTCTTCTCTTTGGGTCTTTGGTCTCCATGTTTTCTACATGAGCACTTATTACCTTTGTAATTTAGTTTTACAAAGTAAGTAAACATTATCTTAAAAAACAAATAAATTATAGTGTATTGATGCTGGAATAATAGTAAAAATGCTTTAACATTGCATAACAGGCACATAGCAAGAAAGCAGCTACTACAGAATTGTGTTAAAAAACAAAACTAAGATTTGGGCTTCAGATGGGTGTTTTAGTGATACACACCGTGGCTGAGGTCATTCATTCAACGTGTATCCATATATTGAGTGTCTGCTTATACTTCCTTACTTATACTTCAAATAGGTTAATTGTTTGACTCATAGACTATACCTTCATTATATGTCTATGTACAGAACATAGTCTACACAGGTGCTACTGATACAAATGAATGAAGATTTTCATTCTTAAAACACTTCTAGTCTTGTGCAAAGTGACACAAAGTATGGCATGGGAACCCTTTGCATCAGAGTCACCTGTGGCAGTGGTTCAATGAAAATGCCTAGGTTCGGCTCTGTGCTCAGCGGGGAGCCTGCTTCCCTCTCTCTCTCTGCCTGCCTCTCTACTTGTGATCTCTCTCTGTAATAAATAATAAAATCTTAAAAAAAAAAAAAATGGGGCGCCTGGGTGGCTCAGTGGGTTAAGCCGCTGCCTTCTGCTCAGGTCATGATCTCAGGGTCCTGGGATCGAGTCCCGCATCGGGCTCTCTGCTCAGCAGGGAGCCTGCTTCCCTCTCTCTCTCTCTGCCTGCCTCTCTGTCTACTTGTGATCTCTCTCTGTCAAATAAATAAATAAAATCTTAAAAAAAAAAAAAAAAAGAAAAGAAAAAAGAAAATGCCTAGGTTCTTCCCCAGGAACCAGAGAAAATAACAAAGTGAAGATGAGATTTAAGCCTGGTTTTTTAAAAATTATTTTTATTAACATATAATATATTATTTGCCCCAGGGGTACAGGTTTAAGCCTGGTTTTAAATGATATAAGGAGATAAGGAATTAACTGGCCAAAGAAACAAAGATCTGGCATTCTAATTAGTATAAGACAAAAAATATTTAAGAACATAATTCTAGAGCTTCCCAATTTAGTAACCAGTAAATAATGTGTCATAATAACAGTATTACAGACTTATACTTCTGCTACCAAGACAGCACACATGCTTGAGTTAAGAGCTGAAAGCTGGGAGTGTCCGTGGCCTGAAAAAGTAATTAATATATTTAATTATCCTCCTGTGCATACTTCAAACAGCTTAATTGTTTGACTAACAGACCGTACCTTCATTATAAGTCGCAGTGACCAATCATAAATTGTATTTTTTTTTAAAGATTTTATTTATTTATTTGTTTGTCAGAGAGAGAGAGAGCACTTGCGAGTGCACAAGCAGGTAGAGCAGCAGGCAGAGGCAGAGAAAGAAGCAGGCTCCCTGCCAAGCAAGGAGCCCCATGCGGGACTTGATCCCAGGACCCTGGGATCATGACCTGAGCCAAAGGCAGAAGCTTGACCGACTGAGCCACCCAGGCATCCCAATAAGCTGGATTTTTACAGCTATCTTCAAGTTAGAAATGCTCATATTTCACACCTGAAGAAAATTTCCACTTACTCTATACTAACATTGCCTTTGAGTTCATAAAACATCAAGAAAACCTACATGTAAGTTGTTTTCCAAAAATCTGCAACCAAAATACTACAAAATGATTATTTTAAAATCATAGCTCCCCATGCTGCTTTTACCTTGCCTTAATTGCAGTTAACTCATTCATCCATTCATCTGTTGATTGATTGATAGATTGAGTCATTCACTCAAACATTCATTTACACAGAACACTGTATACATGTGCAAGAGACTGGAGAGTCAATGATAATTAAATCCTTCCTTCAAAAAAAAGTTTGCAGATAAGTTTACAGATAAAATGAAGATGAGAGGTAGTATATAATAAATGCCACCAACTGAAACACACAAAGTACTAAGAGGACTCAAAGGTGAGAAAGCTGGCTGCCACTGGGTTTCACAGGACAGCTTTGCCGCTGACAGGTCAGATAATGAGGGAGTAAAACTGAGAATCTCAGCAGTTGGATATAGGAGTGGAAGAATCAAGCAGATGCTTGGAGTCTGGGTAGCAACAACAGAAGCCAAAAAGAGGAACAGCTTTTGAATGGGGGGAAAATGAGTTGTTTAGGACCAAGTCTAGCATGTTGCTGGGATATCTAATGAGACATGAAAGCAGGGAATTGGGAAAATTAGTCTCTGGCTCTGGAGAGGGTATAGGGCTGAATATCACAGGGTCAAGGATGGAGTCAAGGCTCATGGCCAACCCAAGTTTTGTTGTTAAACCTCTTTGATCTTTGGCTGCCTCCTCTGCAAAGTAAAAATGCTGTGTTAAATCCAAGGTCCCCAAAGAATGGTACACTGCAGGATTTTAGACGGTCCACAGAGAAACCTCATTTTACTGTTTTATATTTATTTTCAGGTGTTTTCCAAAAAAAATTATTGCACAAGAAAACCCTGGCTTCACTGACATTATTTCTTTGGCTAAATGAAGAAAAAAGGTATCTTGGTTTTTAAGGAATACTAAAATATATTGGCAATAGTCTGATAAGGTACAAATTGTGAAGACAGTTTGCAAATGCTAAGTTTCGGAAGCTAAATTTTAGGTTGTCTAGAAGGTGTTTAGTACTAAATATTCCTAAATTCTGTCTAAAATCATAGGTTTGATGTTATTTCCATAGGTGGAAGTGGAGGGCTAGATAAGATTGACAAGTAAGAGTATGTGAAATGAAAAAGGGGTTCAGGGCAGAGCCTGGAGGATCCTACACTGAAGGGAGCTGTGACCAGGATGGGGCAGTCCCGTCTGCAGCCTCAGATGGAGGTGGGGGTGCTGTAAGTGGAGACGGAGGCAGACAAAGAGGAAAGGTAAGGAGCTGTGCCTCTGTTCTTAACTCTCGGAAGTGGGATACAGGGAGACTATACTGTGTAGAGGGAGCAGAATGTGGAGGAGACAGCTAGTTACTTGTACTTCACATGCCGAGCAGAAGTACTCTGATCCTATGATTCAGTAAGCTGAGAGAAAAGGAGGGTGACATTAACTGCACAGAGTAGAACAACAAACTCAATCACACTTTGACTCAAATGTCCCACACTCTGGGTCTGCACCTACTCTTTTATGTGTGGGCAATTCATTCCAACTGACATTTAACTGGTGTCTAACCACTTCCAGACACTATTCAAAGTAGTAGGGACTTAGAAATGGATGAAATACAGTTGCTGCCCTAAAGAGCCTACAGTGTGGAAAGGAAGGCAGACATGCTTACAAATAAGTTAGAACTCAGTGTGAAGGGTCCAATCATAAAAATACGTTCAAGGAACAGCAGTACGAGAGAAGAGAAAGTGTAAAACTCTACTCTGATGAGAATGGGAGAAGAAAAGGGGACAGTCAGAAAAGACTACCCAAATATAGATGATCCTAAGTCATAAAGGAAATTTTACATTTCCAAGCACTCTAAGATTTATTCATTCAAACAATATTTACTGAATGCCCATTACATGCCAGGCACTATTCTAGACACTAAGGATGAACAGAAAGTAAGAGTGATTTAAACAAATCCCTGCTCTTATGGAATTTACAAGCTAGTGAGGGAAGATAGGTAACAAATCAGCAAAAAAATAAATAGTATGTGAGATGGTGATTAAGTGCTATCAGGAAAAAATGATAGGAAGGGAGGTTAGAAAGGGCTTAAGGCAGCGTGAGCTGTTATTTTTCTTACTCATAAGTTTAAGGCATGCGTGAGCTGTTATTTTTTAAGAGTAGTCAGGGGAAGCCTTAGTAAAAACAGGATCTTTGAGCAAATCCCTGAAGGAGGAAAGGAAACAAGCCATGTGGATTGAGAGGAACAGTATTCCAAGAAGAGAGAACAGCAAATGCAAATGTTCTAAAGTGGAAGCATGCCTGGCATGTTTGGAAAAGCACTGGGCAGCCTGAGCGGGCACCAGGGAGCCACAGAGAATAGGTCAGAGAGTTAAAAGAGGGCCAGATCAGGCCTGAACATTTTAAGAGTGAGATGCTTTAGAAATCTCATCCAGGTGGTGTGTCCAGGAGACACTGGGCTCTTTGAATCCGGAGTTGAGGTAAGAGGTCTGAGCTGGGCACAGATGGTCCACAGACGGTATTTAAAGTCATGAGCCTGCATGAGACCACCAAAGGAGTGAATATAGATGGCAAACACAGGTCTGTGGACTAAGCCAAGAGCTTTCCAGTGTTTGGAGATCATGACAGTAAGAAGGAACCAGGAAAGAAACAAAAAAGAAACAGTGAGAAGGGAACAAAGGGAAGCCAGAAGAGCAAAGCGCCCTTGAAGCCCCGGAAGAATAGTCTCAAGAAGGAAGGGGTAATCAACTGTGTCACAAAGATTAAGTATGGTTAATGGGTCAAATAAAAGGAAGACTAGGAGTTGGCCACTGAATGAGCAAAGTAGAAGTGCTTGTTGATCTCACCTAGCCAAGTTTTGGTAGATTGGGCGGGGGAGGGAGCGGAGTGGAGGGGAGGCAAGCCAAACTGGAACTGGGAAGCACAGAGAAGTCTTTTGAGAGTTTTGTCAAAAAAAAAAAAAAAAAAAAAAAAAAGGATGCAGAAAAATGGGACAGCTGCCGAAGGGAGATGTATAGTCAATAGGGTTTTTAAAATTTAAAGGTTATTGTTGTTGTTTAATAGGGATAGCATAGCCTGTTTGTATACTAACAGGTATGATCTAAAAGAAAAGAGAAAAGTTGGTGATACAGGAATAAGAGAAGAAAACTGCAGGAGCAATGGGTCTGAATAGAAAAAGAAGAATGATAGACAACTATGCATAAAAAAATGTTTGGTTACTGACACATTTAAACTAATAGAAAACCCCCAAACAATCATTCATATGTTATTCCTCAACTCAGGTTTCCTCTGTGGGCACAACTGCTTGTGTGTATGTTTTTTGACATTTTTGTGTATGGTACACAACTTGTTCCTTTTTGGTGTGGTATTTATATACAGGGGTCGATCAAGGCAGGGAAAGATGCTCTTTCTTGATAGCCCTGAATCATACCACCATCTCTAGTAAGATGGTCAAAGGGCCTCTATAAATGAAGTTTGTGTTAGTTTTACAAAACCTTGTTTAATTAGGGGAAATTTCCATTAACATGGAAGGGAGGGATGTGTTTATTTCTGTGAACTGGGAATTGTCTTGAGGCTCCTCTAGTCTGATTCCCTCCCCCATCAGAAGCTTCGCAGAGCCTGCATAGCATATACAGGGAAGAGTCACGTATCAGACAGAACAAACACAGGGATCTGACTACTTGAGGGACACACTGGCATTGTGACATCTAAGAGAGGTTTGTTCCTTTCAAATCAGTTTCTTGAGGAGAAATCTGATGCTAGTATTGCTCAAAACATCTTTGCAACTCCTCTTCCATTCATACCCTATGGCATGTAGAAAATATTCATCCTTACAGCAAGGAAATTGGGGAATGTCTAAAGGAATTTATAGCCAATTCTATTGTTGAGGTTTTTAACAACATTTTTGAAATCTAATTTAAATACCATAAATTCACCCATTATACAGTTATGTCAATGACTGTTGATAAATCTATAGTTATGCAATCATCACCAAAATCCAGCTTTAGGACGTTAGGATGTTTCCATCAACCCATAAAGCTCCCCAGGGCCCATTTACATTTAATCCCTACTACCCTAGGCAACCACAGATCTTATTTCTATGCCTATAAATTTTCCTTTTCTGGATATTTTCTTTAAATAGGATCACACAGGGGCGTCTGGGTGGCTCAGTGGGTTAAAGCCTCTGCCTTCGGCTCAGGTCATGATCCCAGGGTCCTGGGATCGAGCCCCGCATCGGGCTCTCTGCTCACCGGGGAACCTGCTTCCTCCTCTCTCTCTGCCTGCCCCTCTGCCTACTTGTGATCTCTGTCTATCAAATAAATAAATAAAATCTTATTAAAAAAATAAATAAATAGGATCACACAGTATGTGATTCTTGTTCCTACCTCTTTCACTGAGCATTATGTTTTTGAAATTCATCCATGTTGCAGCATCTATCAGCACTTTGTTTTAATATATCACTGAATAGTATTTCATTCTATGGGTATATCACATTCTGTTTATCCATTCACTAGATGATAGGTATTTGAGTTTTTAGTTCAGAGCTATTATGAATGCTATAAATTCACATGCATGTCTCTGTGTGGATGTTTTATTTCTGTTGAATAAGGGTTTTTAACTGTACAATTCAATGGTTTTTAGTATAGTCACCAGAATTGTGCAACCATTGTCAGTATCTAATTGCAAAATATTTTCATCATCCCCAAAAGAAACCCTATACCCATTAGCAGTCACTCCTAATTTCCCCTTCCTTCCATCCCCTAGAAACTACTAGTCTACTTTCTAACTACAAATTTACCTATTCTGGGCACTTTATATAAAGGAATCATACCATGTGGAGCTTTTTGTGACTGACTTCTTTCACTTAACATAATTGTTTTCAAGATTCACCCACATCACAGCATGTGTCAGTGCTTCAGTCCTTCTCAGTGGCAAAAAAATGCCAGATTCTTTGGATACACCATCCTTTATCCCTACCTCAGTTGGTATACGTATCTGGGTTGTTTCCACTTTTTGGCTACTATGAATAATGCTGCTATGAACACCTGTGCACAAGTTTTTGCACGGACATGTGTTTTCAATTCTCAGTTCTCTGGGTTATAAATCTAGGAGTGGACTTGCTGGGTCATATGGGACCTTTATGTTCGACTTTTTGAGAAGCTGCTAAACTGTTTTTCAAATGTATGAGGGCTCCAATTTTTTCACAAGCTCACCAACACTGTGGAAATTCACTTTTTACTAGCGTAAAAGGGGTTAAGCAAACCTGTGACTTTTTTCCTACGTGCATAACATAGTGACATCTCTGGGTTGATCTTCCAGAATGAACGGCTGGGTTACTCCTACAACTAAGGAGAGAACACTCTCAAATGCAGATAGTGATCCAGGGCTAGATCTCAGAAAAAGACTCCCTTGTAGTGAGCTAATCAAATAATAACAACCTCATAGTAATAGCTACCCAACAACAGCCTTGCAACTTTCCAGAAACTGCTTATTAAACCTCAGGGCATTATATGTACTTCATGATTTCCCTACCCAAATGAGTAGTTTCACTAACAAGTTCTAACTGGTAAGGTAGAACTTTTGTCTCATTCAGGGAGGAAATCTGTGAAAAGAAATGAAATGTGTATGTGTATATACATACACATATATACTACTATAGAATTTAGCATTCTTTTATTTCCCACACTAAAATGTCTAGGCAGAGAGCCAAAAACCTCAAAATAAGCTTTCTTTTAGTGCAAATAAATAACAATGAATAATTTTAAAATAGTTCATTATGTTGAATTATAATCAGCAATACCTAAGTATGAGATTGTTATGTTATATATTTTATACACTGTTCAATCAACTGCTTTAATTACAATTTTAGTTATGTTTTCTATAATAATAAAAGAAAAATATCACATGTCACTCGTGGATTATAACAACAGGTAGAATAATGTTAAGTAACAATGCATCCCTGAGTGTGAATCCATAAAGAAAATTTACATATATCATAGTCTAAGAACACTTTAGAAAATATCACACCAATATACATTTGAACAGAGTTGTAATACTATGCAAGTAAACTAGCAAACAAACCAAACATCCCCCTACTTGATGAAAACAGCAATTCAATGTCAGCAAAAAACTTTGCAACACAGAGAGAGAGGGGGAAAGAATACGAGAGAATAGAGGGAATCTAAAAGATAAAGTCTCAGGCATCAAATCCTAGAACAAATAATCTTAAAAATGTTCTCTTCTCCAGATATGCTTCATAGCTCATATTTATATTAATGTACTGTAATCTGTGTTGCTATATTTTTATTCATTTTCATTGATAATTGGAATTATTAAACTTCTTTTCTTGGTGCTTAGCAAATGTGAAATGTTAGCAAATCCAACCTTGGAACGTATCATGGAAATGGCCCATTTCTGACAAACATTATGTCCACAGGGCTTGTATCAACTGACTATGTTTAAGAAGGACAAAAGTGTTCAAATGTCCTCTGACCAACAGTATAACCTCATGTGTTGTGTACCACAGGCACTCAATCAATAGAGGAAGAAAGACTGGAAATTAGCTAAGCACATTTACAGAAATCAAAGATTATCCAGAAATCATGTGTTTTTTTTTTTTTTTTAATGAACAGAGACATAAAAGGGCTATCCTTTTTTAATCCCTTAGAGTCAACCAGATACAGGATTTAACCAATCTCAGAATATATGTTCTTCTTCTGAAGTAGAGAAATAGACCCCATAATAATAATGCCATTCATACCATATCATACCAGGACAGCAGATGAGTCATTGGAGGGGGCCTCTAGACTACCTGAGAAAGGCCATGTCAAACCTGACCCAGCTCTTCATGCCTTCCCTGCAACTATGTCAAGGGACTGTTCTGCCTGGCCTCAAAGATGGTGGGAGGAAGAGCATCTGCCACACCACCTGCTGTTTCTGCACAGAAGAACCCCCCTCACCCTCCCTGGGCTACAGCAAAGTCATCCAGGAAAAATGCCCTACCCTCAGATGTGAGCATAAAGGAGTGGGTGGCTATTTAAGGTCTTTCACTTTGACTCACTGTACCCCTAAAAGTAGAGCTCTTTTAAAAGATTAGGTGCCAAGAGGGCTTGATTCTGATGACTGCCTGAATTAAAACCTGTTACAACTAGGGAAATTGGGGTAAGCTGCTCCTGCCAGTAAAACCCTGGAGGGCTTCTATCAGAGATACCAGTATTAACATAAGTGACCCTGTTCTAGCCTGAGGCTAGATTTGGGCATGTAGGACACAGAGACTTCTGAAATTCTCATGGAGACGGACCAAAGTCCCTTGGGATGTGGCCTGCTTTGTTTCTACCTTCCCCTTGACTTAATGTGACTGACCCTCATAATCCTTCTCTTTGAGGATTTTCCTTTTCAGCCCCTACATATGGTTTTATTTGTGTATACGACGTAGGAAAATAAACGGGGCTACCTGGGAAAGGGTTTACAGGCAGAGGTGAGAATGCAGTGGATGGGGTTAGAGTGGCAATCAGAATTTTTAATATGTGCCTTTTTCTAATTTTAAAAAAAAAATTTAGAATCCGTAAATATCATGGCTTTTTTTTTTTTTTCTTTTTGAATTAAGGAATGAGGTAGGCTTTTCTCCAGCATTTGTGGAACCTGGGACAAGAATAAAAATACAGGTTACAAATGTAAAAGCTATAAATCAAGCTAACAAACTGTTAAATAAAATATGTTCTCTTCCCCTACCTTAACAAATAAACTTTCTTAAAGACAAAAAAGATAAATAAGGGCAAAATTTGAAAGTTGACATAATAGGGGTGCCTGGGTGGCTCAGTGGATTAAAGCCTCTGCCTTTGGCTCATGTCATGATCCCAGGGTCCTGGGATTGAACCCCACATCAGGCTCTCTGCTCAGCAAGGAGCCTGCTTCCCCCCGTCTCTCTCTGCCTACTTGTGATCTCTGTCAAATTTTAAAAAATCTTAAAAAAAAAAAAAAAAAAAAAAACAGGGGCGCCTGGGTGGCTCAGTGGGTTAAGCCGCTGCCTTCGGCTCAGGTCATGATCTCAGGGTCCTGGGATAGAGCCCCGCATCAGGCTCTCTGCTCAGCAGGGAGCTTGCTTCCTCCTCTCTCTCTCTGCCTGCCTCTCTGCCTGCTTGTGATCTCTCTCTGTCAAATAAATAAATAAAATCTTAAAAAAAAAAAAAGAAAGTTGGCAAAATATAAAACACATAGAATTAAAAATTATTATTGTGCATATCCATATAGCCGAGCAATGGTTTGGTGATGTTTGGAAGAATAATAAAATAAAATAAAGTAAAATTATATTAAATTTAGAAATTCACAAAGTAATTTTTAAAGATTTATTTATTTATTTGAGGGGGGTGGGGCAGCAGGAGAGGTACAGAAACTCAAGCAGGCTCCCCACTGAGCACAGAGCCTGACATGAGGCTCCATCTCAGGACCCTGAGATCATGGTCTAAGCTGAAACCAAGAGTTAGACACTTAACCTACTGAGCCACCCAGGCATGCCCACAATATATTTTATATTTATTCTATACATCTTTTTCTTGCACATCATTTCAATATAAACATACTATGTAGTCATAGTCAAGATTTTTAAATAATTTGAGTGCTACTGATAGTAATAACAAATTAGAAATCTTTCCTGAGTATTTAAAGTTTTTAGGGTTTTTTTTCCCTAAATTAGTTTGAATTTGAAGAAACCACTCTGCTAAGGCAGAAACAACTGGAATTTTCGAAACCTTTTTAAAGCAGTACTTACACTGGAAACAAACTATGACATCTGATCTCATGTTCAAACATTATAATGGGGTCTTTACTGCAGAAATGATTACATAATATTTAAATTTCTCCTATAAATCAATAGCACTCAATTACCCTTTTCCTCATCTCTCAATGCAGATCTATATAGTATTTCTTAAATTCTTCTCATTTCTAATTTTTAAATGTTAAGATATTATAAAGAAAACTAGAAATAGCGTACTTCCTGCAATATCCTACTTCAAAGAATTCAAAATCTTAGAAATTGTCCATGTCTTTAAGTATGAATATCAGGTTTCTATTAAATTGGGAGACTACATAAGTTAAAAAAAATGTAAAAATGCCCCTGTAGGGCGCCTGGGTGGCTCAGTTGGTTGGGCGACTACCTTTGGCTCAGGTCATGATCCTGGAGTCCCACATTGGGCTCCCTGCTCGGTAGGAAATCTGCTTCTCCCGCTGACCTCTCTCCTCTCATGCTCTCTCTCTATCTCATTCTCTCTCTCTCTCTTTCTCAAATAAGTAAATAATTTTTTTTACTGCCCCTGTAATCCTTAAAAACTCAGTCATTATTACAGAGATTGATGAGGTGGTGAAAAAGGAACTCTGAAGGGCACTGACACAGGTGAGGATGTGGTCAGTATATGCAGGCAGCAACAAACCATTCTTCTTTCAAAGTACTTCAAATCATAATAGAACTGAAGAAATAATGGCGAACAAGTTTCCGGAATTGCTAAAACCACCTAGGAAAACCCAAACCAACCATCTAAGACAGATGGAGACAGATGGATAGGGCTAGGCAATAAAACTTTTCTAAAGAGAGTGACCAAGGAAAGAAAAATCTCCAGTCTCAGAAGAGAATTATTTCAATGAACTTGAGCTTCTTGCTGCAATGTTTCTAGAACATTCATTTGACTGTGATCTTGACAGTATGCTCATTTATGTATAATATAGCAGCAAGGATCTGATATAAAATTATAATATTCTAAGAGTACTTTATTAAAATGCTTTATATAGAGTAAGAATTTTATATTCCTATTACTCCCTTACTTATTACTCATCTTAAAGTTAACTGGGTAAGAAAAAATGGATATTTGGGAGCAAGAGGAAGAAAGAAAACGAGGGAGACCATCTATATAAAAAGAGGTTTGGATGAGGTGAGCACTGTTTGGACTGATTATCAGGGTAGACCTATATTCATTCATAACCCCTATGCTCACTTCTCATAGCACTAGAATCACATTGTGTTGCAAAGCCCTTTTTATTTGATTGCCTCACAATTATACCATAAGCTTACAGATAAGGATGGTGACCAATGTGTTTTCCACTGTGTCTCCACCAATTACACAGGGTCTAACAGACAGCAGGTACTGGTAAATATTAACTGGCTAGGTGGATGGATGGATAAATAGGTAGGTAGGCATGTGGGTGGGTTCGCTCATACATCAAAGGTGTTAGGGAGTTGCACATCTCTTGGCTACAGTAGATAGGAAAGTTTCTTCATATCCATGGGAAGTTGGACTACCAATGCTACAGCCACAAACATCTCTCAGATACCATTAACCTCTCCACAACGGTTTGCTCAAATTACAGGTGTTTACCTAATAGGTGTTTACCTAAAGCCCAAATATTGAAAGAAAAATCTTAAAAATCCAAACCTAAAAACTGATAGAAAATGTACCTCCTTCTCTTAATTAGCAATACCTTTCAGAGATAACTCTGGTCAGGAACTTATTGCCAGGACGCCTGGGTAGCTCAATATTCACAAATCTATCAACATGACATACCACACCAATAAGAGAAAGGATAAAAACCATATGACTATATGATCATTTCAACAGATGCAGAAAAAGCATTTGACAAAGTACAACATCTATTTATGGTAAAAACCCTCAGCAAAGTAGGTTTAGAGGGAACATACCTCAATATAATAAAGGTTACACATTAAAAACCCACAGCTGGGGGTGCCTAGGTGGCTCAGCTGGTTGAGCCTCCAACTTTTGGTTTCCACTCAGGTCATGATCTCACGGGTTGCGGGATGAAGTCCTGTGTCGGGCTCCATGCTCACTAGAGAGTCTGCTTGGAGATTCTTTCCCTCTACTCCCCCCACCCACCTTGCATGCATACTCTCTTTCTAATAAATAAATAAATAAATAAATAAATATTTTAAACAAATAAAAAATAAAAACCCACAGCTAACATCATACTCAATGAGGAAAAGTGAGAGCATTTCCCCTAAGATCAGGAACAAGACAAGGCTATCCATGTGCACCACTTCTATTCAATACGGTACTGGAAATCCTAGCAACAGCAATCAGACAAGGAAAAGAAATGAAAGGCATCCAAATTGCTAGAGGAAGCAAAACATGCACTATTTCTGGATGACATGATACTGTATATAAAAAAACTCTAGAGTCTCCACCAGAAAACTACTGGAACTGATAATGAATTCAGTAAGGTCACAGGATACAAAATCAATGTACAGAAATCCATTGCATTTGTATACACTAATAAGGAACCAGCAGAAAGAGAAACTAAGAAAACAATTCCATTTATAATTGAACCAAAGAAAATAAAATACCTAGTGATAAACTTAACCAAGGAGGTGAGAGACCTGTACCCTGAAAATGACAAAATATTGATGAAAGAAACTGAAGACAACACAAACAAATGGGAATATATCCCTTACACATAGAATGAAGAAATAGTGTTAAAATGTCCATACTACCCAAAAACAATCTACAAATTTAATGCAATCCCCATCAAAGTACCAACAGCATCTTTCACAGAACTAGAATAAACAATCCAAAAGCTTGTATGGAACCGCAAAAGACCTCAAATAGCTAAAGCAATCTTGAAAAAGAAAGAAGCTGGAGGTATCACAATTCCAGATTTCAAGTTATAGTATCAAGCTGTAGTAATCAAAACCATATGGTAATGGCACAAAAACAGACACATAGATCAATGTAACACAACAGAGAGCCCAGAAAGAAACCCACAATTATGTAATTGATAAATCTTCAACAAAGGATGCAAGAATATGCAATGGGAAAAAGTCTCTTCAACAACTAGGTACACCTGGTTATTCATTTTGTGTAGTAAGAGAAATGGCTCAAGATTAGAATATTTATGGATTCAGAGGTGGTATCAGTCAGGGGCATGGGAGGAAAAATATCAGAAGATGGGGGACAAAGAGGTCTAGGAGAGAGAATATAGTTAGACATACAGGCAAAGGCACAAAGTATTAAGGTCTGTGTATTATTTTTTTTATTTTTTTTTATTTTATTTTTTTTACAGATTTTAATTTATTTGATAGATCACAAGTAGGCAGAGAGGCAGGCAGAGAGAGAGAGGAGGAGGAGGCAGGCTCCCCGCCGAGCAGAGAGCCCCATGTGAGGCTCGATCCCAGGACCCTGAGACCACGACCCAAGCCGAAGGCAGAGGCTCTAACCACTGAACCACCCAGGGGCCCCAAGGTCTGTGTATTAAATGTTGGCATCCACCAGACAGGGTCTATCATAGAAAAGGCGATAAGCAATCAAGTAGATAAAAAAGCCAGGCCAGTTGATGCCTTTGTCATCAGCACTGGGATCAGTGCTGGCATTTGGCCACAGTGGCAAAGATGGAGGTAAATATCTGGGCCAGTAGCATGGACTTTCATTCACCAAGACCAATCTTGCTACTGGTCATTCACTTTGAATGTAAAGAGAAAAGGTCTAAGGTTAATTACTGGCACTGCTGAATGTCCAGCAAGGAGAGACCACCACAGAGCCTCTGATAAGGCAGCATACCCCAAAGAGATTAACTAGCTAACTTGGCAACAAACTAACTACATTGGGCCCCTTCAATCCTGGAAACGCCAGCAGTTCAGGAATACATGCATGTTCTGGGAACAGATTTGCCTTTCCCACCTGTAGGCCCCAGTCAACATCCTCAAGGGCTTAGAGAGTATTCCATCCACTGGTAAGAGATCCCACATACCATGCTTTCAGATCATGGGACCACATCACAGCAAAGGAGGAGCAGGAGTCAGCCCATGATCATGGGATTGCAGCACATGCCGCGTTCCTCAGAAGGAGCCAGCTTGAGAGTGTTGAAACTGCCTGCTGGAAGCACCAGGTCAAGAGCATGACTCTGAAGGGACGGGGTGCCAATCTCTGGAATAGATTATATTCCCAGGATGGAAGAGCTTTATATGCTGTCTCCAAGAGAAAGAATAGATGGACCAAGAAATAAGAGTGGCAGCAGAAGTGGACTCACATGCCACTGATCTCAATGACCCGGCCAATGACACAGGGGCTGTGACTCCTCAGTTCTGGGCTCTGCAGGGTTAGAAGACCTAGCACCCTGAGCAGCCATACTTTTGCCAGGGGACCTAGTAAGAGTCACCCAGTCATCTTAAGCTCCCTGTGTCCAGGAACCAGCAGGAGGGAGAGAACTTATTGCATAGTTGCCTCTCATCAGGAGGAGGTAGGCCTGTTGTCACACAATGGGGACTGGCAGGAATATGGGTGCAGGCCCCTTGCGCCCTGATGTGTAGCTGCTCCAGCTTAAGAAGGACATGGTGACCAGAACCTCGGACTTCTTGGGGATAAAAGTGTAGTAGGTCACAGCACCACGGAGGCTACTGAGGCCAGCAGAAGTGGTAGCTGAAAGTGAAGGGAACTTAGAACAAACAGCAAAGTAGGAAGACAATGAAGAGCCGTTTGTCTGCTCACCGCCCCCTTCCAAGTCTCCCTCAGGAAGAGAGGCCCACGACGCCATAGAAGAACTGCACTGCCAGTGGGTTCGGAAATGAGGCTCCTGCGCTGGGAGAAGATGGTAGTCACAGAGCCGTGTCACCCACCTCCGCTTCAGCACAGGGAGTCCAGTCAGCAGACAGCCTCCTGCAGTCCCGTCTTGGGGCCGCCCACGGACACAGGGAGGCAGGCTGCGGAAAGCACGGCACTGAAGCCCCAAGCCGGAAGAGGCGGTGTCAGCCCAGAGCTCCTCACGTGATTGGCTGCGGCTGGGTAGGCCCTCCAGCTGCTTCCGCCCACTTCCTTCCTCGGGTGTGGGTCAGTAGTAAGACTTGAGCAACCCAAGCTCCATCTTAGCGTTTACTCCTGCAGAACGTACCTGAAACGAGGATTATGTCAAACACAGCAGGAATTCTTTAAAGTCCCCTTTTTTGCCTTCTCCCATCAGCTTTCTTCCTAAATATTAACTGTTTCAGTTTCCTCTGTTTAGAGCTGACCCAAAGCACTCTCTCTCTCAATGCTCAGGCCACACAGCCCCAAGTGGGTCCCAGACTTCAGGCCCAACTGGCAGAGAACCCTTGGGCTCCGCAGCCACAGAGCCCTCCCCCACCTCTCTATCTCTCTCTCTCTAAGTGTATTTCTTCTTTTTCTTCTTCCACAGTCACTGTCAATCCGCGAGGGGGGGGGTGGTGGAAAACTTTGGACACTCACATGTTAATATTTTTGCGCCAATGACACACATCCTATCCATGCAAATTAGTGCAAACAGTTTACTAGAGTACCCGGAAAGGTATTTGCGTTTTTAAAAAGTGACTATCCACAGAATGCTTCTCTAATGGAGAATTTCCGGCAACATTATTTAGTAAGGTTGAGCCTTCCCTATATCCTTCCAAATGCACCATTACTTTGCCTGCATGCAGCCCCTTGGCTCCCTGAAATACCTAAGAGCATTAAAACAACAAAAATAACAAATGACTGAGTTCTTATTACATGTTAGCCATTGGGCTGGGCCTTTTACATTCCTTTAAACCCCACACCAACTTCATTTCAGATAAATAGCTGAGTCTTGGAAAGCCTAAGTGGCTCCCCAAGGCATGCAGCTTGGAAGTGGTAGAGAAAAAAAATGCACTCAGCTATTTTGACTGCAAGCGCCCAGCCCACTGGAATTGAAGGAAAGCAGCTCCCAGCTGGCACACAAGTGTGGTGCCATTAGCAACAGCTCAGCAGCACGCCACAGAAATCAGCACACACTTTGTTGTTGAATGATGTTCAAAAGGCATTTTTCACCACTTAGGGTCTGAAATAATATACCAGACTGTGAAGAAAATGTTTGGGTGGGACATTCTTGGATCAAATTTCCAAAATTTCCTGTTAATTTTCATACCACGCTTTAAAGTAAGAATGAAGCCATCTACATGTATGAGAGCTGTGAGTTAGAAAAAAGCCCCATTCCCCCACCCTTTTTGGGGTGGAGCACTGTTATTTAGCCAATTTCACTAGATATTAGTGATGGTCAGTTGTTTTAGAGGAGCACTCAGATGGAACAAAGATGCCATGGCCTCGGCCCTCCAAGGAACACAGTGCTTGAGCCCCAGTGAATGGGTTTGGTTCATTGAATAACAGTTGAGGAGACACAGCCAAAGTGCCTAGAAGCCACCTCCCCTCCAGTTCAACATTGCCTTTCTTTGAGAATTCCAGTTCATCCAGTGGTGAGAAGGAGAATGTGGAGAAGTGATATTGGGATCCATTACACAACCATTTCAGTAAGTACAAACCCCTGGTATCTCCTTGGTGAAAGTGGCAGATATTTAGGGGCAGGTAGAATGGCTGTGATCATGGGACTAGTCAAAATATTTCAACCATTATTGCATACTATGGACCCAGAGAGGCCAAGTACAGGGGATTCCTGGCAGTAGGCAGCAGGACACTACAGCCTTGGGGTGGCCTGGTATGCACCAGGAAGATTTCCCCAGAGGACAGCAGTCCTTCTCCCAGAGGGGCTCATGTCTGAGCCTACTCATAGCATCACTGATGGTGAGAAGTAGAGGGAGGATGGGAGACATATAGGACAACCTCAGGCATG
Source organism: Lontra canadensis (assembly GCF_010015895.1). Taxonomy (NCBI): domain Eukaryota; kingdom Metazoa; phylum Chordata; class Mammalia; order Carnivora; family Mustelidae; genus Lontra; species Lontra canadensis. Next base: position 29,635,476 of record NW_022630996.1, read on the forward strand.
CTGGAGGCTTGGCCAGTTACAGAGCTATTTTCCTCTCCTACTAACCAGGGCTCCCTAGGGATGAGGCAGCTGGAGTGATAAAAGGGCATTCTGGGAGCTTTAGCCAGTGTCTATTTACCAATTGATAAGGAGAATTTCTTTTTTAAGGTTTTATTTATTTATTTATTTATTTGAGAGAAATAGAGAGAATGAGCAAGGCAGGGAGGAGTAGAAGGAGAGAGAGAAGGGAGCCTGGGGTCATGACCCGAGCAGAAGGCAGACACTTAACCAGCTGAGCCACCCCGGAGCCCCAGGAGCTTTTAATGTTGCACTAATGCACACTGCTGGACTGGTAGCAGCTCTGGAGGTGACACATGGACGACACATGGCAGCTTCCTGGACAACACTGGTGTTATGATCAGAAAAATCCTTGAACTACTGATCATTTCTTCCAGGGACCAGTCTTGTTCAGGAGCTCTGTGGATGCCAGAGGACTGACTGAAAACACTCAGATAAAACCTTCCCTATGGGCAGAAATATCCAGGGCAAATGTAATCCAGGGCTAGGTCTTTTTTTATTCTTTTCTTTTCTTTTTTTTATATTTTATTTATTTGACAAATAGAGATCACAAGTAGGCAGAGAGACAGACAGAGAGAGAGAGGGAGAATCAGGCTGCCCACTAAGCAGAGAGCCCGATTCGGGGCTCGATTCCAGGACCCTGAGATCATGACCCGAGCCGAAGGCAGAGGCTTAATTCACTGAGCCGCCCAGGTGCCCCATATGTCTTAATCTCTAAGTAAACCTGAAACCTGTGGGATCCAAGACATGCCTGTCATTCTATCAGTTCCTTCTTACAGACCACAGACCGGAGATGGTAAATCGGCATCATCTCAGTTGATTGCTGGTGGCTACCTGATGCACTGTGTCAAATGGGATTCTAAAGTTACACCCAGTCTTTGAGAGAAAAAGTCTCATTGATAGTGTACTGGTGACAACTTTTAGATCAAGGCTTTCTTTCCCTGCCCCCAGCTTTTTGTGTGGTGTGTCATGGCTGCCCTTTGCCACCTAGCAGAGACTATAGACACCTTTTCAGAGTAATACTTATTGAAAAAGAAAATTAAATAAAAAGGAAATCAAATATGTTAAATAGAGTTAACTTAAAAACTCTAGGAAGTATTTAAGATACAATAATATATGTGCATCTTTATTATTGCATTCAACAAGATCCAGTGGTGAGCCCAGAAACATTGAATTTTGAAATACTAATGAGTATAGATGATATTTTGAGATGTCTACAACAGCTGAATGCGCCATGAATATATCTGTGGTTTCTATCATCAAAAGCACTGCAAATTCTACAACAATGTATTGCCTGCATTCATGGTGGAAGGAAATGCTATGCTTCAGTTTAAGGTTGATGAAAATAAAGACATCATCTTTTCCCATTCATGTTCAGAGACTCTTTGAATTCTAGCTATGGATCTCTTGGGAGAGGGCCCAGGGACCCCAGGTTTCTAACCCATAACTGAGACAGCCACACAGACCCATCTCCTGGTCTGTCATGTTTTTCTCTAGGGCATCCAAGACCAGTATTCACTGAAGTCCAGAATTGTGCACACCAGTATTTAACACCTGTTTATCTAAATACATATCATTCCATGACTCTGGAGGGTAATAGTGGTGGGGCACCCAAGTGTTCTGGTTTTCATCATGGCCCAAATCATGGTCCAATTCCTGGGAAAACAGAGAAGTCTCCCTATTGTGTTAATTCTCTACAAAGTTCAGGTTGCCCCAAGGCCCACGGAATGGAACTGCAGACACCAAGGATTCAGGAACTCATGACCTGACAGGTCCCTGTTATGGTTTGGAAGTCTGGAGGGCATCACCAACTGCTCTGGGTGTGGTTAAGCAAGAAGAGAAGGGACTCCAATAGAATCTATGCACTGGATATGGCAGTAAGAGCACATATCATGGAGAGGAATGGCTGGCACGCCCTTCTTAACTGTGTTTGTAAGTTATACCTTCTTGCACGTTGATGGATTTATAATTATCTCCTGGTAAAAATGAAGACTGAAAACAGACCATTTTCCAGACAGAGACCTTTAAATAAAAATCAGCAGTAGACTTTCACAGTGGTGTGAGTGTGGTAAATCAGGACTAACACTTTCACAATATGAAATGAGACTCAAATTCATCATTACCATTTATTATATTTGAATTGTAGTTATTATTTAAGAGGAGAAAAAAAGCAAACATCTTCTACCTGGGACATCAAATGGTGCTGCTGTGAGAGATTATCAACCCAGCTTTCTGGGATAGTTGCCAATAAACACTCAGAAATTTTGTTGCCTCTCATTAAGCCCCTCTGAAACTCCAGAAGCAGTTGTGGAAAATAGATGCTCAGGCCTTGACTTCTGAGCTGTCTGTCCAACATTTTATTCCTTGACCTCAAGTTTGCTTGAAATCACCTGCCCCATTAAGTTCCCCCTTCAGACTGTACATTTGACTATTTCATTCTCTGTGCAGTGAGATATCGAAGACTTGCCCAGCAATGTGGCATTCAAGACCACAAGCCCCATTTGGCCTCCTGTGCTCTGAAGACTCTGTACTAGTTATTAACAATAGCCCCTAGAAGTCCAGAATTGGCTTTGTGTGAGCTCTGCTTTTGCCTCTAGGCTTGCTGACCACTACCCATCCACCAACTCCCAGTGATGAGACAAGCATAAGCCCCTTCATTTCTTCTTCTTCTTTTTTTTAAGATTTTATTTATTTATTTGTTAGGGAGAGAGAGTGGGAGGAAGAGAGAGTGCAAGCACTAGCAGGGGGAGAGGCAGGCAGAGGGAGAAGCAGGCTCCCTGCTGAGCAAGGAGCCTAATGTGGGACTCGATCCCTGCCAGGGATCGTGACCTGAGCCAAAGGCAAACGCTTTACCGACTGAGCCACCCAGATGTCCCAAGTCCCATCATTTCTATTTAAAACCTTGGAAACTGGAAAAAGTTCTGTCAGGTCGGGTCCTTGATGCCTCATAAGACTGGAACTTGCCTTTCCTCAATTAATTTCTGCCTAAATCACATTTCTCCTTGTACTCCAGTCAACACTTCCCAAACTCAAAGTCCATAAAGAAGTAAAGAAATGCGCATAAGCTAAATGACTGACATCAATATATGGAGCAGTAGGCTGGGAAAAAATAATCCAGCTTAGTGGTGATGGTGATGATGATGATGATGAAGATGATGATGATGGCACACTTATTAAGTGCCTCATACATTCTAGAAACTGTTATCTCTGAACTTTCAAATCTATACTGTTGAGATATACAGAAGTTTGTCTTTATTCCTGTATCATGCTGCTTTGACTACTGTAGCTTTGTAATATGTTTTGAGAGTAAGAAGTGTGAGATCTCTAACTTTGTTCTTCTTTTCCAAGATTGTTTTGGCTATTTGGGTGCCTTGAAATGCCATGTGAATTTTAGGAAAGATTTATTTTCTATTTCTGTCCCCCCAAAAAATACCATTAGGATTTTGATAGGTGTTGCATTGTGGAAAATCTATTACATGCTTTAAAAATATATTCTCATTTATTTCTTATGATATTCTGGGAGATATGTACTATTATTATTTTCCAAATACACGTAATAAAATGGAAGCATATAGATGTTATGTAACTTGCCAATGGGTCCACAACTAGTGAGAGAACCAGGTTTTATACCCAGAGAGTCCAAATACCATATATTTCCTGATCATCCTGAACAGACTGAGGATTTGCATAACCTGAAAAGTTTCTATACTTCCACTGTTTAAAAAGTAAGGAAGAACTGAAGGGAACCAGCTAATTGTTCACCAGCATCTATTCTCCCTTTCTTTACTAATAGGCCTCTGAGTTTAACTTGCCCACACCACCACCGAGCTGATAACTGCATGTCCCAGTAGACCCTGCAGTTAAGCAGCCACAAAGAAACACTCATGCACTCTGGTTCTTCCCCTTCTTCCTCCTGACTGGGTTGGAAGCCCTGTCCAGGCATGACCAGGCAGCCCTACCACCCTGGAGCTCCTCAAGACTGTGGGGAGTGAGGCAAATAGATCCTGAGGTAAACCAATGTATCCTTGGGTCTTTTTGTTACAGCATCATAGCCTAAACTCTAACTAATGCTATTAACTTTGGGGATGTTTCACTTGGAATTTCTGTATTTAGGAGAATGAGGTTTTCAAACATTTGAGACCAGAAAATAGCTTGATGACTTTTTTTTAACTTTTTGGGTAATTTTTAAGTTAAACTTCCCCATCTAGTACCTTTTTACAAAGATGTTGGTGCTGAGTTATGGAAATTAGGGCATGTGCTTTGAATTTATTTTCTAGTAGTAATAATGAATGTTCATCTAGCTAATTATTTTGACTTTGTTCCTAGGATCATCTGCTTTTTCCTGTGGGGTACCCTAGTTGGAGTTGGGGATTGGGCCCCAGAACCCAGGGCAGGGCCTAGCCAACTGGATTATCCCAGCAGTGAGATGGCCCATCCGCCTGGAGACACCTACTCTGACAGCTCTGACAGACTGACATTGTATGTGTTAGCATGGTTGATGTTCTTCACAGAGAATGCCATGCTAGGGTCATGGATAAGGCTCAGATCTTGTATGTGCCCAGGTGTAGATTTCACGTGATATTAATCAGAGCTATCCTTATGGAGGGTAACGTTTGGAGTCGTTCATCTGAACAAAGACTTTAAAAAGCTTTTTTTTTTTTTTAAGGAAAATTTCAAACATATTCATAAGTAGAGAGATTAGTGTGATGAGCGCCCTTGTCTGTGAATGTTTTTATGTAGATATAGTCAAGTTAAAAAGAACATCAAGGGCAGCTTTGAAGACAAAGAGAATTTGAGAAAGGACAGACAAGGGAGGTCATGATAAAAGGGAGGAGTTTTGCTCAGACAAAGGCTTTTTATAAGATAGTGACGAAAGAAACAGGGCAGCTCACCTTGCCCTAAAAACACTTCAGCTCCCTCCAACAGAGCTTAAGAATTAATCAATCATAACAAAACAGTTAATATCTACCTTTCCTTTCCTATGTGCTGAATATTGTTTTACAAACTCATTAGGTAGCCATTAGTATTATGCCCATGTTACAAATGAGAAATTTGTGACTTTCAGAAGTTAAAGTTAACTTTCTCAAAGTCCCATGGCTGACAAATGTCAGAGTCAAGATTTGAAACCAGGACCTTTTTGACTCAAGAGCCTCTTACTCCTAACAATATGTCTGTGTTTAAGCATGGTTCATGGGCTTTGACCTAACATCACTTGGGGCACTTGTTAGAAAGGCAGATTTCTCATTCCCACCCTAGACCTAGTGCATCAGAAACTAAGGTGTATGAGATATGAACAGGCATCTGAAATCAGATTTTTCAGTCCATCCAAGTTTGAGAACTGTAGCTTAGGGACACTTTGTTGAGGTAGTCTCCATCAGAGGTTCTCTGAACTTTTTGATTCTGAGAAGCATATAGATGTTATGTAATGTAGATGCTTTCTCAGGATATTCTCATTCTTTCTCTAAATGATATACATTCTTTATTTTTTTTTAGAAGAGTTTATTTATTTGAGAGAGAGAGCACAACAGTGAGCAGTGCCAGGAGGTGTAAGAGAAGCAGGCTCCTTGCCCAGCAAGGAGCCAGATGCGGGGCTTGAGACCAGGACCCTGGGATCGTGATCTGAGCCGAAGGCAGACACTTAACTGACTGAGCCACCCAGGTGTCCCTATGTACATTCTTTATAAATTACTCTTTATGATTTAATACATAGACACCGTTGTTCTAGTGTATAATGTATACCATAAATATACACAAATAAAAAATTTTAAAATATCCCAAGTGCATGCCCTCTATTCCTCTTTTGAGGACATTGTTCTATAGTCAGTGCAGTATGAATTTGTTATCCCATTTTATCACGCCATCCATATCAGGAGTCATAAAGGGAACTAGCCCTCAGACAGGGATTATAAATCAGGAAATTTCATGTAGAAATACAGGTCTCTGACTTCTTTTGGAAACAGTAGATTTGACCCCCTTGGGCCTGAGTTTGTGATGTCATCATTGGCAGGGGCTGCTGAGGAAAAAATGAGTGGGACCCTAGCAGTGAGTCCCTCGTGGGGAGCGTGCACAGGTGCAGTCTCAGCCTTGCCCACCTCGCTTGCTTCTATTAAATAGGGACCCAGTGGACATTTCAGTCTTTGATGTCAGATCTACTGCCAAGACATGAGGATTTCTTATTCTACCCTCACATGAAGACAGTCTTCATCTTGGTATGTTGTATGCTGCCAGATAATTTTTACCACCAACCTTAACTTTTAAAACCAATCATCTTAGCTCGACCCATATGAATTTGCCATTTCACAGGTTCCAAATGCTACAAATAAAGGAATTTTACAGGGTTCGAAATCGTCGTAAATCTGCTTTTGGAGCGCACCGTGGTAAAAGTTTGCTTTAATAACAACCCAGGTTATTTCTGTGGCTGAGGTAATGAAATGCTACTGAAAGAACTTGACTAACTGAGGCATTGAAAAAACATGATTAACTGGGGTGCCTGGATGCTTCTGTCAGTTAGGCATTCCACTCTTGATTTCAGCTCCAGTCATGTTCTTAGGTCATGATCTCAGGGTTGTCAGATTGAGCTCCTCATTGAGCTCCACTTAAAATTCACTTTGTTGGGATGCCTAGTGGTGCAGTAGGTGGAGCGTCTGCCTTCGGTTCAGGTCATGATCCCAGGGTCCTGGGATCAAGTCTCATAAGGGGTTCCTTTCTCAGCGGGAATCCTGCTTCTTCCTCTGCCTGCTCTGCCTGCCACTACCCCCTGCTTGTGCTCTCTCTGTCTGACAAATAAATAAAATCTTAAAAAAAAAAAATCAAGAAAAAAAATCAAGAAGAAAGAAGAAATTTAAAAAAAAAAAAAAGATTCTCTCTGTCCCTCTCCCTCTGCCCCTCCTCTGCCTCTTTCCCTCTCTAAAAATAAAATAAATAATAGACAAAAAAAAAAATGATTAACTTTGTCATTGGTTTCAAGGGAGACTCAAAATACCATGTTGTCACTTTCTGAGGAAAATAAAAGCATGCAAGGATGAAAATTATCTTATATATTAATAAGCCAGATTCTCTCCAGAGCTGAAACCCCTCATTGTTTGTAAGGTAGGGACATGAGGAGGCAAAAAAGCCTTTTTTGTTTGTGCCTCAGAATGTCTTTGGTAAAAGGAGACACTAAGTTTCACTCTGAAGTTTGTGTTTCTCCATTTGTAACTGGACTACCACAAGGTTGTCTTGAAGGCTGCCTCTTTCTGGCCTCATGTCCAAAAAGAACATAGTTCCCAAATCCGGAAGACCTGAAAATAGGTTTTTGTCAAGGAATTGGTTTTTCTAGTCATAAGGAATTTTATTAGGAGGAATAATTACCTCAAAAAAGAACTGATAATGGTTAAAATTTCACATTGTACAATTTGTTAGAGAATAAAAGAGATCAAATTGTCTTGATAAAATTTATATCCACAAATATTTGTCTAGGGAAATTGGATTTGATAAAAACAATGGTCACAAAAGAAAAATTACAATATTAGAAGTTAAATGAATGTATTAAATACTTCCTGTACAATTTATACAAAACAGAAGTAAATTCTTTGGAAATAATTTAAATAAAATAAGAGTAAAATATATTACAGACAAGTTCACAAGACAGATAGGAAACTGATCAAGGAATTAAACTGCCTTAATGGAACTCACTGCAGAAGATGTATTCCATCTGTATTCCATCTGTAAACATGGAGTCCAAGGGACCACGGTCAAAACATCAGCCACCTGGGGGCGCCAGGGTGGCTCAGTGGGCTAAAGCCTCTGCCTTTGGCTTGCGTCCTGATCCCAGGGTCCTGGAATTGAGCCCAGCATCGGGCTATCTGCTCGGCAGGGAGCCTGCTTCCCCCTCTCTCTCTCTCTGTCTCTCTGCCTGCCTCTCTGCCTACTTGTGATCTCTATCTGTCAAATAAATAAATAAAATCTTAAAAAAAAAAATCAACCACCTGGTATAAATGGTCAGGGCCACACTCTGGGGAGAGAATGCCCAGTTCCCACTAGAGAACAGCTTCCCAAACCCAGTGGAACTTGGGCACATGTGTGGAGACCTTTTGGCTGATTCTGCTCAAACTCTACAGCCTTCCACTTAAAACAGCTTTGCTTGCACCGGCTACTTTCCAGCTACCTACCCCACTTTCCCCAGATCTCCTTCCATTTAGACCAGGTGACTTACCCAGGCTGGGTTTCCCAGTTCTCACCATCTTCCCTGCCTGCAGGTCATCTTCCAGTGGTCTACTTCCTACTGTTCCTTCAAGACTCAGGCCTAGCTCCTCTTCCTCATTGCCTCCCATGTAGCTTCCATCTCCTTGCAATCCAGACTTTGTCCCTCTGAATAACCTCCTACCAAAGTCACCAAAGACCTCTCCATTGTCAAGTGCTACAAAAACTCTTAGATTGATTTCTCTGTCCATCACTCCCTCCTTCTGTTAACCATCTCTTCTCAAGTTTCCATGACACAGGGCACAATGAGACTCCATCTGGTGAAGGGCAATGCCCACAAAGGGATGCAACTGTGGGTCATTATCAATCTACACCCAGGCCAGCTGGTGGAAGGAGGGCCTCAATCCTGAAGGAGGGAGCTGGAGTGTCCGTTACATGCCTCAAATTCAGCAGGTCCAAAATAATAAGCATTTGGTCCTGACCATTCTACTTCCAAAATTTTCAGATTTTTGTTGCCTTAGTTGAAGTTCTCATCAGCATCTCATCAGATTGATGTTTCAGTCTCTCTCTTGGTCCGCTTGGCCTACTCTAGTTCCTCCTTTATACCGTCAGTTTATTTATTTATTTATTTATTTATTTATTTATTTATTTTTAAAGATTTTATTTATTTATTTGACAGAGAGAGAGAGATCACAAGTAGGCAGAGAGGCAGGCAGAGAGAGAAGGGGAAATAGGCTCCCCACTGAGCAGAGAGCCAGATGCGGGTCTTGATCCCAGGACCCTGAGATCATGACCTGAGCCAAAGGCAGAGGCCTAACCCACTGAGCCACCCAGGTGCCCCTAGTCAGTTTATTTTTTAAATGTTTTCCCCATTTTTATTGGGAAACAGTTGACACACAGCACTGCATAATTTTAAGACATATAACGTGGTGGTTTGATTTATACATATTGTGAAATGATTCCCACAATAGGTTCAGCTAGTATCCATCATTTCATATAAATATACTGAAAAGAAAAGAAAAAAAATTCTCCTTATGATGAGAACTCTCAGGATTTACTCTCTTAACTTCCTGTGTATCAAACAGCAGTGCTAACTATAGTCTTCATGTTGCACATTACATCTCTAGTGTTTATTTATTTTATAACTGGAAGTTTGTACCTTTTGACCACCTTCCTCCAATTCAACACCATGCCTCTTGGAACCACAAGTCTGATCTCTTTATGAGTTTATTTTAGATTCCACCTGTGAGATCATACAGTGTTTGTCTTTCTCTGTCTGACTTCCTCCACTTAACATAATCCCTTCAAGGTCCCTCCTTATTGTTGCAAATACTAGGATTTCCTCTAGTCCATTGATTGCTTGATGATACCCCATTGTATGTATGCATTTGTACATACTGCACTTCTTTATTCATTCAACCACTGATGGACACTTAAGTTGTTTCCATGTCTTGGGTATTGTAAACAATGATGCTATGAACATGGGAGTACACGTGTATTTTCAAGTTAGTGTTTTCATTTCCTTTGGATATATTCCCAGTAGTGCAATTGCTGGATCATATGGCAGGTTTCTTTTTTATTTTTTAAAGATGTAATTTAATTTAATTTTAGATTCATTTCTTTGAGAGAAAGAGAGTGAGCAGGGGGAGGGGCAGAGGAAGAAGGAGAGAATTTCAAGCAGACTCCCCACTGAGCATTGAGCCCAACACAGGGCTTGATCCCACGACCTCAAGATCATGATCTGAGCCAAAATCAAGAGTTGAACGCCTAACCAACTGAGCCACCCAGGCCCCCTTAAAGATTTTTTTTTTTATAAAGATTTTTAAAAAATTTATTAGACAGGGGAGCCTGAGTGGCTCAGTGGGTTAAAGCCTCTGCCTTCGGCTCGGGTCATGATCCCAGGGTTCTGGGATCAAGCCCTGCATCTGGCTCTCTGCTTGGCCGGAAGCCTGCTTCCTCCCCTCCTTCTGCCTGCCTCTCTGCCTACTTGTGATCTCTGTCTGTCAAGTAAATAAATAAAATCTTTAAAAAAAAATAAAAAATAAAGAATAAAAATTTATTTGACAGAGAGAGATACAGCGAGAGAGGGATCACAAGCAGGGGGAGTAGGAGAGAGAGAAGAAGGCTTCCCGCTGTGCAGAGCACCTGATGTGGGGCTTGATCCCAGAATCCTGGGATCATGACCTGAGTTGAAGGCAGATGCTTAACAACTGAGCCACCCAGGCGCCCCTAAAGGTTTTATTTTTAAGTTATCTCTATACCCAACATGGGGCTTAAACCTACAACCCTGAGATCAAGAGTTGCATGTTCCACTGATTGAGCTAGCCAGGTGTCCTTCTCTTTTTAATTTTTGAGGATCCTCCATACCGGTTTCCATAGCAGTTGTACAAATTTACAGTCCAAACAGTGCACAAGGCTTTCCTTTTCTCCATATCCATACCAGCATTTATTATCTCTTCTCTTGTTGGTGTTGGCCATTCTAACATATGGATATGTCAGCATTGTCAGGTGATAACTCACTGTGGCTTTAATTTGCATTTCCCCAATGACTGGTGATGTTGAGCATCTTTTCGGGTGCCTATTGACCTTCTTTGGAAAAATGTTCTGGTCCTTTGCCCATTTTCAGCTTATTTTTTAGTCTTTTTCTTATTGTGGTAAAATATACATAACACAAAATTGATTGTTCTGACATTTTAAAATAAATAACTCAGTGCTGTTAATTAAATCCACAATGTTGGGGGAGCCTGGGTGGCTCAGTCCATTAATTATCTGCCTCTTGATTTTGGCTCAGTCATGATCTCAGGGTGGTGAGTTCAAGCCTCATGTGAGGCTCTGCACTGGGTGTGGGGTCTGCTTAGGATTCTCTCTCTCCCTCTGCCCCTCCCTTGCCCACCCCACTGCCTGTTCTCTCTCTCAAAAAAAAATTCACAATGTTGTGCAACTATCACCACTATTTCCAGAACTCTGTAATTATCTGAACAGAAAGTCTGTAACCATCAAACAGTAACTCTCCATTTCCTCTTTCTCCCTGGGAACCAATTTTTTGTTTTTCTAGGAACGTTTTTTAAGGAAGACACCAGTACACCATGTGTTGCTGTCCATGAAAATATCCTTAAAGTCCTCTTCACTCTCCCTTCTATGCTAAAGATCCTGCTTGCTCTCTGAACCCTGTAATCTCTCTCCAGTCTTCTCCTAACTTGCTGCCCTCTGGAACTCTCACCTTTTCTTCATGTACGATTGTACCAGCTTCTAGCACAAGGCTTTCTAGAGCCCACACAGCTGGCAGTGGTAGTCCAGCTTTTGTCTCATGGTGAGCAGCCTCTTGGCATTCTTGGGAATAAAATTCTCCATTCTAACCCCAGAAAAATGTGATGTCCCCACACATTTATTTATAATATTCTCCTCAGAAGTGAGAGTGGAGAGACCAAATGCATATTGGCTTGGGGCACCAAGAATATTTCCAACTCACAGCCTGGCCTTCTCCCAGTTCTTTTCTCATGGGGTTGCTGAAATTGAAACTGCATGAGCAGCATCTAAGATACTGTAGGACTCTAAACTGGAATGGACCAGCATGTGATGCTGAGACCAAGGCCTGGATGATAAGAAGACAGTAATATTAAGAGTCTGCCCAAGAGTGTACAGAGAGAGCATATGTGAAAACACTGAGGTGGGAAGAAGCGTTGTCTGTTCAAGGAGGCCTGGTTGCCTCAAGAGTAGTGGGCATGCAGGAAAGTGGCAAGGGACGAGGTTGGAGATGTGGCCAGGTCCAAATCAGGAGGGCTTTGGGGTCATGTAAGAAGTTTACACTTGATTTCTTGTTCAATGAGAAGCCATGTACATGAGCTCTGACAGTCTCATGTATGTAATAGAAAATTCCACTTAAAGGGTTTAAGCAATAAAGGGAATTTATTGGCTTGAGTAACTGAAAAGTCCAGGGGACTGTCTTGAGGTGAGGGTTCTGGTTTCATTTCGTCTTGCCTTTTCTCTTCTCTGAGAATCCTTGGCCTACTTTCTCTCAAGATGGCAAGATGGGTTTTGGCAATAACCGGGGTACCTGTTTCTTTTTTTCACAAGGAAAGGGAGAATCTAGCTTCTATAAGGCAATGAACAGACTCCCTCACAGTCACTCTGATTGGCTCAGCCGGGACCAGTCCCAGTGGGCACCTTTCTGCACCACCCGGTCTCTGCAGTGAAGCTCTAACTCCAGGCAGTTCTCCCTCCCTCCTGTCGCCAGGGCTGCGGTCAGTCCCAAAAGGCATGATGCTACTTAGTGAGGGTGGAGTGGTCCCCCGAAGATCATTTGGAAACAGTTAGGGAAGAAAGACAGGGGAAGTAGGTGCTGGTAAGTAACCCCCAAATTCATTATACCGTGGAAGGATTGTTCAAGATCACTCTAGCTGCTGTGAGGAGAACAGACTGGAGGAGCCATCACAGAAGGGGGGAGGCTAACTAGTAGATGGTTGCTGTGGTTTAGTCCAGGGGTGGCACAGACTGAGGAGATGCATTTGGGGGAGAGAATTGACTGGACTTAATGATGGACTGGATGACAGAGGAGGTAGTTGTGACCAGATTCTGAGAAGTCTGAAGTGCCGGGCTTTGGATGTTATCTTTGTAGGTTGATGGAGGTGTTGGAGTGGGTTGCCTTTTGGGAGAGTAAGAGATTAAGAATTTTTGGTTTTCGGTGTCTTTCACTTTCTCTTCCTCCTTTAGGTTTTTTTGGTTTTTTTTTTTTTTTTTTTTTTTTGGTTTTTTTTTTGTGTGTGTGGGGTTTTTTTTTTTTTTTTTTTTTTAGTTTTTACAATTTACCACAGCATATTCTTTTGCTTTTCTAATGTTTTCCAAATGATGAAAACACCAAATGAAAATCTGTGATTTCATTAGATTGATTTACTGCTCATCCTGTATCCAAGTCGACTGAAATTATCTTCAAAAAAAAAAAAAAGCCTGTTTTTTGTAGCCTAATTTTATAAACCCAAAAGAACCCAGCTTCACTTGAATCTCAGAACACTGTGAAATTAATATTAACTTAGCTGAATGTTTTCAGTTTGAATTAATATGCTTGCGATGTCATTCAATCTTGCAAATTGCTATCATCAGGAAGTGAACATATTTTAGCTTTTCAAAGTATCAATTATGAGGCATAAGAGTTCAACTGCCGCTCCTGGTTTAATCCTCTGGCTATCTATCATCTAAAGCGTATTGAGAGTTGAACTAAACTTCAAGGATGTAGGATGGCTATTTTTGCAGACTAGGCAAACAATAGCTGTAGTTTGATGCCCTTGATGAAAATGGACTGGTGTGTTAATTCTGCACATGAAGTCAGCAAAGCACTTAACATTTTAAAGAATCCATTCTTGTTCTGATTCAGGTTTGAGTCCATCCCTTCAAAAAGAATTGCTATTTCTCCATTGAGTAAAGAAGTTCAGGACTTGGCTTTGTTTCATTTTAAATTCCCATGTATTATTTTGTCATCAAAATACACAATACTTGGTGGGGCTTTTTTCTTTTGGACACATCCCCATCTCTCTGTTCCTCGGTTTTCTCATCATCTCTTTACCCTTGATGAGGATGAACATTCCTGACTAGAGAGCTCATAACATTATTTTGAGGGTCAGGTCAGATGATACATGGAAAAGTTGTGCAGACAGCTAAATTCTACATAAAATGTTTCTTTTCTGGTCATGCAACATCTATAGTCATAGCAGTTACTGTTAGAGTCCCTTTGCACTACCACTTCCTCAGCCTTTGTGTAAGGTACACAGCAATGCGGAAGGCAGGCTGGAAGTGCCAGGCAGTTTATGCTGTGGGAGCAGTCCTAGATCTGCAGCCAGTGGGGGTTGGTGGATAAATAGCCCAGCTCTTTTGCCCTTTGGTGGTGGGTGGAGGGTCACTCCACGTGTTCTATGCAATCCCCTAGTCCTCAGTAAGGTTGAACTCCAGTTCTCTTAGCAGTAACTTCTTCATTAATGCACACTTTAGTGTTCCTTCCATTTCATTTTTTACTTTCTATACTGCCATTTCCTGAGTTTACCTGTCAAGTAAATGATCTGCACTCAAGTTTTCTTTTAAGGTCTGTTTTTGGTGGAACTCAACCTAAGACCCTAGTTTTAATGGTCTTTCAAATAGTATACAAGCAGCTAGCTCACCACTGATATTCTAGAATTCTCTGGCTTTATCGCCCAGCCTTAGTTCTGGATTGGGATGGAGTCTGTTTTGCCTCCTGACTGCCAGGACTCAAAAGTATTTACCAGTAAACTCTTCAAGATGTGGTTTCCTAGTAACTTCGACTATACCTATCATCCCCTGAGAGACTGTGTACCTTCTAGAGGGGCCGGGTGATATATGAGTCAAGCAGGCAGAGATGAAATATCACCTTTATTACTAATAAAAATGCTGTTGGAGAGCATGGCATACAGTTGTGGGCACTGACAATGAACCGCAAAGTTAGGCAGATTTATCCACACGGTCACAGACAGCATTGGGTAACTGCTGGCCTCTAACTTCACAGGCGGAGCCTGTCACTCTGAAGTTTGCAGAATGGAGGAGCAGAACAGGGTGTGCTCTCTCGGCAGACCGACAGATCTGAACGAGAAAAAGAAGGAGGAAGGGGCTGAGTCATAGATGATGCCTCGTTCTTGTTCCAGTCAGAAAATTCATTTTCCTCACTCATAGCAGTGACAGGGGGCAGAAAGAAACCAGGAAAGTTATTGTAATGGATTCCTTTTCTTCTGGAAACAAGGTGCTAGGGAAATGGGTTTCCTTTTTCCAACACTCCCAGGGTTTTTTTGTTCTTAGCTCATTGGGCTTAACCATTAAATTCAAAGCCAACCAAGAGTGTGACCATCTCCTTGGCAGGAGACCAGCAATCTATCCTGACAGTACTGCTCCCACCACGAGCACATCCCCTTGCTTTTCCCATCCGAATGGCTGAAAAGCATAGCTATTGCCCTCAGAAGGTAGTTCAGTGACTGAAGTAATTCCAGGACCATGCTGAACCCTAGCTGAAAGTTCCTCAGTTCACTTTGCAGTCCTAACTGTGTCTAACCATGTTGTTTGGACAGTCAGGGGCTCTGAAGAGATTATATGACAATGTAAAGATACCTCAATAAAAAATTTTCAGTAAAATATTGATGTCTGCCAATTTAAATATAACCCCTGTGAATTCCCCAGGGAAAAAAGTTGAAAGATTAAATTCTCTTTTATGCTTGAGTTAAAGATAAAGACATTAGAATCTAAAACTCATCCTTCTTGATTCTGCTCATTCTGAACCAGATGAGTTAGTTCTTCACGCCTTGGACAGCACGTGGGGCTTTCAGCAGCATGGACAGGGTCTCACTAGAACCACTGGTGTGGCTTTTGTCAGAATCTCAAAAGTTAAATTATACACCAATTTTCTAGTATACCTCACTTTTAAAAAAGAAAGGATTAAAAAATTATTTGAGAGAAAGAGAGAGAGAGAGAGATAGCAAGCTGGGGAAGGGTAAAGGCATGAGGGAGAGGGAGAGGGAGAAGGAGAATCTCAGGCATACTTTGTGCTGAGAGTGGACCCTGACTTGGGACTTGATCTCAAGACCCTGAGATCACGAGTTGAGTGGAAACTAAGAGTTGGATACTCAACCGACTGTGCCACCTAGGCGCCCTGATATACCTCATTTTTAAGAGTACCGTCAAAACACTTAACACCAACATAACTAAACAAAAGAAAACAAATCAATACCAAGAGCTTCAAGTAATTATCAAGACAAAATGATGTTCCCCAAACCCTGCACCTTGCGTAACAGAGACTCAAGGATACCTTGATTTCCGTTTCAGCAGGGTGTTGAAGTTCTTGACCAGTAAACTTAAACTGCATTGGGAGGAATCTCCCATTAAGAGGTTACCACTGGTAACATGCTTCACCATTCCTGTGAGGAAAACCAACTGGTAATTCTCTCAAGGTGACCTATGAGATTGTAAGAGATCAGAATATGCCACCCCAATCTTTGCCACTCCGGCATAAGGATTATTTTGAACTGAAGGCAACTGAGATAAAGTTGGCATAGGGTGAGCTCTCTGTGGTACTCTATCTACCTGAAAACAAGATCATAAATTGCCCAAGGTATCTCCCCCTTCCTCCCACCATCCCCCACTTTTCATACCAGGAAGGGACTAACAACCTTATCACCAGAGATGAGATGGCACCTCTTTGAGGTCTATACAAACCTTACCTACCTTACTAGCCCTTACCTACCATTAATTTGCCATGTATTTCCCTTCCTGCCATTTGTTGCCACTAAAAGCTCAGTCTTTTTCATATGTCTTGACAGTTCTATTTAAATGTACCCTCTTTTGGTATAAGAGCACTCAAACTTAGCTGTTTCTTTGGGGGTTTTCTATTCTTTCTGAAAAGCCCCCTATGTAAAACTTTTTAAAAAAAACATTTTATTTATTTATTTGAGAGGAAAGAGAGTGGGGGTGAGAGCAGGGGGGGGGGGTGGCAGAGAGAGGGAGAGGCAGAGAATCCCAAACAGAATCCATGCTGAGCACAAAACTTGATCTCATGACCCATTAGATCATGACCTGAGCTGAAATCACAAGTCAGACACTTAACCAACGGACCCACCCAGGCACCTGTTTAAAACTTTTAATATCAAATAACTTTTTTTGGTTAGAAATTTTTAAAAAAATATTCTATTTAGGGCGCCTGTGTGGCTGAGTCCATGAAGAGTCTGCCTTTGGCTCTGGTTGGGGTTCCGAGGTCCTGGGATTAAGCCCTGAGTCAGGCTCCCTGCTCAGCGGAGCCTGCTTCTCCCTGTCCTTCCGCCTGCCATTCTGTCTACTTGTGCTCTTTCTCTAGCTCTCTGTTAAATAAATAAAATCTTTAAAAAAAAATAAAAGATTCTGTTTATTTATTTGCCAGAGAGTGCACAAACGGGGAGTAGCAGGTAGAGGGAGAGAATGAGACTCCCCGCTGAGCAAGTAGCCTGATGAGGGACTTGATCCTGGGACCCCAGGATCATGACTTCAGCTGAAGGCAGCCGCTTAACTAAGGACTGAGCCACCTAGGTGTCCCAATGTCAAATAACTTCGTATATTTTTTCTCATATTAATCTGTCTGTTGACAGTTTATTTTGCAGAATCAGCTGAAGAAACTAAGAGGGCAGAGAAGTTTTCTCCCCTGTAAGGTATTTACATTTTTGCAAAGAAATATCCAGGGATGGCAAGCCCAATTATGAGTCTGCTGTGAGAGGTCTTTCTTTCCCATCTCAAATCTTAAAAACCTTTTTATTTTTCCTTTCCCCTCTCAGCCCTCTGTCTCCAATATCCCCTGTCTGATCTGTGGGAATCTAGACTCTAAATAACCACACGGTTTCCACACTGGCTTGTGCGGTTGGTCTTTGTTGTGGAATGATAGGCCTATAAAGCCTTTTGTTGAAGGGTAGCTTCTTTTTCATCCCCTCATTGGTTTCACCTGGAAAACAACCTCAGCAGATTCCTGAACTAAAGCTGCTATGATCATTTCTGCAGCTGAAATTTCTAGGTTTAGCTATGAATCACAAAAACCCCAAAGTAACAGTGGGGAGGTAGATATTTATTCCATTCAGATGAACATCTAGGTCATTGTTCAAGGGCTGGTGTAGCCTCAAGATAGGGATCCAGGTTCCTTTGACACTCTTGCCCCATCATGCTTGGTTTGACCTCCCTGTCCCATATGCAGACATCTTTGGCAACAGAGCAGGAAGGGATGAAAGGAAAGCAGAGAGCACTGTGTCTAGTATCTTAACGAAGACTCTGAGAAGCTGTCACACTCGACTCTTCTGCTTACATCTCATCTACCATAATGTAGACGAGGAAGTGTCCTGAGCTGCTGGAAAACCTGGGAAATGTAGTCTTCATTCCAGCTGCCATATACCCAACTAAACTTATTATTCAAGAAATGGAGAATGAATACGGGGGCAACTGGACTACCAGATTAATTGTACTGGTGAGGACAGATACCTCTGTGGAGCCCTCCTCAGCGCTCCACCTTCCCTTGCTTTTGATTGGTCCAGGCCTCCAGCAGTATTTCCCCCCATTCTGCCTTTGTCAGCAATAGTGGATATGTTCTGCGGCTTGACTTCCCCTCTATGCCTTTCAAGGTGGAACAGCTGGATTTGTCACAGTTTAACTTACCTCCTCGTAAGTTAAAATTCCCCAATAAAGGCCTAGTATTTCTAGAGTCTGTTGCCTTTTTTTCCCCTTTTAAATCTTAGACATGTACTTACCTGACATTCTGTTCTAGATTTCATCTAATGGGGTCTTCTGTTTTGAGAGAGAAAACACTAGGTCTGCTTGGCCAAAAGCAACCATTGTTCAAAAACAAACAAACAAACAAACAAACAACCAAAACCAAAACCAAAACAAACAAACAAAAACCTTGGCCAGGGGCGCCTGGGTGGCTCAGTCAGTTGAGATTCTGCCTTTGGCTCTGGACGGAGCCCAGCATCAGGCTCCCTGCTCAGTGGGAAGCCTGCTTCTCCCTCTCCCTCTGCCTGCCACTCTGCCTACTTGGGCTCTCTCCCTGTGAAAGTAAATAAATAAAATCTTAAAACAATAAGAAAAACAACAACAACAAAACTTTGGCCACTCTCCCCTTTCTGAGTTAGATAACTAGCATGCATTTTCTGATTAGGCTAACAGCCAATCCCGGGCTTGGATTCGTTTATCACGGTCCTTATTGGCTCTGTTATGTTTCCTGTATTCTGGTTACCTTCATTTAGTGTTAATTTTCAGAATTTCTCAAGCCTGCTCCCTCTGGGCATAGATAGCTCTTGTATCTCTATTTACAATTTTAGTGATATCTGGAAACCCATTCAATAATCCCTTGAATGTGTACATTCATCGGATTGATCCTCCCCTTTTGAATTGTCCAACCTTGCATGGTACACTTTGCATCAGTGTCCCAATTTTTTTTTTAAAGATTTTATTTTATTTATTTATTTATTTGACAGACAGAGACCATAAGTAGGCAGAGAGGCAGGCAGAGAGAGAGAGAGGAGAAAGCAGGCTCCCCTTGGAGCAGAGAGCCCGATGTGGGGCTCGATCCCAGGACCCTGAGATCATGACCTGAGCCGAAGGCACAGGCTTTAACCCACTGAGTCACCCAGGCACCCCCTCAGTGTCCCAGTTTTTAAGGAGGAGTTCCCAATAGTTCTTGACAAGTAGTCTCTGTTTTCTGTGTAGCTCTAAGAGAGTCCTTTGCCAGTAGTGGTCTCTATTCTTGCTCCCTCTGAGAGTCAGCACAGTTGGCTGAGATTTTGCTTCTATTCTTGTTTGATTTTTTTTGGACCAAGTTATTATTTCTGAGCTAAAAAAAAAAAAAAAAAAAACAAACCCCAAACCTCCAAAACATCTACACATTTTAAAAATAACCTCTTATATCTTTTCCCTTTTATCTGTCCTTCAGTTTCATTTTTCCTTTTATGTCCATCTAATCTAAGATCTCAACTTTATCTCCAAAAAACCTTTCTCCTTCACAAGCTTAATTATTCTTAATTTTGTTCTCATTCTTTCATTGCTCCTGTTCTAAAACTGAAGCATATTCTAGAAACACTCTACACACTTCCTGAACAAATCTGATTCCTAGACACACAAGGTTCTAGGCACAGGACTACCTTCTTATCTTTGGTTTTAAAACAATTTAACTCAATCGCGTCTTTAACTTAGGCATTTTCCATTATAATGGCTTTTATTTTTTTGCCTTTAAAAAAAAAAGATTTATTTATTTTGGAGGGGGAGGGGGCAGAGGGAGAGTCACTCCCAGGCAGACTCCCCACTGAGGGCAGAGCTGGAAGTGGGGCTCTCATGACCCCAAGATCATGACCTGAGCCAAAAACACACAGGTGCCCCTTTTCTCTGTTTTTTTTTTTGTTTGTTTTGTTTTTAAGGATTTTATTTACTTATTTGAGATGGAGAGAGACAGCAGAGGGAGGGTGAGAGGGAGCAGCAGACTCCCCACTGGGCAGAGGGCTCAATGTCAGGACCCTGAGTTCATGACCTGAGCCAAAGGCAGACGCTTAGCCGTCTAGGAGTCCCTCTGCTTGGTGTTTCATAAGAGATCTGTGCAGATGTCTGCAAAGTTGGAGGCTTGGAAAACTAAAGCCATGGTCAGAGCCTCTAAAATTTACAAATCCAGTCACTTTTGGATCACATGGCAGGGGATGACTTTTTTTTTTAAGATTTTATTTATTTACTTGACAAAGATACAGAGAGAGAGAGAGAGAGAGAGAGAGAACACAAGCAGGGGGAGTGGGAGAGGGAGAAGCAGGCTTCCCGCTCAGCAGGGAGCCCAAGCGGGGCTCCATACCAGGACCCTGGAATCATGACCTGAGCCGCCCAGGTGCCCCTGGGGGATGACTCCTGAGACTCATGACAGGCCACATGACTTCAAGATTAGTCTTTGGGCACTGCCTACAGAGGCTGGTATTAACTGTTGAAAACTACAACTTCAAACTCCAGTACTCTATAGCACACATGCTATGTAAAGAATGTACTGTATAAGAAGTGACAGCATTAGAAAATCATCATTTTGTAGTCACTAGAAAAAATAATAGGTAACAATTACCAACGCATACTGAGTGAGTTAGATAAAAGATTGATGGGGAACTTTATAATGATGCACTGACTAAAAACACCTGAGCGCACTATCAGCTCTAAAATCTCTAAAAACTGGTACTAGGGATATTATGTGCCTAACGTGATGCAACAGCAACAGTATTTCTTATAAATTATTTGTGCAAATAAGTTTTTGAACACAAATTTACTGGAACTTAAGTCCACCAGTCAGCAGGAAAAATGGGTGATAGAAGAACATGTTAAATGACACAAAGAGCATATGATCATCCAAATCCAGAAAGTGAGATAATGGGCTTAGTTTCTTTAACAAAAAAGTGACATTTTAAGAGGAAGGGAGCACAAACTGTATAGATTATAACACCCTTAAGAACCATACCAACCAAATGCAATATATGAATCTCACCTGGGACCCAATTTTTTAAAAAGATTTTATTGATTTGAGAGAGTATGAGCATGAGATGGGGGAGGGGCAGAGGGATAAGGAGCAGCGGACTCCCCACTGAGCAGGGAACCTGATTCAGGGCTTGATTTCAAGATCCTGACATCATGACCTGAGCTTTGTGAAGGCAGCCACCCAACCAACTGAACCACCCTGGTGCTCCATGGGACCTGATTTAAACAAACCAACTGTTAAGGAGTTTTAGATTACCCAAATGTTAACAACTCACCACATTCACTTTAGCATCCTCTCTATATATTCACATTTGTTTTCTGAGAGTAAGTTGCAACCAAAATGCTCTTATACCTGTAAGTTTAACTGTGTATTATCTAAAGACATGGACATTCTCATACACAACCACAGTACAATTGTCAAGATCTGGAAATTAACACCAATTAACAATAGCTACCGACCTTATTAAAAGTGTACTATTTGTCCCACTAGATCTTTTACGGCAAAAGAAAATTTTTTTTTGGCCCAGAATCTAATCCAGGATCGCATGTAGTATTATCTCTTTAGTTTCCTTTAATCTAAAAGAGTATTTCTGCCTTTGTTTTTCATGACCTTGACTTTTGAAGAATAAAGGCCAATTATTTGGTTGACTGTCCCTCAACTTGGGTTTGATTAATGTTTCCTTGTAATATTCGTGTTAATGCATTTTTGGAAGGAATCCTCAAACATGTCTTGTCTTCCTCAGTGCATCTAATTAGAAAGTATACAGTATCTGTCCTGTAACCGATAATACTGTAAAAGGACATCTTGAGAAAGCTAGGGAAAATTGAAAACATAGGATATTAATAAGTTAATTTTGTTAGATGTCATAATGGTATTGTGTTTATGTTTTTAAAAAATGGTACTGATCTGCTAATGATAGATACATTGTAGAAGACGAGGCTTGATGCCCATTTCTAGGGAGTTTGGTTACTCTATGCAGAAAGCAATAATGATAGTATAGTCAGATTTATACTTTTCTGAAATTGCTTCCAATTTGTGCATTCTCCAGGTCTTTGACCATTTTTCCTTTCTTTTACTGGCTCCTCTTTTTGGTCACTATAAATCTTCCCGAGTGTAGTCAAATTCTGTTGACTTGTTGGAAGAAGAAAGCCTGTGGTGGAGGAAATTGAAATTACTGGCTGAAACTAACTTTATAAATAATTTGAACATTTCATTTGTGATTTACATGTCCTCTTTATTTAAAAAAGAAAAAAAAATTTAAAGCCATCTTTTCACCTAATGTGGGGCTTAAACTCATGACCCCCGAGATCAAGAGTCACATGCTCCATCAGCTGAGCCAGCCAGGTGCCCCAAATGTCTTCCTTATTATAAATAATTGAGTCTAATGAAATGAGATCATTTATAATGATTACATAGTAAAACTTTACAGCCCAAAATACAAAAAGTCCTCATTTTATTTTTTGGAAAGTACTTTTTAAAATTTTATTTCACCAAGGAGTAATCCTTTGCTGATGTTCAAATTTAAACTATTCTTCTGAGTTTGTCTCATAAGAGAAAAAACATGAGAAGTTGCATTTTCTTCTAGTTTTTCTGTGGCATTTTCTTCTAGTTTTTCAAGCTCTCATGTAGTAGCAACTGATTCAAAATACTGCTTTGTTTCAAAGCATGCAGTTTAGATATATCTTCACTGATGATGGTAATATTTCCATTTTGTTCCTGAGCTGTCAGGTCACTTTCACTGTCAGACAGTGTACATAGAAGAGTGTCGTTCTCATAGGTTGGAAAATAATACCTGAAAACAACCACAGATATAATGAATAACCAAACTATAACTCATCCAGAAAAGTTTCTAGGCAGTTGATATACACATTAGTATAATTCTGCTGGGTTTCCTCGCCAACAATTTCAACAGCATTTTGCAAATGTGGTATGGGAGACAACTTCTGAATTACTTTCACTTTGACCTTTACTGGCTGATACCAGTCTTAGCTGCATCCCTGCTAGCTGCCCATTCAGCCTCTGTTTGATATTCCCACAAGAACTCACTATCTGAAAAGGCAGCTTACTCCAGTATTGGGCATCTAGTTGTTAGAGATATTGCCATGGATGAAGCTAAAAATGAATCCCCTTCATTTCTATTCAAAGGTTCCAGTTCTTCCCTAGAAGATTACCAAAACTCAAATATGGCTACTTTTTCATACATGAGTCCTTTAAATACCTGATGAAAATACTGTTTCCTTTGAATGTGTGTGTTCTTCCCAACCTAATCCCTACTGGTTCCCTCATTCTAGGTGAATAAAAATTAAAACATTTATAGAATTTTATGTCTATTTTTCTGGTTCCTTTTCTGGACACACTTAGGAGTTAGTTCTGGAGTATCTCTAAAGATTTCAACTTATTTAAGAATTACAGGAACAGGGTCTCAGGCAATCCAGGACCGACTTTGTCTCTTACAAATCAGGGATTTTCTTTCTTGCATTCTTTTTTAAGAAGATTTTATTTATTTATTTATTTATTTATTTATTTATTTATTTGAGAGAGAGAAAGAGAGAGAGACAGAGAGAGCAAGGGAGTGTGAGCAGGGTGAGGGATAAAGGGAGAATCTCAGACAGATTCCATGCTGAGTACAGAGCCTGATGTGGGGCTCAATCTCATGACCCTATGATCATGACCTGAGCTGAAACCAAGAGTTGGGACGTTTAACTGCATGAACCACCCAGGTGCCCTGAAATCTGGGATTGTCTAGAGGAAAATCTAGAGCTTTGGGGCTAGTATTGGGGGAGGGATGGGGGGGGCACTTATTTAACATTTCCTAAGAAGAGAGGAACCTCCAGGCAGCTAGAACCCTACAACCTCTCCGAGGTTCTCCCAGCTGAGGTTGTCCAGACTGCTATGAGAACCAGCCCAGATGGCTGAACTAGCAAAGGATATCTGGGAGTCTGATACCACCTCCATAGTACAGATCAGTGGACCAGCTGCTTAACATTTATAAAGTTCTGAGATGCAAAATATATACCAAAAGCCCTAATAGTTGTGTACTCTTTGACAGAATAATTTTATTTCTAGGAGTTTATCTAAATGAAAAATTAGACAAGTGTGCAACAATGCAGGCATCTGGATATTCACTGTATTACTATTTATAAGAGCAAAATGCAAGAAACGACCTCATATCTAGGAAATTAGGGTACATCTATTGAATGGGATATCTGACAACAATTAAAAATGATGCAATTGATATGTATTACATATAAAAAATGCATGCAATAATCTGTTAACAAAAATATAATGAAAAAAGTCTTTGCTTCTATACTTACATCTTTTTCTTCATACCACAAAATACTAGAGTTGGTTATACTTATAAAAGGGGATTCCTTTAAAAATAAGGTTTTTTGAAGATTTTTGCTCTTTTTTATAAACGTATCTTTCTCTCTCATTAAGGTCTGGAGAAACTGAATAATGGAACAAATAAGGGATATGGAACAAAGAAGTATATGCTTGGTTGAGTAGTACTCACTCTGGTTGATCCCACATCTTTCTTTCAGGAAGCAGTGATGTATGTTTAGCTTCTTCCATATGAGTCCTTAACTCTGCTTTGGATTTGAATTTCACATGGCAGCCATAACATCTACATTGGTGAATTTGTCTCCGGATGAAATTGACCAGTTTCACTTGCTGGTAGAAATTTAATCCTGAAATGATAGTTTATACAATCATCAGACAACTGGTCAGGCCTATTTTTAAATTGTTATAACTTTTTAAAAGAGCCAATTCTTTTTTTTTTTTTTTAAGGTTTTATTTATTTATTTATTTTTAAAGATTTTATTTGACAGACAGAAATCACAAGTAGGCAGAGAGGCAGGCAGAGAGAGAGAGAGGGGGAAGCAGGCTCCCTGCTGAGCAGAGAGCCTGATGCGGGGCTCGATCCCAGGACCCTGAGATCATGACCTGAGCCGAAGGCAGAGGCTTTAACCCACTGAGCCACCCAGGTGCCCCAAGGTTTTATTTATTTTTTTGAAAGAGGAAGACAGAGTGAGTGAGCATGAACAGGGGGAGGGGCAGATGGACAAGCAGACTTTGTGCTGAGTATGGAGCCTGAGGTGGAGCTTGATCCCAGGACCCCGAGATCATGACCTGAGCCAAAGTAAAGTGCTTAACCATCTGTACCACCCAAGTGCCTGAGCCACTTCTCTTTATTAACCAACCTGAAGAGGCACTACAATGATAAAGAATAATAGATACCAAACAATAACAGTTAATACTTATATAGGGCTTATGTGCTATCCACTGTTCTAACCAGTTTCCACACATTAATACATTTAATTCTTGCAGAACTCTACCACATAGGTAGTATTATCATATCCACATTATCTATTAGGAGACTGTCCAAGGTTGCACAGCTAGTGGGTGATAGAGCCAGCATGTGACATACATACATGTCTGTAAGAAGAGCAAAGTAAAGTAACACTTTCCAGAGTCTAGGAAAGTAGTCAGTAAGCTGAGGTGTGGGAAGTGAGCTTTCTACTGCCTTTGATCCATTAACAAGTCAGTAATTTACATCTTCATGCCCCTAATCTTTCCATCATACTTATACTGAGAATGATACAATTGGGTCCATCTGTGACAAATAATCTAGCTACACTGTCAAGCAGTATAGTAGCTGTTTTATATACATTGTCCATTCCCTTCACATTCTGTTGACTGGAGGCCTTATGTCACACAGCCAGTAAGTGCTGGAGCTGGACTATGAACCCCAGTCTGACCTCAAAAATCCATGGGCTTTCTCTTAGCCGCTTCCACTTTATTTATAATAGATACTAATCATTAGCTTGTATTTTATTTGAAGGATTCATATATGTAGGAAAGAAGAAAGACCATATGAAATAAAAAACCATATTTGAGTATTACAGTTCAAAATGGTTGTGAATCACTGCTTCAGGCAGTTCCATTGAGACCATCTGTGGAGAGACACATTTGGCTGTGCATTCTCCAATCACGACTCCTGAACAAGGCGTCATTTACAGGAGTGTGTATAAAAACGCAACATCATGGAAAACAACTTCTGAATCAAACTCACCAAGTTCTGACTTTATTTTGAGGAGATCAAACTCGTGAGCATCCTAAAAAAGGAATGAATATCTGTGAGCATATAAATTATTTAATCTTTCAGGCTGAAGTTATAAACAGACGGCTTATTCATAGGAGTTTGAACACTGTTGAAACTCAGTCTCAGTTCATCATGTTCTGCTTTTGAAGTATTCGAAATATAACTGCTTCCCCCAACCATATCCAACTACTTTTTAAAGCACAGTCCAAACAAGTCATGCCAATCAGTTGAAACATTTTAATTATTCACAGTTTGTATCTACAGTTTTCACAATTTACTATGTATGCATTCTGCAATCTGACAAAAGTGTCCTCAGTCTGTGGTAAAATGTGGCCCTATTTACTGTATTGTGTGCCTGGACTACAATTATGGATATAGGTCCTTTGCTACACAAGCAGATAGGTAATTTACAAATCCACTTTTCATTTTATGCTGTTAAACACACTGTTTAATGCAAATTTCTCTTCACTGACATCTTTCCATAAATTTTATTTCTTTTGATTTTTACAATGCAGCCTTATTCTGTTCCACTTGTGCAATCGTCCATCTGGGTAAATGTTTGAACTTAAAAGCTTACAGAGAATAAAGACCATCTAACTTCCTATGAAGGCATTCAATGTAACATCAGAGGCAGGATAATTAGAAAATCCATGGTACTTTATGACTGGAAGTGACTGAGCAGAGGGCGAGGACACAGGTCAAGGATGTTGCAAAGGAAATTTCCTATACAGGGTAGGGGTATTAAGACTCCTTTCAATTCAAAGATATTAGGATATTATTAATTAAATTTAAACACTGAAAACTATACATACATACTATTAGCAACCTGTTTCAGAGAAAACGACTCTCTGCTTTCTTAAGGGTAAATGCTCATGGCCTTTCACATACATTCTATTTTTTTTTTTTAATGGAACTAAGAAGAGTGTTTCTGAATGAGAGCAGGAAGAAGGTGGGTAAAACAGGATAATCTGCATCACTGTTGGCAGAGATGGTTGGGGGAGGGTAGGGAGAGGGAATCAGAATCATCCAGTAATATTTTTTAATTATAATCACTCCTCTACCTTTAAGCTGCAGTACTGTCATGACTCATTAGATATCCCCCCTCTTCACCCGCACTGTCCAGGTGAGGATCAGAGTTGTTGGGAGTGTGTCATCTCTCAGATACACTGCGGTGAAAAAAGGTTTAGAACTACCAGCTTCAAGCTTCATTATAACATAAAAATGGCATCCAAAGAGGAACACACGAACTGGAAATACCCTCAAATTTCTTCCCTCCAAATTCTTACAACTGCGGGAGCTGCACAATCACATCCTGTACCCTTTGCCTCTACATTGCCCATGCCGCACTGCCCATTTCCCTTAAGGGCTTCGTGAACCCTTTCCTGCTTTCCTTATTCACTAGCACAGGAGGCAGTGGAAAAAGATACAGAACCGTCCATATCTTGAGTACTGTTACTCATGTTACAGGGCCCACATTCTAAGCTAGAATTATCTCATAAACACCTCAGAGGTAGGATGGCATCAGTGGTCTGTGAAATCCCACCCTAACAGTTTGCACAGGTCTTGTACTAAATTATAGTACTAAATTGTACTAAATTGCCCTGAGTTCTGGCTCTTCTTGATGGATTGGGCCTGTCTCTTCGGTTTTGCCTATAGCACTTTCTTTTTAATAAAAGATTTATTTATTTATTTGGCGGGGGGGAAGGAGAGAGGGCGCAAGTGAGCACAGGAGGAGGGGCAGAGGGAGAGAATCTTTCAAGTAGACTCTACGCTGAGTGTGGAGTTGAACTCGGGGCTCGATCTCACAACACTGAGTTCATGACATGAGCTGAAACCACGAGTTGGATGCTTAACCAACTGAGCCATCAGGTGCCCCACTTATAGCACTTTTAGGAATAGGATAATGACAAACTAAACATAAGCTGATAAGACTGCAATCATGATCAGTGTCCCTGTCAGAACAAAACAAAATTCAAATGAATAAAAGTATCTCACCTCCATGTGGACACATAATTTCTCAATGGTTTCTGCTTGCTTTTCACAAAATAGGCAGACAGCAGAGTCAGGGCGTTCTTCCCAATCAGACCAGTCACTGTGTTAAAAAGAAAACAGCAAATAGAGAGATTCCCCTCATTAAGAGGGTGTACTAAGCAGTCACCTGCTATTACTTCCTCCTCCCTGGGAAACCCTGCCAGTCTCTTTCAACTCTGACATTTTTGTAAAGATTGTCACATCATATTATGACTTTTTGATATAGCTTTTGAAATTCAAAGTAGCACCATGAAATTAATATAAATAGTGAACAGGTGCTGCTCCATTTTCTTCTGTTTGCTTCTCTTCTGAGCAGCTATTTTACTACAGAATCAGTTTAATATCTTTCTGACACAACTAGGTTTAATTCGCAAAGGAGGCATATCAGTAGATGCAATGCTCCCTCTCATTAGCCACAACCACCAAGTACACATGCTGTGAGGTGCGATGCTGGGAGTGTGTCTCTGCATAACAAATGGTGTGTTTTAAAAAGGCAAACCATGTATCCTTCATGTGAGAAATACTGATCATTTTAAGTGTTAAATCTGGCGGTAAACAGAGAGGTCAAAAACCACACAGGACCCATGTTACCATTCCTGTCTACTCCCCATCCCCTGATTTATTTTGAAGACACTATCAACTTCTTATCAGTCCTCAGCCCGGAAAACTGAAATCCCAGGAGAGAAGAAAGGCCAAGCATCTTTGAAGGAAAAGAGGATGAGTAAAGGGAATCCTTTAAGGTTGAAAAGAACACTTCCCAAGCTTGTAATTCCAAGGCAAGAAGCTGTGAATATTTTAACTAGGTCAATGGGATGTACATGGAACAAGGTTAATTCCGTGACATTCTCTACTCCAATGACAAGCAGCACGGAAAGTTCAAAGGTTGTGTAACTTCAAGATCTGGGCACCAACCAAGTGAGCAAAATACCAATGAAATGTATCTTTTTCTGCATTATTTTTTACTTGTGTGTTCAATTAACAGCTTTTTAAAAAACTTTTGAAATTTTATTTTTATTTATTTATATATTTATTTTTAAGGATCTTATTTATTTGAGAGAGTGATAGACAGGACAAGCAGGGGTTGGAGGGCTGGGGAAGGGAGAGAGAGAAGTACACTTCCTACTGAGCAGGGAGGCATGGGGCTCGATTCTAGGATCCTAGGATGACCTGAGCTGAAGGCAGATACTTAACCCACTGAGCCACTCAAGAGCCCCTAAAGTTTTTTTTTTTTTTAAATTAATTAATTTATTTTAAAAGATTTTATTTATTTATTTAGAGAGAAGAGGAGGAGGAGGAGCAGAGGGAGAGGGACAAGCTGACTCCACACTGAGCAAAGAGCTTGATGTGGGACTTGATTTCATGACTTTGAGATCAAGACCTGAGCCAAGACCAAGAGTCAGATGCTCAACTATGTCACCCAGTCACCCCTCAATTAACAGTTCTAATGGCAAAACACTATTTAGCTGGAATAACAGTTGCTTTAGTGATTTTTATGTAAAAGTTACTTGGAATTCAAGTTTTTGCGCTATTACATGGACGGATGATGACAAGGAGAGAAAGTTTTCTTCGTTTCTATTCTCTTCAGAATAATCGCTTTAAACCAAACTATAGAGTTGTTTTCCTACTCTTAAAACACAGCAATTAATTAGAAGCCATAACAAATCTTACTCTTCCTGATGGTCTAGCAACTCCCGATCATCTTCCAGTTGAACTTCCTCCCATGACTTTCCAAGTTCCTGTTGTTGGAAGAACAGAGAGATTAGGGAAGATGGAGGGAGCAGGGGGAAGAGGAGAAAGGAGAGAGAAAATAGACACAAAATTAAAATAACAAAACCTACTTAAAACCACATACTCGCTGGTTTTAAATCAATATAAGTAGGGTTTATTAAAACAGTTATTTCAGTGACAAGGAAGGATGTATCCTAAAATACTTTTAATAGGTTTTTCTTTTTGGAGAAGCAGTGATATTCTTTCAATCAAATTCCTTTCTCTTAAATGTAAACCAGTTTCTCAACCCTGGACGCACATTAGAATCTTTTGGGGACCTTTTTTAAAAAAACAAAAATATGTCTTGATGGGGCCTGTGAAACACCCACATAGCTGGACTATTTCTCCCTGAGGTCCTCTACAGTCTATTTTTCAAACAGGAGCCAAAGTGATCTTTTTAAAGGACACTTCCTTGTTTGTATAAACCCTCCTATGGCTTTTTACCACACTTAGAACAAAATTCGGAGGACTTATCATGGTGTGAAAGATCTGCGTGTTCTGCCCTGGCTCCTTCTTCGTTACTATGCCCCATGCCTTTTCCTCTGGCTCAATTTGCTCCAGACAGATCAGTGTCTTCACTATCCCTTGAAAGCAACAAGCTCACCTCCACTGGCTACTTCTGGACTTGTTGCGTTGTCTGCCTGAACATTGCTCTCCTGCGTAACTGTGTGGCTTAGTCGTGGGGGCATCTGCTTAAATACTGCCGCCTCTTCTGACTGCTCTGTCTAAAAAAACACCCCTTCTCCCAGTTACTTTTTATTCCCCTATGTGTGCATAATGTGTGCATTACGTCTAGAAAAACACTATATACCTTAATTATTGCAAGAATTACCAAGATGTGACTCAGGCATGATGTGAGTGAATGCTGTTGAAACAATGGCACAGATAGAGTTGCTCAATCCTTCAGGACTGCCATAATCCTTCAATTTGTAAAAATCCATGAAGCACAATAAGCGAAGTGCAATAAAACTAGTTATCCCTCTATATAAATAGTACATGGCAGCAAGCAATAGTAAGTACTCAAATATCTACTTCAATACCTTTTATCTTTTATCTGGAGAAGTTGCACCCATGTAGGGCTGGGTCTGGCAAACTTGGTCATAGTTTCAGCAAAACTTTATGGAGTAATGAGCAGGAATGATTTCTTTTGGCCTATTTATCTTTTCTATTCCTGAATCATTTATTTCTCCTCCTTATTTTTTCTTCTTTCTCCATCCAATTTCCCCACTATGCCATGCAAAAGCAGAGAGCGCACTAAAGAAGGATGTAGAACAATAATGGGTACCTTTCCAAGCAGCTAAACTATGGTTACAGTCAAGCCCAACCTGAGCTGTTAAAAATACAGACGTTCTTGCTTGATATTCCTCTTTTGGAAAAAAATAACTAAAATTCACTCTCAGTTTTGAACTTTTTTTTCTTTTCTCAAAAAAGGTATTCATTTAACGAAAAATAAAGAACTACAAGGTCCATTATGATTTAGGGGAAAAAGAAAATCTATCATTCGTCAACTTAATGAGAGGTGTTGAGGCTGTCATTATCTATCAGCTAAATGATGCATAAATTCAGACATGCAGAGATTTACCATAATGTCATTAGAGATAGTAATTTGGACTCTATAATGTACTTCCCAGAGTGTCATGAAGTGTCTGAACCTCATTATGGACATCAGGAATGGCTTCAACACTGCCAACAGGATCTCTGTTAGTTGGAATTTTTGGTGATGAAATTAAATCTTTCATGGATTATTTGGTCTCTCTGGACTTGTACTTAAAGGTCATTGCTGCAGGATATTATTCAAAGAAGGGCCATCTGTGGTATTACCATTTTCAATGATAGGGACAAATGTTGCTTACCAATAAATGTTTTGGCCAAAGAGACATAAAATGTCTTTTAGTGTCAAACTTCCAAACCCAAAGAATTATTTTGCAACTTTCTGAGTATTCAGTATAACATGGAGGGATTTTCCTAGGCAACAGCACTAACCATTTACCACTTGAGAGGAAAATGTAACTTGGTGTTCATTAGTGTATTAAGAAACAAGTGGTTTGCATGTGACACTGGCCCAGACTTTCCTAGATTGTTCCGCCTTGTGTAGTCAAATATATATGATTTATTATAGGAATAAGACCCAAAAAGAAAAAAAAAAAAGGCACAGACTCTCTAATTAAGATGCTGTGCTTGCTAATGAATCATGTTCAGAAAGCAAAGATTTCAAGAAAAATAAAGTTTGGAAGGCATATCAGTAAAGATGTTCAGCACACCCCCTTAAACCCTTACATCAGATGGTTTATGATCAATGAGAGGGTGGGCAAGAAAAACAAAACAAAAAAAAGAAATCTCCTTTACCCGGCATCCCCACTGCCCCAACACACATACTTATATATACTTACATGAAAAACCCATTATAAACAGAGAAAAAGAAATGTTTTATTTTTTATTTTTTCAAGTTTTTATTTAAATTCTAGTTAGTCGAGAAGTGTTTTATATGGTGGGGGGCACTTGGATGGCGCTTGGTTGGTTAAGTGTCTGCCTTCAGCTCAGGTCATGATCCCAGGGTCCTGGGAGGGAGCCCTGTGTCAAGCTTGCTTCTTCTTCTTCCTCTGCTATTCCCTGCACCACATCTCCACCACCTGTGCTTTCCTCTCTCTCAGATAAATAAAATCTTAAAAAAAAAAAAGAGATAAGTGTTCTAAATGTAAATAATTTCATTAGAAAGAACTATACTAAAACTATAAAAATAGGTTAAGAGCCAACTTTTGTTACAGCAGGTTTTGTATATCTTCAATAATAAAAAAATACAAATAAAAAATGATAAAACCACTGCAAAAATAATTTCCTTTAGGAAAACTTGGGGCTTGAAACATGAATGCCTTAGGACTAGGTAGCTGACGGCTCAGTGATGATGGCAGAGGCATCTGAATGTGAAACTGCCTGGGAAATTGTCCCCTTGACCATCTCCACTATTCACTGAACACTTTTGTTTGTAAGGAAACAGAGAGAACCCATAGTAGGTAATCTAGTCTATGCATAGTGACTTTTTATGAATTTGCAAGTCTTTTTTTATAAAAAAACTGATATGAATTATTAAGTATGGAAATTATCTCACCTAAGGAAAAAAATCTGTCAATTTGCTGAGCTCAGAGGAGAGCCAAAAACCACCTCTGTGCCTAAGGTCTCCCACCTTAGATGACTATTAGAGTCCAGGAATATCCTGGATGCTGCCATCACTGCTGAGTGGAGATTCTGCTCCGAGTGGAGGAGAGGAAATCTGTTGGCACTTATCTGCTACAGGAGAGGTTCAAGCATTAACTTTGTATACCCCATCCCAAGGTGCTGAAATTATGTGCTTAAGTGTCTCTCATTTGGCCTCTAAATTCTCTGAGTAGTAACTTAAATCAACCACCTTAATTTAAATCAACCACCTGTCTGTAATATTTTTTTTTCCTGTTCCACCAATGTCTTGTACTGGAAGGCACTCAAATGTGTGTAGAATGTATGAAGCCAATGGAAGTGCTTCTTGGAGGGAAGAGGATGTGAGAAATGGATGTGTAGACCCTGAGGGCTAATACAACAGTTCTTCACTCTTTGGCTCCACATTCATCACTCATGTCAGCCTTGTCCCTCAGAGGAATACACAGTGAGTATCTGGGCAGCATTTTTCCCCCACCTTTTTAAAACTGAAGTAATGTCACTATTCACTGCTTAAGTAAACTTTTAGAAGAATTTATTCTTCATATTATTTTTGTGAAATATTAAGTATTTTCATTAATGGGGTCTAAAAGGAAACAAATGATGCTGAGCAATCTCTGACCCTCATTTTTCTCTAATTACACAGTACTTAGTATTTGGAACAGTATTTTATATACTCATTCTATATATTTTACCTTTTATCAACAACAATACTCAGGATGGTGTTAAGGTTGATAGTTCTGGTAAGTCCTTCTCTATGTTAGGACACTTCTACGTCTTTAGAGACTTTATTAGCTTCTTCAATCCTTTTCTTTTTTAAAAAGGATTTTATTTATTTACTTGACAGAGAGAGAGAGAGAACACAAGCAGGAGGAGAGGGAGAGGAAGAAGCAGGCTTCCCGCTGAGCAGGGAGCCCGATGCAGGGCTCTATCTCAGGACCTCGGGATCATGACCTGAGCCAAAGGCAGACGCCTAACGGCTGACCCATCTAAGCGCCCCTCTTCAATCTTTTTCTAAGGTAAGTTTATTTAATTTCCAAAATGCTAGGGCTAATCATAACACATTTTAGGCTTTGTTTTTTAAATCATTCTTCTTCTTGTGGGCTATTTACTTCAGTGGGAAAGCATACAGGGCTAAGAAGGCTAATGTTGTGGGTCAGAGCCCTTGATGAGCTTATTAAAGTCAGCTTTACTTTGACCCAGACTCACTTTCTAGTTTAGTACAAAAGAGAACAGGCAGAAGGTGGTGAAGAGATCATTACAAATTCATCACTATTACTTGACCAAAACCAAACCAAAAAAGTAAGAGACAGGTACCCCATTTCAACTGAGGAAAAATTGAACGAAACTGATACAGAGAGGTTAAGAATCCTGTTCTAACTATGTGACTCTGGGAAAAGATCCATGTTTAGTCTCCAAACCTATAAAAATGGGGATAATGATAAAATCTGTGACACATGAATATGGTTAAGAGTAAATGACATAATATACATATCCAAGACAGTGCCAGGCATACAGCAAGTAGTTAAATGTTGCTAGTTAAAAGAAAAAATTGCTTATATTAATAGTCTCCTAAAATGATTTTTCATTTTATATACTATTAAAGTCTTTATATTCTCTTGAAACACTCTTTTTAAGCTATGATTCATGCCACATCATATCTGGACACTCAGTGGGCAGTATTATCTAGCCTGTTCATCTAGAGACAGCCGGTCCTTGCAAATAATTTCAGTTTTGAAAGACATACTATTCAATGCCCAGAGAATAGAGCATCATACTTTTCTGAAAGTGCCAGCAGAATTTGAGTGAACAGTGTCTTTGAAGTCTCCTCTAAAAGGTAAATACCTCCAGCTATATATATGTAATGTTCTTCTAGTCCTAAACTCTCAAATATTATTTTAAAAGATGCCCAGAAGGAAGTACTACTAAATTGCTTCCGTGGCTTTCCGTAGTAGCTGATATTTCTTAGAGCTAACACTGAGGTCCACTCACCATTGGATTGGGCTGGGCCCTGAAGCAGTGTTTGTTCTAGGAATTAATGATTGAGTGATTTCAAGAGAAGACTGAAGGACTCAAAGGCAGCCTTTGCCTTTAGCTAGTTGTAAAACATTTGCAGCAGATCATGGCAACTTCTCAGAGCCAATCTTCAAACACATATCAAACTTGCTTCTCAAGGGGAATTTTATTTTAACAGTACAAGGATTAGTTAGAACAGACAAAAATTCCACCCTACAGCAGAACTTTCCAACATATTTCAGGGATGCTTGTTTCTGTCCAATTGATAAAATGGTTGATTATAAGCAATTATGCCTTCTGTGGCCATGAGTTTGATTTCTAACTCATTCCTAATGAGAGGAAAAAAATAATTGCCATTGCTTAAGAAAAGTGTCAGAAACAACTCTCTTTCTCCTAATTCAAATGGAGAGTTATGTAACCCTTTTCTTTATACCAGTGGATTATTTCATTTGTTATGTACGCCCCCAAATTCAGAATAGGGCAGGGCCAGTAGCACTGCCAGTCACTGTGTCAGTCAAAATCCCCTCTTCCATTTCTAAATGCACCCCCTAGTGACACATGCCTCCTACCGAATACCTTCTCTTAACCAAAAAAGCTCATGAAATGGTATTGAGGTTTCTAGGAAGGAAAACTTTCAATGTACTTAAAATCCTTCACATGGTAACACCATTATCACATTCTATTAGCCGAACAAATTAAAGTCCTCTTGCCTAGTGAAATGACTTGGTTTCTCTAAAACCTCCATCAAAGATAAGCTGGCCAAGGAGGATGGTTTAAGTTTGCTTTTTTGTGGGAAAAGGAAGATTTCTTTTAATGGGGGGAGAGGGAAGAGTGAAGAGATTTTTTTTTTTCCTCTCATTAAGAGAAAATCTTAGTGAGGCTCCATGCCCAGTGTGTGAGCCTGACTTGGGGCTTGATTTCACAACCCTGAGATCATGACCTGAGCGGAAATCAAGAGTTGAACACCCAACAAACTGAGCCACCCAGGCACCCTTACGAAGAGGCTGTTTTTAAAGAGTTATCTAGCATAAGACACCTACCACATCCAGAGGCCAAAAGATGTTTCTTGAGTAGAATACAGAAGTCTCTGGTCTCAAGGTAATAAATACTGTGACAAATAAGTGAGAGTATGTAGATACTCAAATACTTTGTTTATTATTACTTTTTTTTTTTTTTTTTGGGTCCAGATCACTGTGAATTCTAGAGACATGACATTTCTACTGTATAAACATCTGGTAAATCAAAGACAAACCGAATCAAATTAT
Organism: Lontra canadensis; assembly: GCF_010015895.1. Taxonomy (NCBI): domain Eukaryota; kingdom Metazoa; phylum Chordata; class Mammalia; order Carnivora; family Mustelidae; genus Lontra; species Lontra canadensis. The sequence continues at coordinate 29,672,074 of NW_022630996.1, forward strand.
GCTTTGTAAATTAAACACTATGAAGCTAATCACTGCTTGGAAGTGTCCCTCGATTACATTTTGACCTTTATACTAATTGCTTGTTTAAATATTAGATAGCCCTTAGAAAGATTTTTGTTTGTGGAAATGCAATCAAATTTTAAATTATGAAGAGAAAACCTTACCAAATAATTAATGACATAAAATCGGTCATATTCTCTGTTCTTAGGATTAATCCTCCGATGCTGTTTTTTCCTCATATGATCTTTAAGTGTATTTTTGTCCCTGAAGGTCTTCTCACAGTACAAGCACTGCAAGCTAAAAAAAAAAAAAAAAAAAAAATACACAAACACTGACAGATTACACAAGTCTCCTGGAGAGCTGCTGTGAAAGTCCTTTATTTTTAAGTCTTATGATTATTCATTTTAGGTCACAGAATCTTCAAATGGGATACGACACCCCTGTCAGAACCTCTTTTACTTCATTCATTCAGCTTTGTGGGATGCAGGTTTGGTTTATTTTGTGGTTGGCTACACTAGCCAACTTGGCTATGCAGTCAAACTGTGACAAAGATAGCTAATGCCCAAAAGTTACTTTGGTGTCTTCTAATCAAATTTTCTCTTCTAAAAATGAAAATGTACTTATGTTCTTCAAATAATTACAATGATAACTAGCATTGGTTGCCTCCATTGAGTACAACAAATTAGTCTATGATTTGGCATATTCTCTGAGCTGATTTGCAGAGATTAATGCCCAGTTCCAGTACACACTAGCTGTGACATTGGTCAAGTTACTTGCCTTCTCTATTGACATTCATTTTCTAGCTAACCGTCTTTCTCAACCCAAGTCTGACAGTGGATACTGCCTGTAACTTCCCCATCAGTCATTAGAGTTTTATTTTTTGGAGTCACACAAATTATGTCTAAGCTCCCTTTTACATGAAAACTCTCAAATGAGTGAAATCAGTTGTTTCGATTTCGAATTCTTTTCCCATCACTACTAAACACCCTTTGAACCATTTCTTGTGCCAGAGAAATAACTGTATTATTTTACAGCAAATAATTTATGGCATTAAAAAAAGATCATGCTAATCCTGCTAGAAAGCACATCTGTTATTATTTTATAAATGAAGGATCATTTAGTAAGAGTGAAAGGACTTGTTTTAATGTAGTGTTGATATCAGAATTTGAACTCGGAACTTTTAATATTTCTTTCTTAATGTCATTGCTCTGAATGTTGTGTGCTGAGATTTCATTTGGGAAAAAAAAATACAGGGGTACCTCGGTAGCTCAGTTGGTTGGGTGTCTGACCACTGATTTTCACTTGGGTCATGATATTGGTCATGCAATCAAGCCCTGTGTTGGGCTCCACATTTAGTGGGGAGTCTGGGAGTCTGCTTGATTTTCTCTCTCTCCCTCGCCTTCTGTTCCTCCCCCTGCTTAAGCTCTCTCTCTAAAATTCAATAAATAAAAATTTTAAAAACGAAGAAAAAAAAAACCCAAAATTAGGTTTTGAGAGAAAAAATATTGGGTCCTCTCCTAGAGAGAAATGTTGATCAATTTCTGAAAGCCATTTTAGTGACCTAGAGAATTTCCTTCCTTATTTTACAAGCTAAGCTCTAGATACTCACTAGATACCCACAGTCACCAGAATATGAACTTAGAAAAAGTGGAGTGTTATGATATATAAATGTGAGTAAATACTAAAAGGTAAACGAATGGACAGAGTTTGTCTCACATAAAGCTGAATAACAGAACATTTTGACAATATATTTACTACATATGTGAAAAATTATACTGAAAAACAAATGAATTACCAATACAAAATTAAGAAATGTGGAGATACTAATGAGGAAGGGCACATATGAAAATTCAAGGCAATTAATAATGTTCTATTTCTTTTTTTAAAAAAAGATTTATTGAGAGAGAGGAGAGGGAGAGGACATGTGTGCACACCCATATGCATGCATGGGGGAGTGGGAGGGGCGGAGGGAGACAGAATCTCAAGCAGACTTGACCCTAAGACCATGACCTGAGCCAAAATCAAGAGCTGGGATACTTAACTGACAAAGCCACCCAGGAATCCCTGTTCTATGTCTTAGGCTAGATGGAGAGTATACGCTTCATACCCTATATAGTATATGTTACATGGTATGTACATTGTTTGGTATTTATGATACTAAAAAAAAAAAAACAGTAAAAGACAGTATGATTAGAGAAAAGAAGGCTGTCATGCAAAACGTGAACGCCTCCAACAGGAGAAATGAGAAAATTCCATTTTATTAATCACTTCTATTAATTAATCATAAAAAATTCACAACAGACAATAAAAAAAAATTGCCAAGAGTCCAAAATTAAAATAGCTTCAGGTTGTGTTTCATGAAAAAAAATACTTACTTGTCCAGCTTTTTCTGTAATGTGCACAGAAATTCATTGCAGTTTACAATGTTGTCTGGCAATCCAATGTTGAAAGCATGTTCTCTGGCCATGTGGTTCAAAAGAACAGATCTAAGAAGAAATTTGAGCAATTTATATTATTTACAAATCATCTAGAAACAAATCAGGTTAGGAATATCAATTTTATAATGACAACACTAATCAGAAGTACATGCAAAGGTTAAACACTAAAATATAAAATTTGGGCTATGAAAGAGCCATATGTTATAAAGTACTTAAGTACACATATAATCACAATAGTTCTTAAAAGTGAGTTAAAGTTCCATTATCTGCCAGTGGACAGGAATATACTCTATAGATGAATTGGGTTTCTGTCCTTTAAACTATTAAACTGTGGTTTGCCTACTTTTCCAATTCATCATGGGAAGAAGGAAGAGACAACTGGCAAAGGGAAATACGTCCTGCTATGTACATCCTGGGATCACAGACATTTAGTCAGCCCACTATCAGACACAGACCTGGAACTCACAGTAAACACATCTAAGAATATGTAAGGGTTACCATAACCTGAATACACCATGACCAGTCTGTTGATTAGTTTATGCTGAAAAGGAAAATTTTAATTTTTCTGAGTTTTACATAGCAAAAATGCCTATGTGTAAAATATATTATCCTACTGGGTCTTTAGCATAACTTTATTTTTATTTTTATTTAAAATAAATAACTATTTTTATTTTTTTAAGTTTATTTATTTACTTAAGTAATCGCTATACCTAACATGAGGCTTGAACTCAGGACCCCAAGATCAAGAGTCCCATGCTCCTCGGGCTGAGCCAGCAAGGCACCCTCGTTATCACAACGTTAGTTCATAAAATGAAGGTGACAGTTTTGGGGAACTCATTAGTACACAAACCATTAATAGACTATGCACAGTGACACATAATACAGTTTATCTAGCTTATTTAGACACTTATGGTGGCCCCCAAATTACTATTCTTTTAGGGTTATCATTTTTTTCCTTTAGAAAATAAAATAAAGCAGCCAGCCCTAAAAATGTTTGCTGATTTTTTTAACTATGTAGGAGTCCCATTTATTAATCTCATAGTTAACACACTCTTTTGGCTAACCACTTAGCTATTATCGATAACTATGAATAAAACTAGTATTTCATAGAGTACTTCATAGTGCCTCTTGGCGCAAATTTTTCTCTATGCCAACTGCCCTAGAGAAGAATCAAATCTTCATTAGTGGTATTTTAAACATCAGCGCTGCAACCAAACCATTTTCTAAATTCAAATTAGTACCTTCTCCTCAATGTTTTTTAAGTAATAATGTCAGTTACTGTGCTAGGCTTTTTTGTTAATACTGTAGACTGCCTTCTTTGAAGCGGGCAGAAAATGGTATTTTTCTGATTGTCCACTCTTATGTTGCCACTAAAACCATTCCCAGTTCCTAGAGGTTACAACTTCATGACCTGTATTTAAGTCATGTACATTTGTAAATACCAAATGCTGTATAATGAGAAATCTATCTCTTTGTCTTTAGTTCCTGGCACCGAGCTTCTAAAACCCTTGGAATTTCTCCTTGATAGGATTATCGCTGTTCTGCTGACAAGGCCACTCAACCCAAGACCGTTAGGTAGCTTCATAATGGGAGTTGGTCAAGGAAAAGACTAACCATGTGATTACAAGGTGGTGCTTTTGAGCCTCCAGAGAGGGGAGTGATCTGGAGATTAAGTTCAATGACTGAAACAATGCTCATATGATAAAGGCTTATTAAAAATTCTGGACATCAAAGCTCAGTGAAGATTCCTGGTTGGTGAAGACTCTGATGTGCTGGGTGAGTGATATGTCCTGATTCTTTCGAACAGAAGCTCTGAGTTCAGGAACCTCCCGAAACTTGCCCTACGTATCTCTTCACTTGGCTGCTCCTTTATAACAAAACTGCAGTCCTAAGTATACTCACTTTCCAGAGTTTTGTGAGTCATTCTGTAAATTACTAACTATGCAAATTACTGGTGAGGATCTTTGAATTTCTGGCCAGTTGGTCAACTGAACTTGTGGCTGGTAACTAAAATGGAGGCAGTCTTGCTGGGCATGATGCTGCTTAACCTGCAGAGTCTTACGCTAACTGTGGGCAATTAGCTTAGAATTGAATTATAATATGCCAGCTGGTTTTGAACCCAGTTGGGAGTAGTAAAGAATTATCAATACCCCAGTTTTGTTTTGTTTTCTAGATCTTTATTAGTTTTAATATTCAAAAGTGAAACATCAAAAACTGCTAAAGGTTTAGCGTTAACGCTATAGAAGGGTGTGTCTATAGTAGTTTGTGGTACATGGTCTGCATGTCGGCCAACTGAAAAAGTCCTACAACATTAAACACAAATTTATTTTTGGCATTTAAGAAAAAAAGAGGCAAACCAAGAAACAGATTCCTAACTACACAGAACACACTGATGTTACTGGAGAGGAGATGGGGGGATGGGTTAAACAGGTGACAGGGATTAAGGAGGGTACTTGTAGTGATGAGCACTGGGTATTGGAGTGTTGTATGTAAATGATAAATCACTAAATTCTACACCTGAAACTAATAATACACTGAAGGTTAACTAACTGGAAATTTAATAAATACTTGGAAAAAAATAAAAGAAAAAAATGAAAAAATTATTCCTTTATTCTGCTTAGAGCAACTACAGTCCATCTTTAATGTTAAGCATAGTAAAAAAAAATTACAGCTGATACATAAAGAAGTCCTGAGCTAATCCACAGAACTTAATTTATATAACCATTACGAATGTTTTGATGTGTTTTCAGATGAAAAACAATAATATTTAAAGACATGGATGAGGGCAAACCTGTTCCCGAAAAATTCCTCATTGCAAAACATACAAATACCATGAAAATGGTTATCATTTCTTTCTTGCTGCTGTTGTTCCAGAATTTCTTTCTGTGAAGTAGAAACAGATATTTCATATTATTATTATTATTTTTTTTTAAGATTTTATTTATTTATTTGACAGAAAGTAAGAGGGTGAGAGACAGCACAAGCAGGGAGAAAGGCGGGCAGAGGGAGAGGGAGAAGCAGCTCTCTGCTGAACAGAGAGCCTAAAGTGGGGCTCAAACCCAAGACCCTGGGATCATGATCTGAGCTGAAGGCAGATCTTAACCAACTGAGCCACCAAGCCATCCCTGATATTATCTTTAATAAATGTACAGTTAGCTAATGAAAAATGTTACAGTCTGAATGGGAGAAATCTGGGGAAGAAGCACAAAAGGAATATATGAATATTGACAATATTTCAAATTTCTCCACATTTCTGTCCTTGTATCAAAACTCGAAGCCTATACTGTTAAATGCTGACAGAACACTCCATTTCCTTTGTAGGAAACTCAGAGTCACCTGGGTCTCATCATCCTTCCCTACCCTGGTTTTACTCCTGTTCTTATTAGTTAACTCCCATCCTCACCCTCTTTCCCAAACAAAAATATGGTAGGGTTTTTGATTTGCTCCTTTTGGCACCTCTCAGTTTAGTCTGCAATCAAGTTCTGACAAATTTTTCACTTGAATTATCTTTTATATTACTTTTCTCCACCATTCCCAATGCCACCGCCCTGAGTCCGGTTTTTGATCAGTCATGGGAATACAAAAAATAAGTCTCCTAGAGGGTCTCCAGGATCTCAATCCTTTTTCCATCACATCCATCCTTCTTTTTGTTCTGAGGCAAACTCTTAAACATGGTTTTCCTACGCTATTATTTTGTTATTCTTCAACTCAAATAATTTTTTAAAAATATTTTATTTATTTATTCATGAGAGACAGAAGCAGAGGGAGAAGGAGGCTTCCCATGGTGCAGGGAGCCCAATGAGGAACTTGATCCCAGGACCCCGGGATCACAACCTGAGCCCAAGGCAGAAGCTTAACCGAATGAGCCACCCAGCCGCCCCCAACTCAATAATTTTAAATATGCTTTGGTAACATTTGCTCCAATCAGGGTGGTTCTACACATCATCTTTCCTTGAGGTCATTTTATTTCTCTTTTATTTTTGCCTGTTATGAATCTTAACCTGTAACTTAAGTTTCCCATTTCTATCATGATTTCCATTTCCAGACTGCTGCATGAGAGTTACAAGCTCTGGCTCTGAAACACTGAGTAGACTTGGATTTGAACTCTGGCACTCTGGGTACTCAGTATTTAACTTTTTCAATCATCAGTTTTCTCATTTTTAAGATGAAAATGGAAATATTATCTCAGAGAATTGTTTATAGGATTAAATCAGATAATTTATGTACAGGGTTCAAATTGTGCATGGGTCATTAAATGTTGGATATTATTGTTAACCAGCCAATGTCAATTTCCACTGTTTATTACATCTCTTTGTTAACTGTTTGCCTGCCTTGTCTTCTGAAGGGATATGAAAACTCTTTGGAGTAAGAATTAAGTCTTAGAGTATATACCCTGTGAAGAATATATAAATGTTGAGAACTATAAATTGTGGTAATTCATGATGCAGAATACATCTCAAAAAACTTTTTAAAGGGCTAAACATGAGTTGTTGTAAATTGTAATCTCTCATCTCTGATTAAAAATTAGATTTTTAGGGGGAAAAATTAAGTCTTTATGCTGTTCTTAGAATGGCATACAGCTTCTCTTATAACATGGAGCTCAAAATAGGAACTTTATAAAGTTTATTGGTGATTCTATGAATACTTACAGAATAACATAAAAATGATCTAATATCTAGAAGCTTAATAAATTCCATGTGGCATTTCTGGAAATGTATCACCAAACATCTAGTAAATACTAATCCATTTGAAGGAAAAAAATTAAGAAGTTACCATGATAAAAATCAATTCCATGAACTGGTTCCATCCGTGATGGAACAATGAATATCACACTTACCCTTCCCCTGTAAACTACTATAAGATAACTTGCTTCATCTATTTTATCTGTTTTCAGATACTGGATAATGGACAGTGCAGGGCTGCGATCCATGAAAGAAGAAAATAATACACTGCCAGTTTTTTGCTGGGTGGTATTTTCCAAACTGCAGTATAGGGAAGTGAAACCCAAGTGAGGTGTAGCTACTCACTGGATGGAGGGGAAAAAAAGAATGGAGTTCAGGACACTAAAGCGAGTGCACTCTGTGGGACAAGGTACTAGAGAGAAGAAGGCTGGAGAGAGGGAGCTCAAGAAACCTGTGCCAGGATTTTTGGTCTTTGTCCAAATACCGAGCTTACATGTACAAAGCAGGACTCTGTAAGTCCTGACAGAGGAATTTCCAGGGGCTGTGAAGCTGAATGGAGATTCCAGAGGTTACAGCATTGGGATATATTGGAGTTCCGACATGCAGAATAAACAGACCTTGCTCAACAGTTTAGGCATACAGCAAATATAAAAGAAACTCTTTAAATTTATGTGCTGGTAGCAAGTGGATAGACAAAAGCTAGAGAAATAAAAGAGCTAAGGTAGATGTATCAGACCATCTCAATTATTGCTTTTTGAGTTTAAGTGAACCTTGCAGCAAAACTGAAATGGATAGAAGTAAAATAAAAGAGGTATTATTAAAGGAAACTGAAGTTTTATAAACTTTATAAACTGCCTGGTTTGACTAAAAAAAAAAAAAAGAAAACACATTTCAGAGCTCTATATCAACAACTTTGTTAGCAGGAAAAACAAAAACCCTAATAAAACTTTTGATCAAGAACCCTATCACTACCGGTACAGTAAGGCCGAGGCCGAACATGTACTTTCTCTGCCTATTCCTGTTTTCAGTCCACAAGACTCAGTGCTCATTAAAAGTCACCATTCTGGCTCGTATTTCTCAAGCTTGTGATGATATAACCCAATTTGGCTAAAGAGAAATCTCACTCAACTTCGTATCTCCTTGGTTTTGGCTCAGCACAAACACAAACAATTTGTGAGTCTAAACCAGAGGGATACTAAGCCATTTAAGGTTTTCTTTGGCCAAATATAAGTTTTATCAACTGACCCTGAATTGCAAAACTCAAGTGGAAACATTAGAAACGTACATTGATTCTTCTTAGGAGAGCCTAATTTACACTTTGGTATCTTTGAGGCAGCATGGGATAAACTGGACAATAAGAAAAGTCACTGTAATGGCAAGTAACTAAAACCAGGCTCTTCTGTTCTGGAGCTTCTCTCCTACAGTGATGGCGGGGACTGAGGACTCAGCTAAGTTCACCTGCACAACCGACAACCATAGTAAGAGATGAAGATTCCAGAATGCCCTTGTACTCTAGGTTCAGAGATGCCCTAGCAGGTCCCATACAACTCCTTTAATTTTTACCCAAGTTCATTCCATTAAGATCTGCCTTTTGTCTATGGCACACACTCTCCCCCCACCCCCAACAAACTTTTTAAACTCCTTACCAGACCTTCCTCCAAGGGGAGCTACTTAAACCATTTGTTGCTCTGCCTCTGCTTTCTGTTTATTTTATTTGCTTAAGACTTTTCTCATTTTCATATTAACAAGTCTAACAAGGACTAGCTTTATTTGGATTCTCTGCTCTTCCTAGACTTGGTAATTTTAAAATTAGAGAAGTCTTATGTAAATGAAATAAGCAGAAAGAAGATGGTTAATTAAGAAAAAATAGTTTTTCTTTTCTCTTTCTTTCCTTTTTCTTTTGTAAAGCTTGGTATATGATTAGTTCTAGCATATACTTTAACTCACTTTCAAACAAAGAAGTATAATATTAACAGATAATCCACAGCAAGCATCACAAAGATGTGCAAATCAAAGCCTACCAGCTTTGTGGTTTTATTTTTCTAAAAAAAAAAAAAAAAATCCCATGCTGGGTAGACATACTAGATTTTATTCACGGATTTCCAGAATAGGAGGATGAAGAGAATGTCACAGATGTTATCTGTTTGAACTTCTCAAACTTATCTGATGAAATCAGAAAAAATTTTCATTACAAAATAGGCTTGGATAAAGACCACAGTTATAAGAATATAAGATCAGCTTATGTATTTGGCAAAGAGTCATAATAACAAGCTGTATTTTTGTCTAATTGGTTTAAAATGTCAAGAATGGCAGGAAAGGGGTCAGTGCAGTCTTTCATCTTTATTCATAAGCTGAAGGCAGAGGAAACATTAATGAAACAGCAGATAGAGCAGATGGCCCTCAATAGTCAGAGGGGATTGACATATATAGGTAGAAAATGAAAATGTGAGTTAGCCTGAAAGTTACAAAAATCAGCCAATTTAGGAAAAAGCAATTTAGAAAAATCTCAATTCAGTTAAGTATTTGTGTACAGCAAAGAAGAAACTGATGCTTAGAATGACATAGCCAATGGAGATAGCTTGTGTTACAGTCAGGAAGTAAAACTAAGGCTGATGTTATTAATTATAGATACCAAAAATGTTCTCTAGATACTGACATTTCAGATTCATAACAGACTTTCTAGCTGAATGGCTGTATGAGTGACTAGGAGAGCAAAGAGCACACTCCGAAGGTTCCTTCCCAATCCAGCCCCCGGGGCAGCAGCAGAGCAGAACCTGTCAGGCAATCTCAGTTTAGGAGCCCAGCTGAGCTCCTTCAACAGAGAATACAAAAATTATCCCTAGTAAAGTCAGAGCGGTAGCCCAGAACCTCCAAAGGAAGGCAGCAGGATCTCCTAGTCCTCTTGCTTTCTACTTTCGGGACAATGGGTTTTCTCTGAGGTCTTTGGGATTATTTAATTTATACTTCCACCTTAGTCCAATAGTTATATCAGGCTGCTATGAAATAATGTGGCATAGAAATGAGAGTAAAAGAAAGAAAAAATTAGGATGGGCACATAACTTGAAGGTTAAAAAATAAAAATAACACACGCCTACATATGCACAAATTCATACCTAAAGGTAGGCCCCAAATTTGGCTATCAGTTTTCTTAGAAAAGGGAAACCAAGCCAGCAGGGGTTTGTGCTGATTTTGTCTTTTATTCCTCAGAGGTAACCTTTATACCCTTGACATTTCTTGAGCAGCTGGAGTGTCCGTCTTACTCAGGATGAGCCCTCTGACAGCACCTGACAGCTAATGTTAATGAGATAACTCAGGATGGAGGCTGCTATGCCAGAAAGTCCCACTGCATGCTTAGTGGCTCAGGGCTTTGAGCCACATGCTATCAGCCTTACTTAGAGAGAGGGAAGTGGTGGTTGAGTTCCACTCTGCGGTCAATGACTCAATCAATCAGTCTTAATGAAATTTTGGTAAAAACCCTGGATACTAAAGCTCAGGTAAGCTTTCCTAGTTGGGAATACTTTGTACTGTCACACACTGATGTGCCAGGAGGGCAAGAGATCCCTGGAGATGATGGAAACTGTGCTTAGGACTTTGCCAGACCTTCCCCCATGTATCTCTCCTGTTGCTTCTGATCTGTGTCTCTTTCTATAACAAAACTGTAGTCCTAAGTACAGTGTTTTCCTGAGTTCTTAGAGCTGTGGGGCAGTAGGACCCCTCAATTTGTAGCCAGCTGGTCAGAAAAGAAGATGCCCTGGAAATCCCCCCCCCCCCACTTGTGGCTGGTGTTAACATAAGGACAGTCTTGTGGGAGACTATGCTTTGTGAAGTCCGGCTTAGCTCTAGGGAGCTAGAAGTTATTGATAACAAGTATACAATGTGATTTAATGGACAATATATTAGAATAAATAGACCAAACAACATGGACTGTTTCTCATAATGATCCTCAAAATAAGCTTACTCTCACGCCAAAGCACATTCCAAACTCAGTGACGTGCGGAGGGGTTCGGTGAAGGTTGTTGGGATACAATATAGATGCCTGCTTCCTCCTCATTGGAGGCTGAAAGTTTAAGACTATCTAGAAAAACTACTCAACTCAAACAATGTTCCCCGAATGCAGTTTTTATAACATAATAATCTGGATTTTGTCTTTTCAGTAAAGCACCTAGAATGCGGCTTTTCTAGCTCTCACTTGGATGTAGAGCCAAAGGCCTTAAAAGGTAATGAGGAGGGATGCCTGGGTGGCTCAGTAGGTTAAGCCACTGCCTTTGGCTCAGGTCGTGATCCCAGGGTCCTGGGACCAAGTTCCACATGAGGCTCCTTGCTCGGCAGGGAGCCTGCTTCTCTCTCTGACTCTGCCTGCCACTCTGCCTGCTTGTGTGTGGTCTCTCCCTCTCTCTGACAAATAAATAAATAAATACATAAAATCTTAAAAAAAAAAAAAGGTAATGAGGAGACATGTGGGTTGATACTGTCATAGAAATTGCAGAGTCTTAAACATGGACTGGATCTTGCATGCAAGTCATTTCATGCTTAGCCAAAATGATTCAAGAGAAGAGCCACAAACTAGACAAAAAAATCCCTAAAAAAATTCATTTTTAATCCCCATTTCACCCTTCCAACACCAACTACTGGTCTCTAAAGTTGTATTTATTAATCAAGGTCACAATTTTTAGCATGGATTAAATTTTAAGTAAGGTGTCACCAGTTGCCTAGTCCTGATTGGATGGGTAGGTTGGGGATTGTGAGAAAATTATCCCAATAACACCTAGCAATGAGTGACATAATCTGCTAACATCTCCGCAAAGACAAACTTCTGGCAAAATATACTCCAAGATAACTAAATACTTATTTATTTAGCAATTTATTATACTTATCGCTAACAACTTGGTTAAAAGATCAAGATTGAGTATCAAACAAGTATAGGTTAGGTTTTAGAATTTATTTATGACAACTAGTTAGTTGATTCAATTGTTTCTTCAAGCCATGCCTTTCAATAGACAAATATGTATATCTCCTTGAACTCTGAGAAAGGAAAAGCATCGACCTACTTTAACCCAAAGTGGCACTTAATCACTAAGATATTAATTAAAATAAAGGAGAGGGAGGAGGAGGAGTTCTGCTCTGCTACCCTGCTTAGGATTAAGAAAGTCACAGAGGGGAGGCTGGTTGACTCAGTAGGTAGTAGCATGCGAGTATTGATCTTGGGGTTCGAGTTCCATGTTGGGTGTGGAGATTACTTAAAAATAAAATCTTAAAAAAAAAAAGTCACGGAAAATATCCTTATAATGAGGAAAAGTTGGAAAAATCAAAAGAGGAAAGAAAAAATCATTCCTTATTTTAAATCCAAAAATCTATATATTTGTAACCACAGGACTGTACATTTTATTTTTAATTTATTATTTTTAACTTATTTTAAAGATTTATTTATTATTTTAGAGAGAGAGAGAGCATGCATGCATGAGTGCAGGGGAATGGGGAGCAGGGAAGAGAGAGAGGGAGGAGAGAATCTCAAGTAGACTCCCTACTGAGCACCGAGGCAGAGGTGGGGACCAATCCTGCAGTGCTCAGATCCCACGTGAGCAGAAATCAAGAATCCAACAGCTAAGAGACTGAAGCACCCAGGCACCCCATTTAATTTTTTTTAAGTTTATTTACTTGTAATCTCTATGCCCAATATGGGGTTTGAACTCACGACCCTGAGACCAAGAGTCACACGCTCTACTGACTGGACCAGGCAGGCACCCCTGAATTGTACACTTTAAAAGGGTGAATTGTGTTTCTGTGAATTGTATCTCAATAAAGCTGTTATTTTTTAAAGGAAAAGAAAAAAATCTGAAGCCCCAAGACACAAGATAAACTGAATTCCAAAGGAGATAAACCTCTCTCAGGAGGGACAGAGACACAAATTATTTCCCCTTCGAGAAAAGGAGAAAAAAAAAAAAAAAAGCTTAAATTTTACAGAATTTTTAAAGGGTAAGTCCCTGGGAACCCTTGCCACAAAACGGTCCAGCTCTTTTTTTTCTACAGGTTTCCTTCAAGTTCTCAGGAGAAAGACTGGCAGTAGGGGAAAGAAATATGAACAACAGCCCATCACTGGTGAGCAGGCACAAAACCCACTTGATTTCTAGGACCCTTCTTTGGCATTCAAAGCAAAAGCCAGAAGCCGCTGGGGGAAGGATCCAAACCTTGCATTGCTACAAAGCATTGGTTTTCTGAGGCTAGGGAGAGGGCAAGAATTACTGAGAAATAAAATATCATTCCTGAGTTATTTCTGAGTGTACAACAGTGTTCAGTGGTATAAGAGCTGGATATGAAGACAGGCTCAGGAGACCCTAACCGGCAGTTTGCCAAGCAAGTTCTACAACACATTTTTTCTTAGAACATTGAAGCAAGTTATAGGCATGTATTCTGGTATTAAAGGATTTAAATATTAAAAAAATAATAAAGACATTTGAAATTTATGGAAAGGATGGTTATTCTTTCTAAAAGATGGAGTAGGTCTGGCCACAATCTGTTGGGATGACAGCAGGGAAAGGAGGCAGCAAAGGTCAAGGGTGCATTTATTTTTTATTTCTATGAGAGGTTACAAAAGATCATCCCCTCAAGAAAAGAGATGGTGGCATGAACATTTAGGAATATTAATAGAGTTAAAACCTTGAAGAAGAATCAATCCTGGAACAGTTTAGAATTCAGATTTACTTAAGTTTTCAGCCATCAATATAAGTTCAGGGTAAAAAATAAAACAGTAAAACATCAACAAAATGGAAGTTTAAAAGAAAAGTAATAAATATTAAAAAGTACGTTAGTCAGATGCAGAAAAAGGTCTGTACTGTTGATATAAATGAGTCAAAAAGTACTAGCTTTCTTTTGAAGAGACTTGGTTACAGTACCAGAACCCAGACTGCACACCAAATGGCAAAGCCCCCTAATACAGATGGAACACTGATCAGCCTTTTCTCTTTAAGAGCGTGAACATTTGCAGCTCTTATAGCATTGGAGATTCTGGGCTGGCACTCCTTTGAGAAACTGACATCAAGTCATGGAGAATGGTACCTCACCTATCTTTGGTCATAAAAAGGAGACCATAGACGTTTGTTTGCTATTTCCTGTTCCCCACACCCCCACTGTCCCAAAGGAGTAAATGAATTGAAATTAACACAGAGAAGGTTTTATACTGTTTTTTGGTGAAAACAGGTGACTTGGAACATTCCAGCTGGCTAAAACAAATGCCATTTACTCAGCAAAAATTTCCCAAAGGTTAACTGAAGTTTTGGTATTATACTGGGCACTGTGAACTACACCTTCTTTTTGGTCATAATCTGTAATTCAGAATAGGTTTAAATCTTTCCCACTCACTGAGAAAAAAGTTCTTGTAAATTGATCAGTGAATATTAAAGTTTTAATGTCTACTTTGTAGCTGATAGCTAAAGTTAATAATTCTCTATAGAAACCAATTCTTCCTAAGTCACTTCAGTCACTGGAATTACTCTTTAAAATATCTTTATTGGGGCGCCTGGGTGGCTCAGGTCGTGATCTCAGGGTCCTGGGATTGAGCCCCCGCATAGGGCTCTCTGCTCAGCGGGGAGCCTGCTTCCTCCTCTTTCTCTGCCTGCCTCTCTGCCTACTTGTGATCTCTCTCTCTCTGTCAAATAAATAAATAAAATTTAAAAAAAAAAAGTCTTTTTCTTCCAAAAGCATTTTCAAAGCATTGATTTATCCGCAGCTCCATTCTAGAGGCTTACTTCAGATATCAGCTTTTCTAAAAACTCTTCTCTTCCCCTTCAGAAAAGCCATGAGATTTTGGAGAACAGCCTTCCAAACAGAGCCAATAGCAGGTGCAAACATCAAGTGATGCTGGCAAGAGCTTGTGTCTAAGGAATGGAGACAGAGACATGGCCATGTGGCTGGATATGGTGACCAAAGTTGGGGAGAGAAACAGGCACCAGACCCTTTGGGATCCTGGTAAGAACCCTGGATTTTTATTCTAAATAAATTTGAAAGTATTGGAAACATTTCATTTACTGGAGTTATATGAAAATGAATGAGTGAACATTATATAAACTATTGAAATAGTCTTCAAATCGTTTCAAAGTCAGGAAGGATAAAAAATAACACCATCCTTTCTTGTTCTTTCTGCCATTTCTCATATCTTCTTATAGTAAGCATGGTATTTTCATTTTGATCTCACTCAGAGTTATGGTGAAGGCTTATCACAACCTTTCTCTAACGTAAAAACTCAGTATGAGGAAATTAAAGTAAAGAAAGCTCAGTAAACTTCCACCAATTTAAGGAATGGAGAGAAGTCTGATTAACAAAGTAAAATGGAAATGAATTAATTTTGTGTAAAGATACTCACGTAGTTTCAACCACATTCAGAACAGAACTTGCCGGCAACTTACTTAAATATTTTAGAAGCCCTCTGAGCAGGCGTTAAGTAAAAAGTTACATATTCACCAAAGAATTCCTTTTTAAGGGTCTAAAAATGTTAGGTAGCCCCAGGAAAGACTAACCCGTCTGCCGGAATCTGATGACTTGGGCATTTTGAGTTCATGCTCGTAATATACCCATACAATATACTTAGTATACTTAAACAAAAACACAGATCCACATGTAGAGGCAGGAATAACTGTAATAAAGCAAGGATTATCAATGACACAATACCATTTCTTAAGATAAATCAGCATTTTATGAGAGCTGATAGGAAGTTAACTTTGACAATAACATCAAGGATCTTAATAAACAAATGAGAAAAGACATGTCAATGGCTAAAGCAAGACAGTAAAACAAAAAAGCCAGAGAGAAATTTCTTAACTGGTTTATGATATACTCCCACAAATCCACGAGGTTTGATGTGACTAATATTCCACCTTCTTAAAAGACATCAGCACCTCCCACCCCTTCTGAAACAGCAATGATAACAGAAACAACCATCTGCTTGCTACATAGGACAGAAAGCATTTTTCTTCTTCTTGGAGTCGCAATGAGGTGGCTTTTTGAAGGGAAAGGAAGAGACAGAAGAGACAGAATTAACTAGTAGAGAAAAAAATTACATAAAAGTAACCATTAACAGGGAACAGACCATTACACTGAAAAAAAAAAAGAAAAACAGAAGGACAGAAGAAAAAGAACTGCAAGAGTTAAACACATGCCAATTAGAAAAGTCTAATTTTCATTTGTACCAAAGATATGAGGGAATCTAGCGTAGGCAAGAAGAGGAGGATTTTAATAACGGAAAAGTGCCTACAGGAGACTGCAAAATGCCCCCCTCTTACACTGGAAGAGGAGAGAGCATCCAGGGCATGGCTCAGTAGAGTATAACCTCCCTGAGGAAGCATTTTCTTGGAAAAACTCAAGGTCAGATACACCTTTATGTTTCTTTAAAGATAGGGAAAACTCTGAAAACATATTATCTTCAAGTTTTAAAAGAAAATGTAAGCAGTTTAGGTCCAAAGAATTAAGAGTTTACTACCTACCACTGACTTAAGATAATAAAGTAGGAAATGGGATTTTTTTTTTTTTTTTTTTTAGATTTCATTTATTTATTTGACACACAGAGAGAGATCACAAGTAGGCAGAGCGGCAGGCAGAGAGAGAGGGGGAAGTAGGCTCCCTGCTGAGCAGAGAGCCTGATGTGGGACTTGATCCCAGGACCCTGAGATCATGACCTGAGCTGAAGGCAGAGGCTTAACCCACTGAGCCACCCAGGCGTCTGAAATTAGATTTTCTTAAAAAAAAAATCTTAGCAGTAGATACAAAACACTATTACTTATTTACATATGTGTCTATGTTCCCACTTATCCATTTTTATTCATTATAACAAAGGTCAATTTAGAAAATGTCTCTTTTGCTTATAGAAGTAAGATCAGGGGCACTGGGGTGGCTCAGTGGGTTAAAGCCTCTGCTTTCAGCTCAGGTCATGATCTTAGGGTCCTGGGATGGAGCCCCGTATAGGGCTCTCTGCTCAGCAGGGAGCCTGCTTCCTCCTCTCTCCCTCTCTGCCTGCCTCTCTGCCTACTTGTGATCTCTGTCTGTCAAATAAATAAAATCTTAAAAAAAAAAAAAAGAAGTAAGAACAAACTAGATAAAGGATCTTGGTACAACTAGAAAAAAGCATGGTGCACCGGGTTTGGGAAATAGCAGGAGTCTGGGATGCTTCCCTTATTATTTTATATGGTATATAACTGTGACCTTGAACACTTCTCCTAACAACCTTGATCTTGTTTTTTCCATTTAAACAGAAATAATTTAATTGTCTTACTGATTTCATAGAGCCAATATGTATAAAAAATGGCATGTAAATTTTTAAGTTCTGTTAAAGGAGTTCAGAGTGGTAAACTTTAGGATTGAGTTTAGTATAGTTTCAGACTGGGTTTATATTTATTTGCTAAATAGAAACATTAATCTGAAGGCTAAAATTGCTCAGTGGTCATTTTAGGTAACTTGATCTCTGTTGGTTGTTAATAATGTTATAGTTCAATGGGAAATATCATATTATATTTGGGAAAGTTGTTCTAGATGCAATCAGAAGGAGTATGCTACAAGGGTAGGAATTACACCAGAAACATATACATGTAAACTGACTTTTTTGCTTTGAAGACACTAATAGAAAATAATTTAATCCTTTACTAAAAATCTCTAAAATATATAAAGAAAAGTGCCAGGAAGAAAAAAAATCTTAGTAGGAGAACCACAATTTCATTTTGTTGTTGTTTTGATTGTGTGTGTGTGTGGGGGGAGGTGGACTATATAAAGTAGCATTAAAATCAAACATTTTTTAAAAAAAAATTTTAAAAAAGGTGATATGATAGTGATTTTTTAAAAAAGAGAAACTTCCAGGCAGTTAAATGGATATCTCTCCTTATCCCAATTTAATTGAAATTACATCTTGTTACTGAGAGCTTATGAATGCCACATCTTTTCCCATGGGCCAACTGAAAAACTAGTGGCTTTTAATACTAAGGTGTAACCCAGTAATTAAAGATGTCTGCCTTGCTATTTTATATCTCTTTTAACAATCAGGGAGATCTAAAAAAAATCAGGGAGATCTGACTATACAGGTTTATTGACCCATCTCACCAATACTTGAGGATTAAAATTTAAGTTAAACCTTTATGAAGAAGGCTCAGAGTAGATACAAAGTAAACAGGACAATCCCAACCCTTAAGAGCATTTATTCCAACAAGGAAGATAGATTTCTGAATAACAGTAATTGAAAAGTCAAATAAAATAGTGTATTAAGAGAACTCTGAAGACATTAATTCTTATAGGTGGCATCTGGAAGCTTTTTTGGCAAATGTGGCATTTAAGCAATATCTTGAGGGGTATTTTATTTATACAGGTGGACTGGTGGGGTGGCATTCCTGGTTGATGAAGCAGAGTCATGAAAGTACCTAATACATTTGAGTAAATGTGAGACAAGTAGTGTTTTCACCAGACTGCATTCTCTACAAGGGCAGGGAGTATGGCCCATTTCATCCACTGCTAGAACAACAGCATTTAGAACACTGTCTGGTACAAGATAAATATTTATTAAATAAACTGAACACTGAGTAACTGAAAGATAAAAGGCACTAGAAATGCAGGCTTAGCTCATAAAATCTTAAGAATATGTAGATGATAAAGAACATTGCAGGTTTTGGCAGAATAAAATAATCTGCTATATGTTTTAATATTAAAATATTAGATTATATTAAAATTCTGGAAGCAATGTCAATTGATTGGAGAGGTGAGTCCACAGGCAAGGTAAGATAAAAGGCATGAAGATTACAAAGAAAAGTATGAAAATGGGATTCAGAAGTGGAACTGACAGGAGTTAAAGATAACCCTAGAAATCTCCAAACTGAGTAACCAGAAGAATGGTGGTACCATTACATAAGCAAACAGGCAAATCATAAATTTTAGTAGAGAAAGAGAAAGAAATAAGTTCAGTTTTAGGCACATTCAACTTAAGGTGTTGACTGGAAATCCATATGGAGACGTTTAGTATAAGGAAGGAGAGTTAGATTTGGGGTTTAAATTTTTTTTTTAAAATTTTTAAAGATTTTATTTATTTACTTGAAAGAGAATGAGTGAGAGAGAGCATTAGAGAGGAGCAGGTCAGAGGGAGAAGCAGACTCCCCAAGGAGTTGGGAGCCCGAAGCGGGACTCGATCCTGGAAGTCCGGAATCATGACCTGAGCCGAAGGCAGTCGTTCAACCAACTGAGCGAGCCACCCAGGCGCCCTAGATTTGGGGTTTAGAGGTAAACCAAGATGAAAGCTGTAGATGAACTCAATCAACAGGTATTTATTCTCCCTGCCTACTCTGCACCAGCACCAATAGTTGAGGCTTCAGTGTAGCGGTAATAGTTATGAGAGCGCACAGTCTAGATGAGGGAACGACCTTGAGAAACTTATACATACCCATTGAAGAGAAAAGGGGCTAAAGGGCCACTGGAGGATATGAAGGCAGAATGATGAGATCAAGGAAACATGTTTGTTTGTTTGTTTATTTCAATAATTATTTTAAAAAAGATTTTATTTGAGAGAGAGTGTGTGCGTGTGACGGGGGAGCGACAGACTGAGAGGGAGAAGCAGACACCCTGCTGAGCAGGGAACCTGATGTGGGACTCAATCCCAGGATCCTGGGATCATGATCCCCTGAGCCAAAGGACAAAGGCATGACCTGACTAAGTCACCCAAGCACCCCCATTTTTATTTATTTTTAGAAAGATTTTCTTTCCTTTGAGCGTGGGGGGTTGGGGGTGGGTGGGAAGGGACATAGGGAGAAAGAGAGAATCCCTGAGCGTCAAGCCTGATGCGAGTCCTGAGATCATGACCCAAACAAAAACTGGTCTGATGGTCCTTACGTGACTGAGCCACCCAAGCACCTAAGGGAACATTTTAAAGAAGAAAGCTAAAGAAAAGAAGGTATACAAACTATTAAACTCTCGAGAATCTTTCCTAGTCTGCAGTTCCCTTCTGAGCACAAATAAAAAAAATAAAAGAAGTGTTAAGTAGGAATCAAGCTTTTCAAAAAGAAAACTGGGAACACACACAAATCTCACAAATGTCACAAGGAACCAGTGAGGTCTACAAGAAAATGGAAAAAGAAATATGGTTCTAGCCTTAAATCTGCTATGGTAACCTGAAGTGAATTCTTTAGACTCTATATATGTCCAACTACTCACATAGAAATAGGAATTTTTTAAAAAATGGGGGAAATACTAACACGAACTTAGCAATATATTGAGAAGTGGCAAAGTCAATTTGAACTCAAATCATACAGAAGTATTTAACTAAATGCTTTATTGAGAGTTTCAAATGAGAGAGGAAATATCAAAGAATATAATCCATATGTGAGTTACCATTAATGTAAATCAGGAGAAAAAATGCTACATGAGTTCTCCAGTTTGAGGGTCCCTCCCTCATGGACTTGAACTGAATTCACTTATAAACACGGACTACATTATATATCCAGTATCATAATGTAACTTAATTGGTTTAAATTACATTTTTCAGAAGCTAGATTGAAACTCTGATGAAGAGAAATTCTTTGATAAAATACAATCAATGACAAATAAGGAAAAAACTACCAAGCTGTGGCAGAGTGGGTGACTTAACCCTCTGGGTGTATGATTCCCCTCCGGCGAGTTCTTAGAGGGAGAATAAGGACCAAGGGCATAAATCTCTTCACGAGTTCCAATACATGATGACAAAGCACCTTTCGGGAATGGTACACCAATTCATATTCTTTAAAGTGGCTGAAAAAGTTTTTGTCCTTGATGAAAGATAAAAGGTGTACTATTGCTTTTGCTCAGAATTGTTTCATTGGATTGTTTGGACTTCTTTCCGGATATGCCTGTTACTGATAATGTAGAGCTCATTATACATAAAAAGAGAGATATCTTGTCATCACTGCAAACGAACATCACCCACACCAACTTCATGCTTCCATAGTTTAGAGCATAAAACTGTGATGAAATGCCTGACTGCAAATTCCACCTGTCTTCCTGCTATTTGGCAAATCTTTCCTTGTTTGATCCTCTCACCATGATTCCCAGCAGCAGCCTATTGTAAATCTCCTGTTTTCCTTAAATTCCAGTCCTAGCCTAAATCCCTTCCCTATACAGATGTGTCAAATGCTGAGCATCCAAACAGAGCAATTCCCAGAGTCTAGAATAAGAGTAAGGCATACGGGAAGCTAAGTACTTACTACTAGACTGGCACGGCACTCTTAAAAAAGGCACACATTTCGTTTAAAGCCCCATCTTGCTTCTTGTTCACTATGTGGTCCTGGGCAAAAGAGTCTTTCTAGGACAGAATTTCCTCATGAAGAGAACAGCATTTAAATAGCTACTTCAGAGGGCTGACGTGAAGCAACGACCCAAGGCAAGGAATGGCATATGGGTGGCTCTCAGTAACTGCTAGCTTCTTTCCATGTCTCCACGTTGCTCTGCTCTTTGCCAGAGTTGTCAGCGTTAAGTGGATTTTTACATAGGTATATTTATCACCTTTTTTCCACTTAACTCCCATAGACAATAGGGAGACATCGATGGGTCTTTATCACTACAAAGTCAATGTTCCACAACTTAGCTCCATCTCATCTCTCTAAATCCGTATCCTACCCCTCCTCCAAAAATCTTTCTATCTTAGGCAGACTGGATTTAATCAACTTTCCTGACATCTTGAATACTTAGATCCACATGCATTTTTCCTCTCATTTTCACAACTCTCCAATTGCCCAAATCCATTTCACTGTTAGGATACAGTATTATCATTGTTATTTGCAACCTTTATTGAGTGCTTTTTATGTGGCAGATACTGTTCTAAGTATATTACATGCAATATCTACTTCATCTTCACAAACCCTACATGATATTCTATCATCTCCAGTACTGAGACAAGAACACATATTTGCCTTTTTCCTCTAGAGTCTATATGCTCTTCTATCATAGGAGCCATGCCTTGCATTTTTTCCTTTGTATGATTATCTAGTTAAGCAGGAATTCAATGAATATATACATATATATTTCACATTTTGTTTAGCTGCCATAATACTCACTTTCATCAAATCTACCACTTTGTCAGACTACAAAGTTAGTAACAAGGTATGATGTGATTTAATAAGAAACACACATTTGGTCTTTGTCCTTGCACATAGCTCCTAAAGTCCTAAGTATTCAGAGCTATAAAAAGTGTTTTTTGATATGTTAATGAGTGACTTTTGGAAAGCACACAAGTAACCTAAGGATGTGAGGGATGCTGCCAGTGGAGCCAACTGTGTGATTAGAGGGTTACAATTTTCAGCAACACCCCTCCTACCTAGGAAAGAGGACAGAGACTGAGTTCAGGCACCAAAGGCCAATGAATTAATCAGTCATGTCTCAATAATGAAGCCTCCACAAAAATCCCAAAAGGACAAGGTCTGGAGAGCTTCCAGGTTGATGAACCAGAACGCGTCCATGTGCTGTCTTGCCGGGCCCCAAACTCTATAGGGACAGAAGCTCCTTTGCTTGGGATCTCATCCCTTGTATGTATCTCTGCATCTGCTATTGATTCATATTCTTTTGATATCCTTTGTAATAAACTGGCAATGTTGTTAGTAAACTGGTTTCCTAGAGGGAGCTGCTCTGGCAAATTAATGAAACCCAAGGGGGTGGGGGTCACGGAAACCTCTGATTTACAGTCAGTGGGTCAGAAGCACAGGTAGCAACCTGGACTTGCAATTGTCATCCGAACGGCAGGGTAGTTTTGTGGGACTGAGCCCTCAGTCTGTGGAATTGGATACTATCTCTGGGCAGATAGTGTCAGAATTGAGTTGAATTGTAGGACACACAGCTGGTGTTGGAGAATCGCCAGTGGTTTGGGGAGAAAGAAAACAAACATGCTGAAATGGGTGTCAGAATCTTAAAAGATCACCTAAATTTTAGAGATGTAATATTTTTGGGACTGCATCTATCTGCAGACATACAGTAAAGATTCTGTGTATAGAGTAATAGCAATGGCTGAAGTAGTAGGGTTTGATATAAAGAAATCCTTGGGGCACTAGGATTATGTCAGTTTGATCATTCTTGATTAAGGCCACTGTGAGCGACAGTGAGAAAACCCAAAGCAATAAAAAATTATGAGTAAATACAAGCAAACAACCTCCCCCTCCAAAAGACTGCAAATTCATCCGTGTTTTGTAGATTGCTTAAGACACTACAACAGAGAAAAAAAAAAAAAAAAAAAAAAAAAAAAAGACACTACAACAGAGAAAGAAGAAAGACTTAAGAAGTCCCATTTCTTTACTGGGTTTGTTGCCACAGTAAAAGCATAACTTTTTTGACATATAAATCAACATCCAACAATATCCTTTCTCCTCCCTGTGTGAGAAATATTCATTTGTAGTGTTTACAAAATATAAGGTGCTTCAGGAGGCTTCCTTAATCCTATGACTCTGATGGATTTTCTTTTTCCATGTCTTGACAATTTAGCAGAAAACAATGAAATCACAGCTCTCTGTCATAACATTATTTAGCCAAATCCAAAGACATAAGGAATATTTAAAGGTAACCACTAAAGGAGGAGCAAGTCATTTTCAAGTAATAGTTGAGAATAAATCACAAATAATGGAAAATTGTATATTTTTAAATAAAATTATTAACTTTAAAAAATGAACAAATTTCTGTTCAACTTATGAAAATAAAAATGCTCACACTTGTATACGTTGTCACCCTTTTTAAAGACCAAAAATGCTGAGAGTTTCAAATTAGCTTGCTTATGATTAAAGCTGAAAATGAGAAAGGCTACTATGAACAAACCATATGCTTAATTCATAAAGGGGTATAAAAGAAGTACATAGCACATTCCAGTGAAGAGGAGAAAAAAAAAGTTAATTAATTCAACTCAATTTTAGCTGAGGGCATTTTTCCACGACTGCTGAACCCTAGCATGTGCCAGGCAGCTAAAATTACACTAAAATGTGTAAGCTTTGTTGTTATTTTAGAGATAATCCAGGAAGCCAAACAAAGTAAAAAATTCTCACTGCATTTTTAACATGAACGCTTTAATCTTCAATCAAGTGTATACTTATCTTCTGTTTTAAGATCTTTATGTATTACCTCTTTTGTGTATGTCTGAAAGTTTTAAGATTAAAAAGTGAAAACAAACAAAAAAGAACAAAAGTGATTTTACATGTATTTCCAAAACATTGTTCATCCTCTAAAACCATTCTTACCAGTCTCTGTTTCTGAAGTTCTTCTCTAAGTAGTCGATCTTCTGGTAAAACGTCACATAACAAAAAGTAATTGTCTTGTTCTTCTGTTGAGAGATTAGGAAAATAAATAAGGTCTACGGCCATACCACCCTGAACCTGCCCGATCTCGTCTGATCTTGGAAGCTAAGCAGGGTCGGGCCTGGTTAGTACTTGGATGGGAGGAAAATAAATAAGAAATGGTATTTATCATTTTTTTCTCCAGAAGGATTTATTCCTTTAAAAAACATACATATATGTATGTCCATTAGAATCTCTCTTCTGGTATATAGTTCTGCTTAGCCATATTGAAGTTAGGCAACATAAAGAGAGCAATTTAATTTTAGCTACCACGAAAGTGAGAGATATCTAATTTAAGGAAGTAAGGTTATTTCTTTGGATTTTTGGATTATAGGGAAAATATGGTAGCTAAGATGTATACTTACCAAGTGGAGCTGTGGAATTGATTCTTATCACACTACAAAAATCTGTAATGGGCTGTTCAGTGAACCTTTTCCTCCAATATAAAATGTACCTTAGAATAATCAAAAACAAAGGATAGTAAGAAGACCCAATATTCTACTTACTATAGAGTGATAAGGTTTTATAAGACCATTTAATTATCCCAAAATAATAAATCAAATGTTGACTGAGAACTGCTAGAAAATTTGTAAGTGGAAATGCAGTAGAGCACTGTAGAAATATGAAATAAATATTTAATTAAATGAAATTACTCTGTAAAGGCGTGGACATGATTAAACTTTACTATCCCCAAATTCAATAAACAGACATATGGGGAAGTTAAAATGAATTATTTTTAGGTGATAATGAAGTTTTTCTGAAATCACATCTAAGTTTATGTGAATTTAAAATGCAACAATGATTAAATAGGCTTTATCACACATTTTCCAATAAATTGAAAAGTGGGGGGTTATCTTACACATAAAAGGCACTGAAGGCAAAAAAAAAAAAATGCAATGAGATGTCAGTCTAAATTCAACACCTATATGACAAGATAGAAAAATTTTGTATGTGCACGCTGTGGCTGAAATGAGGCAGATTTTTTGAAAAATAGCCAAGCTTACAATTATATCCAATGAGTGGAGTTAGAAGCAGCACCCTGTGTAAATTTTAAAGCATAACCTAACACTCGGACCGGCATTGTCTGATGAAATAAGGAGTAAGATGACAGGATTCAATGACCTGTTCATCTTTTTGTTTATCTAACAGGATTTATATTGGCAATTGCAATCTCATTTATCAAATGGTACCAAGACAAGAAGGTAGCCTCCTTTATGGGGAGAAGAGACATGGAAAGGTTGACTTTATAGCTGACCGTTTATCAGGCTATATGGTTGATACATAAAGAACAACAACAACAACAACAACAACAACAACAACAACAAAGAACAACCAAAAAAACTTAGAGCAGAGAAAGAAAAACCCCTGAAGGGGATGGGACTTATCGAAATAGATTTAGTAACAGACAGTAAAAATTTGGACATTTTAAATGGCTTGGTAGAGCAACTAGCAGTGTTTTGTACATAGTAGGTTAACAAGAAATATTTTTAAGAGGTAGAAGAGTGTTTAAAGATTCCTGTAAGTTTCTCTTAGTAGCCTTCAACTCTCACAATTTTGTCTCCTTTTAATTCTTCTTTCCCTTTTTCTTAACATTAATGTCCTAGCCCCATGGTGCTCTACAGAAAGGGCTTCATGTATTTAAAAAAAAAAAGAAAAAAAAAAGTGCTTGGGGAGAGGTCTGAGAGAAAGAGAGAACTGTGACACAGAAAAATATAAACAGATGACAAGACTGAGTTTGGAACATATAAGGAAAAGAAGTAAAAGAATAACATATGAAAATAGAACCATGTTTTAGTTCTTCCTTCTCATGTACAACCATACTGTTGACCTGGATGGTTAAATAAGGGGAGAACTCTTTCCTTATAGATGGTGCAAGACCTTATTTTAAGAGATCTAAAAATGACGTATCCGAAGCTCCAGCTCACCCTCAAACCATAACCACTGACACTATGGCGAGCTTGTTGGCTTCCACACTAGAAGTGTCAGATGCAGAAGGCAAGTGTGTATTGGAGCCATCAATGGGGATGAAAAGAAGAAAAGTACCTACAAAAGGGAGAAACATTATTCTCTGGTCACTGAGGGCAGACTGCACTGTCCACTTAGTATCTTAAACAGCTACTCTTATTCTCTTCTTTTTCATTCCCCACAATTTACCACCAAACCAGCGGAGAGAAAAAAAGGGGGAAATAAAAGGAAAGAGAAGACAACATAACAATGATACTCCCAGCCACTCTCCTTATTTTCCCCTCAGCATATTTCTATTGTAAATTGGTACCAGGGATGAAGAACACAGAAGAACCTCTATTAGAGACGCCAGGAATAGAAGATGGATTGTTCTTCCAAACCATACTGGTTCTTACAAACCATTTTCTGACTAATCAAATTCATACAGCAGAACTGGGTGCTAAGATAATGGACTTAAACAAAAACCAGGACAGTCAAGCTGGATACAGAGTTTTCATCATGGCTACCGCTACAATACACCATGGAGAGGTTCCTCACCCCGATTACTACTCCAGTGAGGCCATCTGGGGGATATTCAATGTTAGGGGAACACTTAGTGTGTCTCTTCTTCATGTTTTTACTTCTCTAGTGTATTTAAAGCTACAGCTGCAATCATTCAATATTTAAAGGCAGCCAATAAATGACATGTGATATGACTTCTTTATTTGGAGGACAGTTATCAAAGCATTTTATACTTCATTAAAAAGCCATAAGAGTATTTATTAGGTAATCAGCAAATACTTTTTTCTTTTGAAAGAATTTCAATCATGTTTCATTGAATTGTTTCCCAAAAAAATCCTTCTAGTAGTCTTGCTTGCCCAGCCTGACTGTAATTGGTGTACTTTCTGACAGAGGCATAAAGATTTGAGATATGGTTGCTAATTAAGTAGTACTGAGTGACTGGAACTTAATATAGAAAGGGGCAAGAATTAAGGAGTTACCATTTATCTTCTGGAAAAATTTTATTTACTGTATAAAGCTTGTAAATGGCTCAGTGTAAATAAATATGTTAAATGGCTCAAAGGAAAGATTTCTATTTTTGTTTTATTCTGAGAAAGTTTTACTGTTAACTTTTTTCCAATAAAATGTTAAATATATTTAACATGAAAATGTATAGTTTCTTTCCTATAAAGAACATGGTAAGTATCTCACCTATTATTTATCATCTTTATTACTTACTGTACTCAGAAGAAACAATTCCTCTCTGAGAAGCTATATATGTACACATACATATATATACACACACACATATACATGTAAATCTATACATATACACACACATATACCCACCCCTGAGACTTTTCCGACATTAGGAAAAAGTCATATAATGTTGAGAAGATTCCAACTTAACTCTCACAAGTAGTTAATGTTTGCATTGTTTTGGAGAGGAATTTTTAGTTTTCCTAAATAGTAGGAGGGTATTATCTAAAGGAGACTGGATATATCCAAAAGCATTTATTTTTTATTTATTTTTTTAATCCAAAAGCATTTAAAAGCAAGAGTTTATTCACATACGTTCTTGGTCAATTTGAAGTAACCACCAAAGTGAAGCTTACTGGGAGGACAGTTGACAAGGAAAAGCTAGGTTTCCAAATTTAAAAGTACATGTTTACCACATATTTTATTTAGAAAGTGTATACATATGTATATATACATATATCAGCTAAGTATCTTTTGCTTTTTAATTAAAGCATCTATTTTACTACATAACTGCATTTAGAGGGTGATTGATTTCAACATTTAATTATTGACTCCTAAGTCTGAGACCTAGTAAATAATTTGTTTTTTCTGCCCACATACAGATGAGATTAATATCAATGATAAAAAAGAAAGGTTAGCACAAATATAGCTACTTAGCTATTATACATAACACAAAGGAAAAAATATAAACTCAAATTTAGATATTCCTCACAGATTTTAGAGGAAAGATAAATCTCCAATTATCACTGGTAGGTCATCATATTTTTCTCCAATTCCTGAGGAAGAATTTGCATTTACATGATAAAGTGGGGTAAGAGAATTGATCTACATCAAAGAAAAGCTGAGTTATACAACTTATCAAAGAATAGCTCATTTGATAGTTCTGTCAATGGTTATTTGGTAAGAATCTGAAGATCTCTAGCCTAAAAAGTATCTACAACAAATCCAACAGACCTGACTACATACAACTAGAAATCATATATGAGAGTACTCCCAAAATACTCACATACACACACATACATATATATAAAAACACAAATATTTTAACTCAAAATAAAGATTAAGGAATGGGAATGAGAAGTATGAAGTGCTTCCTCTGAAATTATGTAATAATTAGTTTATCCTACTAGTTGGTAGCATATATCATTCATAACTCTCCTTCACATTCTCTTTCTGCTTCCTGACCAGACAACACCAACATCTAAAAAAGCGCAATGCTGAGTGGATAGGAGGGGTCATAATAATACAGAAAGCACTCAACAGACATTCTGTATTGGTGCAAGGCAGTTGAGAAGAAGATGAAGGGTTAGAGAATAGTATTACTCCCGTAGGCTTCCCGGCTATTTCAACTTAAAAACAAACTCATTCTCAAAGTTTAGAGTATTTAGGATCCTAAATTAAATTTTCTCAAAAGTTATATTTGATATATAATAATTATGTTTTCAGACCAGCATAATACCCATGGAAAATTCAAGCTATAGTTGTGGAAAACTAAGATTTCAAATATGTATCTTTTGTAATAAAAATATAATGAAATTTTTGGCTACCATCTGGTGGATATAAAAGATGTCCAAGGTACTGGCCAGTCCTATACACGTCCTGGTTTACCTAATGCTCAACAATCTTATGAGAGTTGGTGTTATCCCCTTTCACTGCTGAGGAAACTGTTGCTTAGAGTGGTTTAAGTACTACTGTTTGTTAGAAGTTACATGGTCAGGAAGTCACCAAGTCTTCACTCAACCCTAGGCCTGACTGGTTTCACAGTTCAATCTTAGTAATATAGCTTGCTGCTTTGCAGGACCAATCATAAGAAAGAAATTGCTTGCTAGGAATAATGCGGTCTGGCAGATACATCGTTTAGATGCAGAGATATTACGACATCTGGGCTACTGCAATGTTTTGTATGGAAATCAGGGCAGAATATCTAGAAATGGGTCTCGGCCAGATACACCAAAATGTATGCTTTTAGTAATTGTACAAAACCAGTTAATTACCATGATAATGTGCATATGAAAAATGCTTCCAAGTGTCAACTAATAACAACATGAACATAACTGCATTTCTCTTGGACAATCACTTCTAGGAATTAGGAATTAGAAAACAATGAGTAACTGCTTATATTACCTGTCTGTTGGTATGGATATTCTAAGTCAGCTGCTCATAAACTGGAGTTTAGCTCACTTTGGGTCCTGGCTCTTTAGGTGAAGTTCCTACATTTCACATATGCCCACGGTTGGCATTTCCTCAACCACTAACCTCTATGTCTCTGCTCTTCATCTTCTTCATCTTCTTCCACTCAGTACCTCATTCACTGACCTCAACAGCGATCTACGCTTATACCACTTTGGCTCGTTGAATAATTCTTTACTCTTTTGGCCTGACAGGCTCCAACCAAAGGTCCCCCTGTTCCCAACAATTTTTGGAAAATAGTATGAATGTTTACATTTGCATAGGAATATTTTTATATATAAACTTATCTTTAAGTTATGTTTTTCCTTTATGGAATACCGAATTTAATTCTTTTAGGGACAACGCAAAATTTACCTTTGGAAATCAGCAACCAACTTGACGTCAGCTATGACCATCTTATGTTCAATAATCATGTGCTTCAGAAGTTTGTCTTGTTCATCCATAGGAAAATGTTCTTCACAGAAAATACAAGGCACAGATGGAGAACCTTCTAAAGTGGTGATGCCACCTGGACTTTCTGGCAGGGAAAGCGGCTCCAGGATACAATCCTTACTGTCTGGGAGAGAGAAAAAGAAAAAACAAAAGCGAAAAGAAAAAAAAAAAAAAGAAAAAAAGGAAAAAGGTGAAATCAACTCTTTAGGATCATTTCTCACCTCCTGCATTAAAAGGATCCTAAAGATATTTACGTCTTTCCAAAATGAAAAATACACAGTGCCAGAGTACAGGATACTTTATTATCCTTTTAAATGGATTCTGCAACCTAGAAGCAGGGAGTGTAACAAGGCAAGCTCAAACTCCCCATTCGCCGGCTTGAATGGGGGGAAAACCCATTTGTTAGAGCAGCTGTTCAAGCATTCTTGGACACTGTCCAATGGCAGCAATTCCGGGGGTACTTGCAGGGGGACTGCTGCAAAATGCTGTGTTAAGGTTCTATGGCTCGACTGTGACCTATGGCTGATAGTCATCACATTATGGTAAGTAAACAGTATGTACTGAGTCTCCAGATGATACACGGCAGTCTTTTAATCTGCTTCCTGTTGCAGCTGCAAACTCTTTCCTGTTTCTGATTACTTGTCATGTGCAAAGAAGATAGTTCTCATATTGGTTGACACAGCATGTGCTGGGTGGCCCAGGTGGCAAATTTTGATGTTGACTTATGTCTACCATTTGCTTTGTTACACAATTACGTACCATAACTCAAGTTCTTGTGAACAAAGAGATGAATGCTGACTTACTAGACATACATAGTAAACATTTTTCCTGCTGATACTGTTCATTTTCCTAACATCATCTATAGTATCTTTAAGAGTAGATCTGTGTAAGGTCTATAGTTCTGAATTCAGGACTCAAACCACAGCCAGTTGTGTCAGGAGCCCTCTTCAGTCTTCCAGAGGGGGGAAGGCCGCACCTATCACCTTATGCAAGGTACCGAGTAGTAACTAACTAGGCAACTAGGGTGAGATATTTAATATCTGAGGAAGGGCAGGGAATCTTCTTCATAAAGAAAGACAGCTATTTCAGGGTGCCTGGGTGGTGCAGTTAGTAAAGCACCCAACTTGGTTTTCAGCTCAGGTCCTGATCTCAGGGTCCTGAGATCAAGTCCCATGTTGGGTTCTGTGCTCAGTGCAGTCTGCTTAAGACTGTCTCTCCTTATTCCTCTACCCCTCCCCTCAATTCTCTCTTTTCTCCTCCCTCTCTAAAATAAATAAATGTTGAAAGAGAGAGAGAGAGAAAGGAGGAAAGAAAGTAAGTAAGTTATTCCATAAAAAAGTCTTTGGAATTAGTGTACTACTAATTTTATTTCTTGTTTTTATATTACTTTACCTTATTTCTAAAGGGCTTCTTAATTGCCTAATTCACAGAAACAGTCACTGGTGCACTGATAACCAGGCCTTAGCACTGGGTAAGCATTCATTCACTCCACAAAAATCAGCTGAGTAGTAGCTTCTGAGTACTGGTCTTTTCTGCTTAATGTTGCATGATAGGATCCTTATTATCAAGGCTAAAGTGCTTGCAACTTGTTTGACAGTACAAATCAGTCGAAAGGATAGAGAGACAGAATGTATAGGGTTTATGCGAGCATGGGGATAGGAGAGTCACTTAACTGAGCTGGAAGGGAGGGTGTTCCAAAGGACATGTCCTCAATACATGATTCAAAATACTCTGCTCATATTAAAGTATGCTAAATTAAACTTTTATCTTAGTTCCATAAAATTATTTAATACCATAAAAGGTGAAAATAGGATATATATGACAATGGAGAGACTATTTAAAATATACAAGCACTTCAAGAAGCACTATTTACAAAAGTGATGTTATCAACTATTACATTTATTTATTTATTTATTTTTATTTGACAGAGATCACAGGTAGGCAGAGAGGCAGGCAGAGAGAGAGGAAGGAAAGCAGGCTCCTTGCTGAGCAGAGAGCCCGATGCGGGGCTCGATCCCAGGACGCTGGGATCATGACCTGAGCCAAAAGCAGAGGCTTTAACCCACTGAGCCACCCAGGGGCCCCAACTATTACATTTATTAAATTATGCAATGGAAGCAAGGGATTCTGGAGTTCTATAGTTCTTCAGTTGTAGGTTAAATTATGTAGGAACTTAAACCCTCATGTTAAAAATAGGACAGGGGAAGAGAGGTAATATACTTATGAAACTATATTTTACATTCACTAGAATGGGACAATAAAAGACAACATATATTCTAAATAAAGGTACCATTAGTGAACATTAGCTGCCATCTAGAAAATAACAGATACCATCCTACACCCTTCCCCCTTAAATTGAATGATGTATATGTAAATTAATTTTGTCTGACTACAGAAAACAATGTATTAATCATCACCAATAGCAAGAGCTAACATTACTAAGTGTTTGATATTTGTAAATTACCAGCAGAGGCCTTCAGGGCACTTTCTCAATCATAGCTACCTTTCCCAATTAGTACTATTATAATCCCCATCTTACAGATGAGACTACTGAGACTTAGAAAAGTTAAATCAAGGGACCGAAACACAGTAAGTTAAGACTAAATTCAAACAATACACTATTCTGCCCCAAAAGTCATTTCCCCAAATCTGTTTTTCTGTATACATTCAGTGCTATTTTGAATTCATATGTGTTTACAAGCCACACCCAATTTCTGTGTATTCTGCCGGTGTCCTGCAGTCTCCGCAACACTACTTCCACAAATCTCAGTTCCCCACCTCCTCCAAAAACCACTGGGTACAGTTTATCTCCATCATTGTCTGTATGCTTTCCCAGAGTTTCACTATAAATTCTCTAATGTTCTTCTGTGGTTCACGTCTCCTCCCTTTTGTATGTTCAAAGTCCAGTTTCTCTTTCTTCAAATTATTCTTGAGAGAATGAAACTAAATGTTCACACATCCTAGAACCAAACTGCTTGTGGTTACTATAAAGACATATAGGAACAAAATGATATATATGTAAATTTCATGTATGAAGAACTTGTGGTTTAGAGGGTGCTACGTTGCTTTGGGAGCTCAAGTTACTCTGTAATCCAGAAAAGAAACAAAAATTTTTACAGACTTATTTATTTATTTGAGAGAAGGAGAGAGTGAGCATCTGCACAGGGACGAGGGGCAGAGAGGGAGAGAGAAACTTTAAGCAGACTCCACGCTGAGTCCGGAGCCCAACTTAGGGACTTGATATCACAACCCTGAGCTCATGACCTGAGCCAAAATCAAGAGTTAGACACTCAACCAACTGAGCCACCCAGGCACTCCCAGAAATAAAAATTTTAATAGAACACTTTGGACAACAAGATTTTAGTGTTCTGACTCATTAATCATTTATCATCATGCTCAAATTTACAACAGCATTGATCAAAAGAAGTAATTTGTTTACCGACTTGTCTTTCTTTTTCCCACTTTAGATTGTTAATCCCTGCAAGGCCAGATGAGTCCTGGTCATCTTTATTTATCCGGCATGTATACTGTGTCACCGGACCAGGACTGTCACCACCACTGTGAGTTCATTTGTGCAAGGCACTGTTAAGTACTTCATATGTGCAGTATTAACTTTATACGTGTAGTATTAACCCAGTCAACCCCCATTATAACCCTAGGCCAGAGATTCCATTTCCTTCCCTATTTTATAGTTGAGGAAACTGAGATACTGAGAGACTAAGTGCCTTGCCCTAGATAGCTAGTAAGTGGTGGAGCAGGGTTTGAATCCAAGTGGTCTGGCTTAAGCATTAGCAGTCTTACCCTATACATAAGACTGAAGAAGTTGGACCTTTTCCTATAGGAAGTAGAGCCACTCCTACATTTAAACCACTTTGGGGAGAATGGATGAGAAAGGGACAAGTCTCAGGATGAGGAGATCGGCCAGCTGGGAAATGACTGCAGAGTCCAGGATGGGGGCAGCAATGTTAGCAATGCTTTGAGGGGATGGCGAGAGGAGCGGCTGCAGAGATTACACTGACAGTTCCTGATTACTGGTTGGCCATAGGGAGTGAAGACAACTAGGATGCCTTCTGAGTTTCTGGCTGGGGAGGCAGTATGAATGAGAGGTGCCAGTTACCAATCTAGAAATATATGTAGAAAAGCAGGTGTTTTTGTTCTGAGAGAGGGATGGATAATGAGTTAAGCTTTAGATGAACCCACGTGACCTGTTCCAAAGTTAGATATTCCTGGCATGGGTCCTGGACAAGGGCAGCAGTCACTGGAGTTTCACGTGATGCATTTGTGTTATTTCCTCTGTTTGCTAGCACCCCAACCCCCCAAGTCCTCTTGAGGGTTTGACTCACTCCATCTCTCCATGCCCAACAATAGCAAATATCTCTGTTGTAATATGTGTCTCTAGGACAGTTTGGGAACTCCTCAAGGTCAAGGACTAAATTTTATTTTCATATCTCTAGTGTAGACTATAGACTTCCTGAACTACAGAGAGTATTTTATAAATGTCTGAAAGGACTCAGCTTCTAGGTAAGTCCCATTTCAGGGAACACTTGTGGCTGTCTGACTTTAGGGAAGTGAGAGAAACAGAGAATAATTACATCCAAATCTTTAGTGCTGTGGGCCTTGGTATAACGAGCCCACTGGTAATAAAGAATGATGCAAAAATTACACTAAATTCTAAGGTAACAAGTATTATGGAATTCTTTTTTTTTTTTAAATTTTTCATGCATACTGGCCAGTAGACAAGAGACAAGAGGCATTTGGAATGCAGAGTAAATTATACCACTCCATCAGAGGATGTTTCTATGGGAAAGGTCTGAATCTTAAGTATATTTTACTTTAGAGTAGTGGTTTCCAAATCTGTTGACATTACATCACCTGGAGGGCTTTTGAAAAGTAATGATTTCAAGACTTTGTTGTGGACTGAGGAAATGTAACTTTTACCAAGCAGTAGTTCCTAAACTGAAGTCTGAGGATCAGTGGTTCAAAGGATGATTCCATGGGGATTGTGGACATCTTGATTAAATGTGAGAGTATGATGAACTCATGGAAAGTCTATAAACAGGGAACAAGGCCTTGTGGCAAAACTTACCTGGTACTGTATTCTGTCCTAAAGAGAGCTTCTCAAATACTAAGCACAGGGTCAGCAGAGATAACTCAGTAAGATTTGTCCAAGAGATTATTTCTAGCTGCCACCATAAGAATCATAGCTACAGGGCCGCCTGGGTGGCTCAGTTGGTTAAGCAACTGCCTCGGCTCAGGTCATGATCCCAGAGTCCCTGGATGGAGTCCCACATTGGGCTACCACCTCCATGGGGAGTCTGCTTCTCCCTCTGACCTTCTCCCCTCTCATTCTCTCTCTCTCACACTCTCTCTCTCTCAAATAAATAAATAAATTCTTAAAAAAAAAAAAAGAATCATAGCTACAACTTACCACATGGTAAAAAAATAAATAAATAAATACAGAAATATAGAATTCTTTGCTACAGGGACCTTGAACTTGA
Organism: Lontra canadensis; assembly: GCF_010015895.1. NCBI lineage: Eukaryota > Metazoa > Chordata > Mammalia > Carnivora > Mustelidae > Lontra > Lontra canadensis. Next base: position 29,707,812 of record NW_022630996.1, read on the forward strand.
AAAGGCAAAAGGAAATAAACTTACATCTAGCTCCTTTCAGCAAAGAGGCAAAGCATCTTGGAAAGTCTGCTTTGGCCCCAAATCTGCTTCACACATTTGTTATAAATTAACAACAACAAATTATCTGCTCTAGTTCTCACTTTGAACAGCAACTCTGTTCAGATGAACTGTAAAAAATACCATCCCAAGAGAACTGAATTTTTGAGGAGATCCTATGCTGATTATAAATAATTTTACTGACTGGGTAAATCCCCGAAGGGCCAAATTATTACTCTAGAATCCTGCTTCTCAAAGTTTTAATGTGCTTAAAATTCACCTGGAGACTTTGTTAAAATGAAGATCCAGATTCAGGAGGTGTGGGGGCCAGGGAAACATGCCAATCCAATCTCTAGCTGCTATGAGCATAATTGAAAGATAGTCTCAGGTGCTATGCTCTGAAATACTACTTGCACTGAAGCCAAGCTTCCACAGGCTGGTCTCAGTAAATGATTAGAGGCAGCAGAAATGGTAATGCAGACCGGTTCCTGTGAGACATGAAATTTCACTGACATGTGACATTGGCTGGAGGACTCCCATCAGCTTGTCAGAAACTTGCTTACAACTGTGCCGCAGTCTGACAGTCTCCTCCACCACCCCTCCTTCCCTCTTTCCTTCACAGGGGTCAGACCTACATTGCTACCTCCTCCAGCACTCTCTCCTTTTCCCCTCTCTGGTATCTCCCCCCAAAATCTCTTACACGTCAAATCCCATCTTAGTGTGTGCTTCTTGGAGGACATGAACTAACAAAGTAGGTCTAGGAGGTAAAAAGGCTTGAAATTCTCCATGTCTGAGTTCCCAGGTGATGTCAGTCTGCTCATCCGCAGCCATACTCTGAGTAGTAAGGTTCTACTGAGGAAACAAAACCAGTCACGAACTCATAATATATCTGTGTGCTAAAATGACAACCCTAGACTTTACAGTGTATCATTTCTGCCAAGTAGATAAAAGCTGCTGGTGCTTTGAAGGAAAAATAAGAAGCTTCTGAGGTTTCTGTCCCCCTTAAGTCAAATGAGAAAAGCCCATATCAACAAATAATTGATGAGAAGTTTTTCAGCATTCCTTCATGGGGAAATGCACAAGACCTCACACATCCCTTCAAGCCCTTTAAGGAAGCACCCACACTTTGCTTTGCACACTACCATCACACTGCTGAAACTCTAAAGGAAAAAAAAAAGCAGTATTTTGGTGATATACTCGTAATGTGGTGATACACTCAACCCAGATCAAATAAGTTTAGTTGCTACTCTTATCCCACTCTGATAATCTAATTGATAATCATAAAATCTGGAACAAAGATGGGCAAGGTATTTCTGTTTTTGTAGTTTTAACTTAGAAAATGCTATAAACAAACACCTAATTTCCAAAGTAAAGATTTCTTTTACATTTGTTCTTTATTTATATTAGTGTAATTTACTTGATGATTGCTTTCTTTAGTATTTTATCAAGTCAGATAATATTTTTCAGGCCTGTTCTCTAAGCTTTTGATTTGACAAACATCATCCCTTTCCATAGGACTCCGATGCCAACTTAACCTCATTTATTATGTCTTAGTTTTATTCTGAAAGTTAAACTCCAAGAAGGTAACTTTATTTCTAAGTTCTTGAGGGTACTTCTCTTGTAGCTAAAAAAAAAAAAGGGGGATCTCTACTTCCTGTCTGTTTGTTTTTTTTTTGCCAGTTCCTTAATTTCTAAGTGTGCACCCCATACAGATGTATTTGGAAAATGGATAAGACTGGGTCTGGTCTTTTTAACTATAACCTATCTCTAAAGCTCAGAGTAAGAATGTAAGACCCTTGGGCACTTGGACAGCTCAGTTGGTGAAGCCACTGCCTTCTGCTCAGGTCATGATCCTGGAGTCCCAGGATTGAGTCGCACATCGGGCTCCCTGCTTGGCAGGGAGTCTGCTTCTCCCTCTGACCCTCCCCACTTTCATGCCCTCTCTCTCTCTCTCACTCTTTCTCAAATAAATAAATAAAAATCTAAAAACAAACAAACAAAAAAGAATGTAAGACCCTTATTTAACTACCCTTGGGCTAATAATTCATTTTGTAAATTACTGAGACTTCATATTAAAAAGATTAATTTACTATACAACTACTAAGAGTAGGGGAATATGGGCAAGGGGGGTGCACTTAGGTGAGTGTTATTATTACATTCTTGACACCACACTGAGACTGCTGAGGAGGCTGTGCTGAATTAGTACACTCAACTATAGCTGGTGGGTTTGCCACAGCCTTTGGTATGGAAACAGGGTTATAAACACGTACTCAACCCTTAAACCTGTGCTTAGAAATTTAAGGAGCTAATTTAACACGAGCAAAAAGCTATAAAAACTTTATTACAACATTGCCTATAAAGCAAAGTAATAGAAACGACCTAAGTGTCATGCAAATGAAAATCAGTTTTTTAAAATATGGCAGGGGTGCCTGGGAGGCTCAGTCAATTAAGCATCTGACTTTGGCTCGGGTCATGATCTCAGGGTCCTGGGACTGAGCCCTGCATCAGTTCAGTGGGAGTCTGCTTGTTTATTTCCTCTTCTCCTTCAGCCCCTCCTCTACTTGTGTTCTCTGTTTCTCAAATAAAATCTTTAAAAAAATAAACTATGGTGTATCTGTGCTGTATATCATGCATTTGCTAAATGACAATTATGAAGACAGTGGAGAAATACTGTAAAAGATGTTTGATATTTGTTGAAAAGAGCCTAATCCACAATGAATTGCATACAATTCCTCACACACACATACATGTTACATATACCCACATAAAAGACTTGAAAGAAAACATCCAAAAAGAAAAACAATGAGAGATTATGAATGCATTCATGTACCCCCAATTTTCTTTAACACTGAATTTTATTTTATTTTATTTTATTTGTTTTGAGAGAGAGAGAACCAAAAACACGGGAGCTTTGCGCAGGGGTGAGGGAGGGGAAGATGGAGGGAGAGAATCTCAAGCGGGCTCCACACTCAACACTGAGGCCAACACAGAACTTAATCTCATGATCTGAGCTAAAATCAAGACGTGGATGCTCAACCAACTGAGTCACCCAGGGGCCCCAACACTGAAAAATTTTAAATAAAAAGCAAGTTCTCTGATGAGTTTCTAAATGTGACTGTGACAGATAAAATTAAGAGAAAGAAATTAAGCAAGTATAATTTTATTTGACCACTTTCTAAGTCTTGACATTTAAGATGAAAATTTTTGATTAAATTTACCATTTTAAAATTGAGTGCCTACTATGCAGAAAGTATATGTTAGACACTATCAAAACTATGAAGATTATTAATATAAAATCCCTATCCTGAACAAGTTGCTAGAGGTAAATATGAGACAACTACACAAATTATATTAGTCAACATATGCAAAGTTCACCATAGGAATCAAGGGTTAAGGAATAGGGAGGGAAAAAAACAACACAAATCAGGAGAAACGAAGCAAATTCTCCATAGAGGATTCCTGAAATGGTAAAGAATTTCATCAAGTATATATAGGTAGTTAAAAAGCCAAAATAGCCAATTAGTGCTAGAGTCTAAGTAAGAAAAAGCTGCAAGGGTAGATGGACCACATGTTGGTGGGCCTTAGTGCCAGTCCAAGGAGTTATATTTTATTTGGAAGTTGTGAGTAGATTCAGAAGGTCTTTAAGGAAGTAATACAACATATTAAGTCACAAAACAAGACTTAACAAAATGAAAACACAACAAATATCTGGGATGCAGCAAAAAACGGGACTAATAGGGAAGCTTATAGTGGTAAATGCCTATGTTAAAAAGAAGAAGGATCTCATGAACAATCTCACTCAAGGAATTAGTCAAAGAACAACAAACTAAACTCAAATTAGCATAAGGGAAGAAATAATAAAGATTAGGACAGAATGAAAATAAAATACAAAAAGTCAATAAAATTAAGAATTGGTGTGTTGAAAAGATAAACAAAATTGACAAACCTTTAGTTAGAAAAAAGAAAAGACTCAAAATCAGATATGAAAGAAGGGGCAATTATAACCGATACCACAGAAATACAAGGATCGTAAGAAACTACTATGAATAACTATATGCCAGCAAAATGTATAACCTAGATGAAATGGATAAATTCCTAGAAACATACAACCTGCCAAACTGAATCATGAAGATACAGAAAGTGTAAATAGACCTATAAAGAGGTTGAATCACTAATGAAAAACCTCCAAAGAAAAGCCTGGCAACAGATGACCTCACAGAAGAATTCTACCACACATTTAAAGAAGACTTAGTGCTATCCTCCTCAAACTCCTCCAAAACATCAGAGGAGTGAAATACTCCCAAATTTACTTTATGAGGCCAGCATTAGCCTGATACCAAAAACAGACAAAGACATTACAAGAAAACTACCAGCCAGTATCCCCAATGAATACACATGCAAAAATCCTCAACAAAATACTAGCCAAATGCAACGGCACATTAAAAGAATTATATGCGATAATCAAGCAGGATTTATCCCTGGGATGCAAGGATGGTTCAGCATATGAAAATTAATCAGGATAAAAACACTCAACAAACTAGGAAAAGAAGAACATTTCCCCCAACAAAATGAAGACCATTTATGAAAAGCTCACAGTTAATATCATATTCAACTGTGAAAAACTGAAAGCTTTCCCTCTAAAGTCAGGAACAAGCAAGGATGCTCACTCTTGCCACTTCTAGAATACTGGAAGTTCTAACAAGAGAAATTGAGCAAGAAAAAAGAAATAAATTATCCAAATCAGAGAAACAGTAAAACTATCTGCAGATGACGTGAATTTATAGGCAGAACACCATAGATTACACACACACATACACACACAAACTTATAATGAATAAAATTCAGGCAGGTTGCAGTCTACAAAGTCAACATGGAAGAATCATTTGTGTTTCTATACACTAACAGTGAATCTTCTGAAAAGGAAATGATTTCACTTAAAATAGCATCAGAAAGAGTAAAATACAGGGTGCCCATAGCTGGCTCAATTGGTAGAGCACGTGACTCTTGATCTTGGGGTGGTGAGTTCAAGCTCCACGTTAGCTGTAGAGACTACTTAAAAACAAAATCTTATAAAGAAAAAAAAAAAAGGAGTAAAAAACTTAGGAATAAACTTAACCAAAAAGGCAAAAGACTTATACTGAAAATTGCCAAAACTGTGAAGAAATTTAGATACAAATAGTTGGGAAGACAGCCTCTGTTCATGAACCGGAAGACTTAAAATGTTAAAATGTCCACATTACTCAAAGCAATCTACAAATTCAATGCTATCTCTATCAAAATCCGAATGGGATTTTTGCAAAAATAGAAAAAAACAATCCTAGATTTATATGGAACCACAAAGGACTCTGAATAGCCAAAACAATCTTGAGGAACGAAGAGGAACAAAGCTGGGCACATTATACTCCCTGACTACAAAACATATTACACAGCTACAGTAATCAAAATACATGGTACTGGCATAAAGACAGATATATAGAGATCAGAGAACAGAACAGAGAGTCCAGAAATAAACCCACACATTTGTCAAATGATCTTTGACAAAGATGCCAAGACTACATAATGGAAAAGGACAGTTTCTTCAACAATCATTTGTTAAAGAACACCATTTGTTATGTAAACTAGATATTCACATGCGAAATAATGAAATCATTTACCTCCTTACCTTTTGGCACACACAAAAATCAACTCAAAATGGACTGAAGACTTAAATGTAAGCCAGTCACAAAAGGACAAGTTCTGTATGATTCTGCTTATATGAAGTACCTAAAGTAGTCAAACGCAGACAAGCAGAAGATATAATGATGGTTGTCTGGGGATAGAGGAGGGGAAAATGCAGACTGGTTGTTCAACTGAGTATAGAGTTTGAATCATGCAAGGTAAAAAAGTTCTAGAGATCTGCTGTACAACAATGTACACATATTTAAAAATACTAGAGGCATCCGGGTGGCTTGGTCGGTTGGATGTTGCCTTTGGTTCAGGCATGGTTCCGGGATCCTGATTTAGAGGCTCCCTGCTCTGCAGTCTGCTTCTGCCTCCCCTCCCGCCTTGTGGTCTCTTACTTGCTCTCTCAAATAAATAAATACAATCTTAAAAAAAAAAAATACTGCGCATTTGGTCTTATTAACTCCTACTAAACAGTCCTGGGCAAGTTACTTAACCTCTCATAGCCTGTTTCCACACCATAAAATGGACTAAGCATAATGATCACTGATAGAGTTGTTATGAGGGTAAATTAAGGAAATTAATGTAAAGCACAGAGATGACTGACACACAAGCTTAGCAAACATTAGGTCCTATTGTTACTACTGATAATTATGAGTACGGCTGTAAATTTGAGGATGGGCATTATCTACATTGGTGTGTATTAGAAGTTCCTGTGGATTGGGGCACCTGGGTGGCTCAGTCGGTTAAGCGTCTGCCTTTGGCTTGGGTCATGATCCCAGGGTTCTGGAATCAAGGCCCTCACTGGGCTCTCTGCTCAGCAGGGAATGGGGAGCCTGCTTCTCCCTCTCTCTCTCTCTCTTCCTGTCTCTCATGAATAAATAAACAAAGTATTAAAAAAAAGAAGTTCCTGTGGATTAATTCAAAATACACATTCTATGGCCCTAACATGGACCTAAAGGATAAAATCATATGAGGATGGAGCCCATGTTTCTAAAACATAGGGTCACTTTGTAACTATTTACTCTTAGGTTCTGATTATATTGTTGAAATTCAGAGGTTTCTGAATTCTCTTGATTGCCTTGTTATTTCTGTAGCACATCATAATAAAAGAAAACCCAATGAGATTTTTAATATCAAGATAAGGACAGTTGAAGAAATTTATACTGATAGCCACGGTTTTCTGAACACATGAGGTCTCAAACCATACTGAAAGGCAAGAGCTTAAGGAAAAATAGAAGAGACTTTGAACTACTACTATGGAAAATGCAATTTAGATACAACAAGATAAAAAAGAAATCATAGTAAAAAAGCCCTGAAGGCCCAGCTGAGGTTAGCTAGAAGTCCTACTTTGGGACAAATTAATTTTTCAGTAAGAGATTTGTATTCTGTGCCTAAAAGCAGCTGATTGTTCTTAAAACATGTATATTTTAGGTTGTCAAATCATGCAGCCCTACACAAACACATATACGTATATACATAATGATAAGATTCTTAAGTAGGTTATTTTAGAAACATCTAACCCAGTGCTGTCCAATAGAACCATCTGAGACGAAGGAAATATTCTGTATCTGCTCTGTCCAGTATGGTCCATTACCCACATGTTGCTACTGAGCACTGAAAATATGGACAATGAGACTAGGGCAACTTTAATTGTGTTTAATTTTAATTTAAATAGCTATAAGTGATTATTGGCTGTCATATTATATAGGGCAGATCTAATTAGTGCTGAAGTTCTTAATGTTGGGTCCACATGCACCTCGGTGATTCATAGCCTCAGGTCTATGGAATTCAATGTGAAACATATAATTCAAAATTATACGTATGTGAATTTTTCTAGGAAGAAGGTCTTTTGATTTAATAGATTCTTAAAGAATTCTGGGGACTCCAAAAAGTTTAAAAACTACCTATCTTGTCAATATATTTCTATCATTTCATCTAACATTTTTATTTATGATGTGTATGTGAAGTGTCCTCATGCTGGGATTTCAAGCAACCAAATAACTAACTAAATTAATCACTACTCTGCAGTAGGATTTAAATTATCTCACTTTGCAGCCAGAGCAGAAGGAGAGAGCCTGAAGACAGAACAAGCATAATTATAAAGGGTATAATGTAGAAACTACAGACAAATCCCCTGGCAAAACTGTTTTTTTTAAAACTGGTTATCACAGTGCCTAAAATCCCTGCCATTGAAGTCAATGCTTTGGACTACTGTTTCTGGAAGTAAAATTATCTTTTATATAAATACAGGAATTTACTATCTGACAACAGTCACAATTGATTTCTTTATCTATGGTCTCTAGTCCAGAGAGTCTCTAATAGGGCCAGATTATCACATCTTGTCTACAATAAAGATTTGAGAAAAAGCAACATGTTTTCCACATAGAATCTGGATCAACAACTCTCTTGCTCGCCAAAGATTTTTTTTTTTTTTAAACATTCCTGTTATATAAAGAAAAACTGTTTCAGGTGTTAAGCTCTACAGCACATTCTATCACCTAATTCTTTTTTTTTTCCTTTAAAGATTTTATTTATTTATTTGAGAGAGAAAGCGCACGCGCCTGGGCTGCGGGGGCGGGGGCACAGTGGCGGGGACAGAGGGAGAAGGAGAAGTGGACTCCCTGATGAGCAGAGAGCCTGACTCCTATCACCTAATTATTTCTAGTGAAGCAGGTCTGTTCAGTTTGTATGCAAGCATTATCAATACCAAAGATGGGTCAGAAAAAAGACTGGATGACAACATGTGGATGGATGACAACCATTCTGCTATGAATCTGGAGCTATTACCATGTCCAATCTTTCTAGTAATACTCAGAAATTGCTTTCTTATGTATCTCCAAAGCACTGTCCATCCTATTAAATTCCCTAAGGATGAGCTCAGAAGTTGCTTATTTGTAGATTTTCTCTTTTTGTCTAGAAAACTCTCAATTAGCTTAGGAGCTACTAAAAAATGGAGCTTAGGAGCAAGCCATATAGTAGACTAAAGGTTGTAGAAAGAGGTTGATTTCTACCCTATGATGGCTAATGAGATAATACCATTAAGCTCCTTTTCCTTATTATACTATGAAAACACTGCAGAGAAATTTTGGCTGCTGCCTCCCCTCCATGCTGCATTTCTTACTTTCAAAACTACCTAATAGTGAAAACGTAATTTAAATAAAAACTTGAAATAAAAACAAAACATAAAAAAGTTTCCTCTCAGGCAACTTTGGTGTTAAACTGGGAAACTAAACGGTATGCTGGTTTCATTTCTTGGCTATAGAATAATATGTTTCTGGATTATACATGATACCTTCTTATCTATTCCATTAAGAGGAGTTAGTAGTGTCTAATGCAGTAGTAACAATAATGTCACTTATTACTTATAATGTTTCCAAACAGCAGCAGCTGTTAAAAATATTATAAATTCATAATATTTTAGAGGGAAGTAAATCCTAGGACGATAATGTAAATGGATAAAAATAAAGCCTTATTAATATGATAAATGATTAATATGTAGATTTAAATCAGACAAGATTATTACTGTTAAAATATGCTTTAAAACATACATGGTTAAATATATTCTGTACTCTGGAAATATTTTAACTCTAATGTTTATTGACATGAAAGATTTAAAATCCAAAAGGAGTTGGAATGGAGAATAAATGACTGTACTTTGTTATATGATTACTTCAAATATTTTCTCACACCCTACTACTTCTACTGTGTATTATCAAAGACATTTCAGAGTACTTCAGTATAAAGCTACTAAAAGTTCTTATTTGATAGGAACAGGACCAAGGATGCTGGGGGTGTAAGTGGAATTCAAGGCTGGATACATATATATTTCATTCTAAGAAATAATGGAAACAAATGGAACTAAGTTCTCAATTTTATCCCCTTCTACCAACAGAAGATAGTAGTCAGGGGTCAGACATTAGGGATTTGGGAATATAAATCTGGAAATAAACAAAATAGGCATCACAATTATGACCACATTTAATGGTAAATTTAATTAATTTGAATAACCTATTGCAAATAATGCTGGTGATCCTGATTGGAGGGCCCATGTAACAGACATGTAACAAAAGAATTTTGGCAAGAATGAGAAAAAACAAATTGGTGAATGCTTTTATATAATGTAACTTATGGCGGGAAGGATGGAAGGAAGGCAGGGCAGATTCTAATTCAGAAAGATTTGACTGGTTATTGGCCTGACTTATGCCAATAACAACAACTGTCTCCAGCAGAAATTACACAGTATATCCATAGGGGTTGTGTTTAACCTGCTTTAATTGTTTAATTTGACAGGCAATTACTTTGGAATTAGTGTTCTTGTCAATATTTTAATGAAATGGGTTGGCAACTTGAAAACTCTTAATCACCAGATATTTTCTATTAAGTATAATTAGTGTTTTTGATAGAACCACAAACTTCTGAGTTGTGAGACTATTATAGCTATCTCTAGAAAACTAAAGAGCTATGACATCTTTTCATTTTAGTGTTTGATAACTTAATTCATCAATAAAACATTTAAAAATATAATACTTCGTTTTTATGAAACAGGTTAAGAATAGTTTTTTAGGCACAGAGAAATATTAATAAATATACTTTTCAATAGTACCATATAACCAGATTTAAAATCTTATTTTAAAACATTTGAATTCCTACATAATTGAGATATATTAGATATATTGAGAAATATGTTAGACATAAGACATATAGGAGATATACTATAAATACATATATTTTTATATGTGTAGATTTGAGATATGGATGTATGTACGTATTAGATACCAATTAGTTCCTTGAAAAAAATTGGTTTTTGTCTTTCCATTGACTGGGAAGTACTCTGTTTCTTTGACAACTCTACCAATGCAATTCACCTTTTGGTTTATGTCCCAAACATATTAATAATTTAGAACAAAGTCAAGTGGTAGTTTCAAATCAGTATCTATGTTGAATGAATTTTTCATGTGGAGAAAAGTCATTGAATATGTTTTTTGCTCTCCAGACAAACAATTCTGCTATCTTAAACAGTAAATACCACAACAGATTCTGAAATTAACATGTTAATTGTTTTTTGATCTTTGGGTGAGATGTTAAAATTATGAATCACTAAATTCAATTGCTAATTTTCTTCTTTGAAGAAAACCTATTATTAATACAGTGGGCCTTTACAGTGATAGTACTAACTAGATTATTCAGCATTGATTAAATCAGCTGCGATTCTGATGGATCTTAACTGTTAAAATAATAAAAGACCTCTTTGTAAGTCTCCTCAGCAATGAAGCAGCTCTGTAATCGCAAGGCTCTAAATAATCTAAATATGAGAAACTCATTGTATCACTCCATTTTACAAACATGTTTCCCTAGAAAGTAATTCTCTATTCCAGGCCACTCACAGGCTTAAAAGACTGTGCTAGATACTGAGGAACAAATGAAGAAAAGAATGACCCCGCCCTCAAGGAACCTGCATCTTTTCCACTAGGGAGGTTGGTCAAACCCAAAGATACATCTCATTCAACTGAGAAAAGTCACAAGCACCAGAGGAGAGAAAAGAACAAAGCAAAAGGGCAAGGTAGCCTATATCCAGTAAGTTAAGATTCCAAAGCACTGAATTCATTTACTCAGTTCCAATCACATGCCAGCCACTTGAGCAGTTGTTTGGCCTTACTTTGAGACATTTTACAAATCCTTTTCTGCAAGTTATTTGGACTTCCAAGTTAGTTGCAGAAAAAAACCTTCCAGGATTTAGGCTTCTTTTATAAAGACATAGTTATAAAGACATAGCTATGAGTAGCATTCAAAACTTCTGCAAAACACCTGAGTGTCATTTGTCTAATGACAACCTCTCTTGTATCTTCAGTGAAATTTAGTATAAATCCCATCTCCGTGATACAACATAATCTACAAAAGCGTGATCATACCACAAAACCACTTGACTTCCAACACAAACCATATGGGAATAAAATGATGTTGGATAATAAAACACACAACAGATTTTAGTCCTAGCATTTCAGATATAGAATTAAATTCCTACGTTTTATGTCACAATTACAAATACTAATCCAAAATGTGATATAATAAATCTTGTTATCTCTAAAACAAGGTTGAAGTCAGTTAACATAAATGGTCCATGTTGCCAATTACTCATCCAACAGTAAACTGAGTTCTGCTGGCAGTTAATGTGACTAGCATAGGTTTCATTGGAATGTCCAAAGGCAACCTGAATATCTTTAGTTATTTTTACTTTCAGGCAGTGATTCTCAAACCTAATAGTCTATTATGAAATCAACCGGGAGCTTCTGAAATATGCTGATGTTTTCTAATGTAATTACTCTATGGTAACCAAGACATGTTTTATATAAAGCCACAAACCACTGTTCTAAGAAAAACCTGATATCATAGTCATTCTTTATGACTTTATAATTTAGTGTAAGTATAAAAAAACTAAATTTTTTAGGGACGAAGAGTAAAAAAATCATTTCTGGTTTTGGGAGAAACATCTTTCCTATGGGTTTTAGAAGGGATATTTTGTGATAGACAAAATTATATTTTGTAGAAAGTAGGCTGACTAAAAAATGGACTTAATTTATGAAATGTAATCAGACTAAAGTCTTTTTGATAAAATGTTTCTTTAGTGTGAGTCAGCTCATACACATTTGATAAACTAAAGAATAATGTCAGCATAGCGCAGCAGTTGTATTGTTTTTTTGTTTTTGTTTTTGTTTTTGTTTTTAACCAGTTGTATTGTTTTGTTCCCCCCCCCCTCCAACCCTGGTAAAATAATGATTTGAATTCATCAGGGCATTATTTAAAGAAAGTCTAAGCAATATAGAAAATTCTTTAATAAAACTCCTGAAAATTCCAGGAAGGAGGGGCTTCAAAAACTCCTACCCTAGAGGTGCCTGGCTGGCTCAGTCAGTGAAGCATGCAACTCTTGACCTTAGGCTTGTGAGTTTGAGCCCCACGTTGGGTCTTGTAAGAAATTTCTTAAAAAATAAAATCTTTAAAAACAAAAAAAAAAAACCCTGCTACCCTTTCCACTTTGTTAAGCTAGACAAGGAAGCCAAGGATGCAGATGAGGAAGTTGCAAAGGCATTTGTTCCTGTGTTTAAAAAATGCCTGATTAGGGGCACCTGGGTGGCTCAGTGGGTTAAAGCCTCTGCTTTCAGCTCAGGTCATGATCCCAGGGTCCGGGGATCAAGCCCCACATCTCTCTGCTCTCTGCTCAGCGGGGAGCCTGTTTCTCCCACACTCTCTCTCTGCCTGCCTCTCTGCCTACTTGTGATCTCTATCAAATAAATAAAAAAATAATCTTAAAAAAAAAAAAGCCTGATTAACAAAGAGGGTCTCTTCAACAAATGATGCTAGAACAAGTGAACATCCACATGCAGAAAAGTGAATCTAGACACAGACCTACATCCTTCACAGATTAACTCAAAATGTAGCTTAGAACTAGTAAAACATGAAACTATAAAACTCTTAAAGATAACAAAGAAGAAAACCTTGATGACCCTGATTATGGTGATGCCTTTTTTGGTACAACATCAAAAACATGTAAGAAATAACTGATGAAAGAAATAAAACTGATACCATGAAAGAAATAACTGATAAGCTCAACTTTGTTAAAATTAAAAACTTTTGCTCTGCAAGACAGTATCAAGAAAATCAGGATAAGTCACAGATTGGGAGAAAAGATTTACTAAAAACACACTTATAATAAGGACTATTACCTAAAATATACAAAGAACTCTTAAAATTCAACAATAGGAAAACAAACCTGATTAAGAAGTGGGCCAATAATCTTAATAGATATCCCCAAAGAAGATATACAGATGGCAAATAAGCATATTAAAAAAAACGCTCCACATATGTTAACAGGAAAATGCAAATTAAAACAAGATACTACTACACACCTGTAATAATGGTCAAAATCCTGAACACTGACAACACCAAATGTTGGTGAGGATGTGGAGCAACAGGAACTCTCATTCACTGCTTCTGGGAATGCAAAATGGTACAGCCACTTTGGAAGACAGCTTGGTGGTTTCTTATAAAACTAAACATGCTCTTACCATTCGATCCAGCAACCATGCTCCCTGGTATCTATCTAAAGGAGTTGAAAGCTTATGTCTATACAAAAACCTGTAAACAGATGTTAAGAGCAGATTTGCTCCTAACTGCCAAAACCTGGAAGCAGCTAAGATCTCCTTCAGTAGGTAAATGGATACACTTTGGTACAATCCACATAATGGAATATTATTCAGTGCTAAAAAGAGCTATCAAGCCATAGTAAGACATGGAAGAATCTTCAATGCATATTACTAAGAGAAAGATGTCAATTTGAAAAAGCCATATATAGTACAATTCCAACTATATGATGCTCTGGAAAAGGCAAAGAAAAAATAAATGGAGACCATACAACGATCAATGGTTACTAGGGGTGGGGACAGATGATTAGGCAGAGCACAGAGGATTTTTAGGGCACTGATAAGACTGTATGTTAATGATGGATACATGTCATTATACATTTGCCAAAACCCTTAGAATGCACAACACCAAGAGAAAAAAAACCTAAGGTAAACTATGGACTTCCGGTGATTTTGATACTTCAGTGTAGGTTCAACCTTGGTTAAAAAATGTACCATTCTGGTGAGTGATGTTGATAATGGGAGAAACTATTCATCTGTGGGATTGGGAGGAATATGGGAAATTTCTGTATCTGCTTCTCAATTTTGTTGTAAACCTAAAACTGCTCTAAAAAAATAAAGTCTTAATAATAAAACACTTGATTAGTAGAATAAAATACTTGATTAGTAGAGTTTACACACTGAGTCAGTTGTTTAATTCTGAAGAAACCAGTCTTCATTTGGAGTAAATGTCAGAGTGAAAGAGGCAGCATGAATTCTTGAGTTCAAGGAAGCAAAGAATCAACTGGACTGTGATTCTGAATGTAAATCCAGTGGAGATTTAACTTTGCTACTCTTTTTATTAGGACTGCTCTGGTTACAAAGTTTTATTGGTTTTGAGTGATCTGCCCCCAACCGTATTCCCTACGTGAGATATATTTTTATTGTCTGATTTTGTGGAATGCAAAGTTTTTCAGGAATGAATCTAAGGTTACTGGGGCAGAAACACCCCTATGGTTTGTATACAGTGAAGTATTTTTGGGCACAATACATTGGGAGAGACAAAGGCATCTACTGGCTAAGTCTAATAATACAGCTCAGCCTTTGGACTTTTATAAGTCCTTAATAAAAGGTGGGGCAGGGAAAGAGGGTAGTCTAAATACTGAAAAAGGGCTTCCAGTGTAGCATATCATAGGTTCCCAGCTAATGAAGTCCTAGAATCAAAACTCCACTTTAGAGATAAGAAAACTATGACCTAAAAGCTTTTTTCTACTTCACTTGCATGCCTAGTAAAGCTTTAAAAGCCTTCTTATATAGGCCAATGCTCATTATGCCAAATAACTGGCTATTTTAACTGTTTTGGCATCATGTTATAACCAAGTCAACAAGGAGGCTTTGTCCTTCCCCAATGCAGTTCCAGTTTTATTCTGCAAAACAATGAGGAAATAGTGCTTTTTTCTTTTTTTTAACCCAAACTGCTTCATAACCAATTTTACTGGAATGGATCCATTTTGGATTCCAAAAATATTCAGATATAAAATTGCCAAAGAGAGAGATAAAAATATTAAATGGAGAAAGATAATAAAATATTACCCAAGAGTCCCAGTTTGTAAGATCTGGGGTACTGACTCATGGAATAAAACACCAATATCAAAAAAAATGTAGTCTTCCAAAGTGAAGAAACTCAAGAAATTTAGATTAAAACAAAATACTTAAATGACTATGTATTTGAAGTTATTAAGTGGCACTTAATGAAACCTAACCAGATGTTTATATAAACCACATAAAACAGATATACAGTAATTATCTTAAAAAAATTGAGAGTAATTCAAAATAAGCAAGCCAAGGAAAGATTATATATACTGACAAAACAACAGCAACCCATCCAAAGCTTTGGTATGTTTTACTTTGATATAAGCATACATGATTTCAGAAAATCTTCTAACTTTGGATTTGAATTTTGGGTACACAAATAGACATTTAAAAACAATGATGTATAAACTATTCTTTGTACTTCTCTCATTATAAAATCATTCCAAATTTCTAGTGTTCATGATCTTATGTGGGATAAAGTTCTGTATAAAGAACAGAGAAGAGGCTCCTGGCTGGCTCAGTCAGACGAGCATGCAACTCTTTTTATTTTATTTTCTTAAGATTTTAATTACGTATTTATTTGAGAGAGAGACAGAGGGTGAGTGTGGGGGGGGGGGGAGGGGTGGAGGGAGAGAGAATCTCAATACAGGGCTTGATCTCAGGACTCTGAGATCAGGAACTGAGCCAAAATCCAGAGTCGGCTGCTTAACTGACTGAGCCATGCAGTGCCCTGCACGTGCAACTCTTGATCTTGGGATTGCGAGTTCAAGCCCCAGGCTGGATGTAGAGATTACTTAAAAACAAAACAAAACAAAACAAAAAAACACAACCACAAAAAACAGAAAGGCAAAAATGCAACACATTGTAAATCCTTAAGGAACATGTAAATACACTTTCATGTCAAATTGTCATGTAGTACCTTTGCCTTTCCAGAAATGGCACTCAAAATTGCTCAGACTTGGGTCTTACACTGGGCCAGAGTTTTAAAAAAATGCTTAGCTTTGCCTCTGAAAGGAGAGACTGAGTTCCTGTTGCTTGAGAATTTCAATCATCTGTGGGAGCATCTAGAGAAATCTTGGGGAGGATCTATCTGGGTGAAGGGGCCACCACTGCTATTTTTTAAAGTACAGTGGGCTCAGGTCCCCTTTGTCGAATGAGGAAATGTTACCAGTAGAGAAAACTGCTTTCCTCTCTGCCTCTTAGATACGATGCCTCAAAACTCCTAGTCCTCTTCCAGTCAGCTGGCAAAGAGAGGTACATTAAAGAAAAGACTAGAAAAACAAGGAAGAGGACTTTTAGATGCAGGCACAAGTAAACAAAAACAAATAGAAAAACAGCCAGCAAAACTAATCAAATGTTAGCAATTATTCAGAGTGCTATTCATTGCCCTTCTTCTCCTCCTTTTTTATTCCCCAAACCTCTTCTCATTCTCAGCTCTGAATCTGTAAAGCTTTAAAGCATTTGAGAAACAAGACATTTTGAACAGAATGTAATTATTTTCAAAACATCCTACAGTTAGACATTACAGGGAGAAGTCTCACTGATGAAACTGACAAAAAATGCGATCAGAATCCAGAAACTAGGTTTCCAAATCCCAGCATTCCACGGAACAATGATTATTGATCATGTATGACAGCCACTAAATAAAATACAAAAATGCAAAATAAGTTACTTGGGTTATATAAAATAATCTAATGGGAGAGTAATCATAGTCAACATATCCAATATACCTACATATTAAGATGATATAGTAGTGGTCAAAGGCCTATCACAGAGCAGAAAGGTGCTTCACTCTGAATCTCACTGACAGCTATCATTTCTGCTATGTCCTAAAGCAGTAATTTACAAGGGAAGAGGAAGATATTGTTATAATTTGAGAACCTTCATAAACCACTCCTTCAGGTGGAAGTCACTGGGGTGAACAAACTTGTACTCAGAGGAATGAAGAACAGGAAGCCTATGATTATAAAAGATGTAATTCCTACATTTATAAAAAGATAAATATACTTTTTTGGTGCATTAAGGGATTAATAGAAAACTTCAAGGATGAGTCTGTGTTATTTCTAGTAGCTCCAAAAGAGAAGAAACAGAACTATAAAGAGCCATGAGATATTTTAGGAAAAAAGGACACACATTATTGGCATTGATAGTTTTTGGTGAAGCAATTGTTTTAGAAGTGCAATAGAACTTAGGGCTTTCAATAAGGTTTTCAATGTTTCACACACCTCAATTTTCTAATACTTTTCAGAAGTCAGTTTGTTGTGATATACCAGTGAGGTTTCAAGTACTGGAAATTTCAGAAGTTGCGGCAACTCTTACCCACTGTGTTAAAGAAGTCTTTGTTTTTGGTTTGTGATTTTATAGCCAGTGATAACAATGGACCACTGTTAGTGATTCACTGACCAGAGAGTAATTATACAGTTATCTTAGGAATTAAAAAAATAAATGCAGAAATGTTAGTAATAGGAGGTAGAGTTGCCTCTCTGTAGGGCAATGATAATACTACTCACAGCTTCTACTTGTCCCTATTACTAAAGGTTAGCAGAGCACAGTCAGCAATATACCTGCCTCTAGTAGTTTCCTTCTACACCCTTCCTTCTCCAGTGCTAATCCTTCTTTTCTACGGACAGGCACCTAGTAGTGTTCTGGGAATTCCACCTTTTCTTCCAATTCAAAACATAAGGACGAGCTCACAACTGTCATCTGCATTTCTTGGCTGACCGATGTAATATTTTGATTCGAAGTCTCACTAGTTTGACTAAGCCAGTTTTCTAAAACAAAATTATTGAACTACAAAAAACCAATATATGGTTCACTACAAAACTTTTGAGCGAAATGAAGGGGGAAAATACCAATACCACTTTTCAGAAATAACCACAATTAAATTTATGATGATTTTCTTCATCTTATCCCAACATATATTTTTATTAAAAATCCAAATAAATGCTTTCTTGGTACATGCTTTTTCCCCACTTAATATGCCACCATGTCTTCAGCTGTAGGAGCTCTTTATTTCCTTTCTAGGGAAGCATAACCTGAGTAGGGCCCTATTTCAAGCGTGTTCTATTCTTGGGTAGGGATGCAGCCTCTGTTCAAGTTTCTTTTAACTTGAGGTAGGCTAGGGCTCAGAGGAAACAATCAGCATTTTACTATGGTCAGGGTTTTTTGTTTGTTTTTTTCGTTTTTAAATTTTACTGAATAATTTATTTAAACTTTCTGCCCTTGTCCTACTCTCTCAAGCATGAAGATATCTCTGTTAATACTTTCATTATTAGACACTTACCAAGAGCAACTACCCCTTCAACTGACTAGAGTTACTATAAATAATTACGTAACACAAATTAAATTACTGAGTTTGAGTAACTGTTATAAACAATCTATTGTTTGAAACCAGTGATAAGTGACCCTAGGGGACCAAGGGCATATCCATGACTAGAGTAGTGTGGTTCTCAAAGTGTGACCCTCAGACCAGCAACATCATTATCACCTGGAAACTCCTCAGAAATGCAAATTACTGGGCCCTAGTCCAGGAAGAACCAACTAAATGAAAAACTCTGAGAGTGGAGTCCAGAAGTCTGCATTTTTTTTTTTTTTAAAGAATTTATTTATTTGACAGAGAGTGAGAGAAGGAGAGAGAGCACAAGTGGGGGGAGCAGCAGAGGGAGAGGGGGAAGGGGGAAGCAGGCTCCCTGCTAAGCAGGGAGCCCGATGCGGGACTCGATCCCAGGATCCTGAGATCATGACCTGAGCCCGAAGGCAGGGGCTTAACCCACTGAGCCACCCAGGTGCCCCCAGAAGTCTGCATTTTAATAAGTGCTCCAGGTTAAGAACCACTGGCCTAGGGATCTAACACTGTAAGATCTTCTAGAAAAACTCTTAAGTTTTTCGTAGTGTGCAAGGGGGACTGATGTAAAAACAGGACTGGCGGAAGGCAGGTATCTGGTCAGGGAGAACTTGCTGTGTCTTAACAATGTTGGGATTTAGTAAAGAGGTGTAATTAGAGCTGAATTAGTAAAGTAATTCAGCTTTCTTCCTAGAGGGATTAGGACCACAATCACTAAGTGCCAGACCTATGTAATCAAAATCTGCGTTAAGGCCCAGAGCAGGATCCCCAGGTGGTGCTGACATAACACTGATCTTCAGAACCTACTGCCCCAGCCTACATTGTTGCCTAGAAAGGATCACTGCAGCTTCTAGGATGTGGCACCTTCCTGTTTAATCCAGTTACCCTCAAACTCCAAGACAGGCTTTATGTTTTCTATCACAAAGGGCTATTTTTATTGGTATTACCCAATTTCCTGCAACTGAAACCTGGAGGTGAGAATCTGACTGAGAATTATTATTATTATTATTTTTTTTAAAGTGGGCTTTGCAACCCACACTGGGCTTGAACTCATGACCCTGAGATTAAGAGCTGTGTGGTCTGCCAACTGAGCCAGGAAGGCACCCGGAGAACTACCTTTCTGAACAGTAGCTCTGAAGAGCAAGGCCTGAATCTTCATGGAGTCTGAGAACCCAAGAGGCTGATTACAAAAATGTGTATATGCACATATATTCCTCAAGGAGAAGAATTCACAGCTTTTACTAGGTTCTTAAGGGTATCTGTGATGCTCATAAAAGCTTAAAAACCAAACCAAACCCACAAAGAACCCACCTATCTAGGAAGCAAATGGATCCTACGTAAAAGTGAGATGAACCCTGCATAAAATGCTGACCTTGTGGAGCTGGCTGTTAGGCACACACACAAATGAAAAGTAATGGCTTGTACTGAATAATGCTGAAGACTGAGACAAATCTGAGGAGTTATCCACTGTCCCGATGCAATGATCTAATATTGTAAAAGCTGGGACTTTCATCGGAGGGGTTTTACTTTCTTCAAGGACAAACTGATGAAGATGATACTTTGTTTCCTAGCATTATGCTAGGAAATTTATTTAGCATCTGTTTTAATTATCAGAAATATCCTATGAGGAAGAGAGTTTATTAGGTAGTGAGAGAATAATAAAGTTTTTTTAAAAAATAATTTATTTTAGAGAAAGAGAGAGTGCACACCAAAGGAGGGACAGAGGGAGAGGGAGACAGAATCTCAAGCAGACTCCCCACTGAGTGCCAAGCCCAAGGTGGGGCTTGACCTCATGACCTCAAGATCATGACCTAAGATGATATCAAGAGTTGGACATTAACCATTTAAGCAACATAGGCGCCCCAAAAAAGATAAACAGTTTCAAACTCATCTCAATAGGTCAGTGACAACCAACAGTGTCAACAGCTTTGTTTAGTCACAATGCTGCCAATAGTTAAGGTCAACCAATCCGCACACACCCCTGCTTCCGAGACCCTGCCACTCCCCTGACTTCTATAAGTCTCCAAACCCAAAATAATCAGCAGCCTGCTTTGTTGAGTAGGCCTATGTTTTTATATGTACAGGTCTCCACTGTCCAGCAACAGTAAATTCAGCTTTTTGTTTCAGATATTGAATAGTGAATGACTTCTTCCTTGACCAGAGGAAGGTTACACAGTGTTATACATCCAGTAAGAGTCAAGAGGATTGGGATACAAGCAGTCTGACTCCAGACCCTAAGCTTTTTAAGTCATTATAGTCACCCTAAGCAAATATCTTAGTATTTGGATTATGATAGTTTATATGGGCCCAAGGTAGTTTATATGGAGAGCCTGATTTCATCCTCCTTTTCTTGACCGTAGAAATGTTATTTAAAGACAGTATATGGTGGGGCACCTGGGTGGCTCAGCTGGTTAAGTGCCTGCCTTTGGCTCAGATCATAATCCTGGAGTCCTGGATTTGGAATTCGAGCCCTATGTTGGGCTTCCTACTTTGCAGGGAGTCTGCTTCTCCCTCTCCTTCTGCCCCTCCACCCCACTCGTGCTCTCTGTATTGCTCGCTCTAATAAATAAACACAGTCTTAAAAAAAAAAGACAATATATGGTAATTTATTATTGCATCTAATTTTAGTCTTCTATGGAGACCATGAACATGTTAAATCCCTATAAAGTTAGGCAGTATTATCCACCAACTTTTATAACTCCAAGTTTCCATTTTTAAAAAACTGAAACACATTTAAAACATAACATTCTCTTAAATGTTAAGCTGCAAAGAGTTTCTAAATATAAATAACAATATATTTTTGTACTAAGACAAAATATATCTTAGAAAATATACCTTGTATATTGTTTACAAAACATTCCCAGAAATAATCACATGGAAAAAATTTTTTCTATCATTCAACTACCTTTACTGATACAATTAAATACTTAGTAGCTTTCAAGGTATTAATAAAGAAAATAAAACATGTGCAGTGTATTTTTTGTAAATAAAAATTTAAGACAAACAGATAATCTCTAAAAAAAACCCCTGAAACTAAAAATATTGTTTGCCAAGGGAACTCAAAGTCCACGTTCTCTCGGTAATGACTATTTCCCCTATGATGTATGTTCTCCCTTTGGCTTTCTTTCTGCGCTTTAATATAAAGCTAAAAATTCTCAGCCAAAATCTTGGCCATTTTAAGATCCATAAATCTGGGCAAGCAGTCACATGGCTCAATAATAATCTTTTTTTATTTTATTGCTTTTTAAAATATCTCAGTAATTTGGAAAACAGAACATAAAGGGAGATGAACTCTACTGAGCCTGCAAAACTAGAAGGGCAGACTGTAGGAAGGAAGAGAGCTATTAAATGCAAGCAGGCTGAGAGCAGTATACAGAACTCATCGTAGAGAAATATAAAGTAATGAGTTAGGCAACACCAAATTCTACAGAAAATGAGTACACCCCTGGTACTCATATGCTACAAGACAGTGAACAGAAGAATAAATGTTTCATAGAAGACTTGACTCTAAACTTTCAGCACAGTGCTTAAAAAACTAAATAAAGGGGCACCTGGGTGGCTCAGTGGGTTAAAGCCTCTACCTTTGGCTCAGGTCATGATCCCAGGATCCTGGAATGAGCCTTCCATTGGGCTCTCTGCTCAGTGGGGAGCCTGCTTCCCTCTCTCTCTCTGTCTGCCCCTCTGCCTGCTTGTGATCTCTGTCTGCCAAATAAATAAATAAAATCTTAAAAAAAAAAAAACTAAATAGAATTCTAAGGTGTTTACTGCCTTGGTATAAGTCAAAGGATGTTATTTAAAAATGAAATAACTAACTTTATTTTGAACAAAGGGTAGTTAAGGTCACCTTGCTTTAGAACAGTTTTCTACTACAGAGTATTCAAGTAAAAGCAAGCAGAATGACACAAGATCTTTGAGTAGAGGCTTTGATATTCAACAGGATTAAACAAATGAGAACCGGTGTCTTTTAATGCAGAACAGATTGCGAAGAAACTCATGAAATCAGACACAATTCTAAAGGGACCACAAAGGTTAAAGAAGGTAAGGGCAGGGTGTATCTAGTACATGTGATAATATTCAGAAAAGCAGCATCAGGAAAACAAATGGGGGAGAGATTAACACTAAAAAATGAGATTTCTTTTTTCATGTTCAACACAAGTTATCACTCTTTTCTCCCAGAAAAGAATGGTTGTCAATAAGGACCCAATGAAGCAATCACTTTTCTTAATTTGAAAATAAAAACAACCAGAAAGTAGACATAGCTAGTCATATCAAGTGTCATCCATTAGCTCTTCTTGGGATTTAGTAAATTTTGCATCCTCTCATTTTTTATAGGTGTAACACCAAACTGTTGGAACTGTTGGTTGTTAGGTAAAACAGACTTTACAAATGGTGAAATGAGAAACAGTTGGTCTCCAGGTACATTTATTACTAGTTTTAAAGGAAACTGTCAGAGCTGAAGCTTCATTCCAATCACTCAACCACGTGGCTGAAACAGATAGCCTTTAGCACAGGGGAGGCCCAGTAGGGAATTCAAAGACTAATGCAGTGCCCGGAAAAACACCTTTAAAATTTTTGAAGCTACTTAATGGCATGAAATTTTTTTGGTGGTTAGAATCTTCCTAAGCTGCCTAAGCAAACCTATAAGCAGGAGAACCACTGAGGCCAAGTTTGAACTTAAAGACCACTGTTAGGGTTTATGATGGTCTATCATTACAAACTCTAATCCCTTTCCCACATACATTCCTATGATTAGATCCGACTGACATTAAAATTCCACCAAATTCTGAAAAAATCATTAAGACTAAAAGAAAAAAAAAGTTCCAAGTTTGTAAGAAGTGAACCTCAGATGAGAAAAATGCTATAACTATTCATTGCAGAAGTCAGAAAAGGTGGAACAGACACCAGAATAGGCACAACTTTCTGGTTCTATCACCTTTGCTCCCTACTCAACCTCCTGATTTCATTCTCTTCTTGCCCAATTTTAGAAAACTGATGCATTCCTTCTACTCTGAAATGTAATATGAAAATTAAAATTTATCTGGTAACGAAGGGTGAGCCCTTCCCAAAAATAACTGCCATATAAAAGCAAGACTGGGGGGTTTATTCAAGAGTATCTTTGTTAATTTGATCATAGGGGGAAAAAAAAACAAACGAACTGATATCCAACAATAAAAGAATGATCAAATGAATCACAGAAATTAAGTAAGTCATTAAAAATGTGTTTTAAGCGATTTAATGGCATGAGAAAACACTCAGGAAAAATTACACAGAATCATATTTATGCTATGATCCCTATTTTTAAAAAATATGTAACATATTTTTAAACAAAAGAAACTACCAAACAAGGAAAACACAAAGATCAGCTGGATGAGGGAAAGGAATTCCTTCTGTTATCTTTAACTACACTAGAAGCTTTATGCCCATATCCCAGGAAATTTGCCCTGGGTAGATGCATTTACCCACATGGTAATTTTTTAAAAGAAAGTTTTTTCCTAATGTATTTATAATTGCTTTGTATACATGTATTGTTGAATTCACATTATCTATTGACTTGGTATCTGGGGCTTTTCTAGGAGGGGCACACTAGAAGTCGAAAGTCTGACGTGCAGACTACCCAGTTTGAGCTGCTACTTCCATGCATGTGTGTGTGCCAGCACATTGAAATCTTTCCCTGCCGATTTCTCGAAGAAAAGCTCTGAACATTCAAATCTCTCCTAAAACCTTGCCTTTTCTCTTTCTCCTCTTTTCAATAAAACTCCCTTTGGACACTGTAAGTAAAAACATGAAAAGCAAACAAAGGGAAAAAAAAACCTCACTGAGTATGTCTCTGGAATTATAGTTCTTTAGTAACTTTTTAAGTAATTGCTTAATTCAGAATATGCATCCCCTATAAAAGTATTAAAAGGAAAAAAAAAAGCTTTGGGGATGCACCTATGACTTAGTTTCCCTTCTATTAATTTGAGGGTTATAATACTCTGTATTCTTAGACTTTATTCTGTGCCAATTAGAGTTAGGTGAGTGTTTCAAGAAGAAAACTGATCTTCCTTCTGAAATTTAGAATACAATGAAAACAAAACTCCATCAGTTAACCTTTTATAATACATGGTAGAGTAATCAAACTTGGTTCAGTTTAATTCATGCAAAAATATAAAAATTCATTTTATTTTATTATATTTGGGGATAATGAAACAAAATCAGAACATCTGCTGGCATGTTAAATGTCTTTCTAATTAAATCTAGCAGTTGAATGAACCAATTCATTAACAATAAGCATAGTTTATTATCTCATTAATACAGATGGTTAATATCAGGAACAATAAAAGAATCTCAAAAAGTACAAAAACAATTGCAAAGTGGCAAGGGCATCAGAGGGAATAGTATTTGAAGCAAAGGAATACTATGAAAACAAAAAACAAAGTAAAGTAATTTAGGAATATTTGATATAAAATCGGTAGGTAAAGTATGTGTTGATTATGTTGATATTCCTCAAGTCATGATCTTTGCAGTTAGTGACTTATGCAACCCCTTTGAAAAATAACTGCTCAACATAATATTCAGAAACCCGGTAGACTCCTTATACAAAACACTGTATTGTTTTCTGAGATGTTGCTAGATAAATTAAAGCACATTATACTCCATTACCCCATGGAAAGAATGTAGAATTTTAAAAAAATTCTCAATTCTAATCACATTTCCCTGGTACTTTGAATTTTGGATGAGTGTGGAAATACAAAGAAAGATTTTTAATAAGGTCTGAACAATTTGGTTCAAGAATTATGGTAATTAAGTATCTCAAACAAGCACAAAAACACTCTATCCTATCCTCTAGCTTAATACTTCATTATTGGAGTTCCCTGGAGATTTTCTAAAGTGGCTAACATATCCTTCCTCAAGGGCAGAGATATATTCTTCCTCTTTCCAGATCCCTTGTATATGGTAACTTCATTTAAAGGATTTTTGTCATTTCTGCATATAAGACATTATGAAGATAATTTTGGGTTACAGCGATAGCTGAAGTTACTACAGCTGAGAGAATGGAACAAAAAATTTCAAATCAAGTTTCAGAAAATCCATAATTTGCTTATAATGCCTATAATATGTAAACATCTCCCTTCATTCTAAAATATTTATTGAAAATCTACAGTATAGTAGGCACCAAGCTAGGACAAAAGACTAAAGAGAGGAAGACATGGATCCTGTCCCCAAAGCACAGGTAGAAACACAAGCAATTATGGCATATTATAGATAATGATATGTGCAAGGTACAAGGAAAATCCAGGGCATGGAGGGCATTTAAGTCTGCCAATCAAAGTCTAGGAGTTATCTGAATTAAGACTTTAAGGGCAAAAATGAGTACTATATGGGAGAAGGAAACCTAGTTGGAACAGCAGGGAGACCATGAACACTTCAAGGATAGCTGATATAGCATGAGACAGCATGATATGAGATATATGTCTCAGCTCATATAGCTGAGACAGCATTTCAGGGAACTATGAATATTACTAACATTCAGGGATCTGACTGCAGTAAGGAAGCAACAGCAATGGTTCTGGTGGAATATAGGAGGGTCTGAATTAGGGCAGTAGTGATCAACAGGAGTGACTGCCCAGTGCTTATCAGGTGAGTGACAAGAATTATTCTACTGCTATTGTTTCCTTGGACTAAGAGACCTCGGGATTTTCCACCAGAAGAATCTTACTTATCTTGGTTTCTGAATCCTGTTTGGCTGTTTCTGGTTTTTTTTTTTTTTTTTTCACTATGTCCCATAGCCTGGCTTTCAAATTGGACCTGACTACCAACAAGTGCAACTCCTTAGGTTCCGTTCCAACATCCAGGCATACAGATACTTCAGTTTTTGCAGTAACCAGCAGTTTTAAATACCTTCAGTTTCACCCTGCTTCTCCAGGTCAAATTTCTGCCCGATCTCTAACCTCTCTCTTACAACTTGACATGACAAAGTAAACTTGTCCTTTTTGCAATTCTCTATTAATCTACTTCCCATTTTTTGTTCTCTAAGTTATGGACTCTGAAAGATTCTTGCTTTTACTGCCTGCATTTGATGCATTATGGGATACAGAGGATGGATTACTACAAGCAGAAAAAGCACTCTTTAAAATACTTTCAAGAAGGGGGCTACCTGTCATCACGCACACAACAAAACACAAGAAACAACAACAACAACACCACCATCACCAACAAAACCCCCCCAAAACCAACAACCCACGTGCTTTTAGATTCTAAGTCATTACCTGTTATCATTCTTAATGGCAATTACTTAGCTTTTTCTTATGCTTGTTAATAATGGATAAATAAGGACTAGGAAAAATTTCTTTTCATTGGCTGAAACCAGTCAGACCCTCTCCACTGCCATATTTTGTCTTAACACAAACTAGAATTCAGCTAATATTTCTAATCATTTTGGCAGAATCCATCACAAACTGGATGTGATGTTGTTGCCTGCTACTGTACTGTTCACCTGTACACCAGTGAGTAGTTCCAAGCTTCAATGTACCTCCAAATCACCTGAAAGACTTGTTAAACCAGAGTACTAAGCTCTATCTCAAGCTGCTCATTCAGTAGATCTGGGGTGTGGCATGTGAATGTGTATTTCCAGGTGATGCTGATGCAGCTGGACAGCCATGTTTCGAGAACCACTGTCATACACTCACAAGGGGGTATGAATGCAAGGAAGAAGGTGGAATCCCAATTATGGTTTACCACCCTTCTCCCCAAAAAGCTTCTCTAAATTAGATTGCAATTCTGGTCAGACAGTTTAGAAGGTTAAGTCTTGATCATGGGAAAG
Organism: Lontra canadensis; assembly: GCF_010015895.1. Lineage (NCBI taxonomy): Eukaryota > Metazoa > Chordata > Mammalia > Carnivora > Mustelidae > Lontra > Lontra canadensis. The sequence goes on from NW_022630996.1 coordinate 29,735,365, forward strand.
ATTCCAAAGTATCAATTCCTTTTAAGAAAAGAAAATAATAAATGCAACTGTGTTTCATGGCTATTTTAACAGAGATGCTCTGTGGGAGAGCTTAAGATGTTGCAGTTTCATTAGCATGATCCAGTGTTGCTATGGGGACCAACTGGAGAGGAATCATCAGTACACAAGAAAATGAAAAGAGAGGAATTGATGAAGTAAAACAACAACAAGAACAAATATTTCTGAGAAAATAAAGCCAAGTCACATTGCCCATTTTCTGGCATTTACATAAATTAAGGTATAAATTCTCCTTTAACAATGAGATGTAGCCACATACAGATAGCACCATCTTTAACAGATGCACGATTCCTCTGCAATTTAGAGAGAGAAGCAAAAACAAAATCTTTTAAAAGGGAGAAGAAGGAAACGGCATTAGGGGTTTTTATTAAGCATAGTTAGGCATGATGACCACGAGACTAGTGGCTGTGCAGAAAGGAACATTTTGCCCACTTGGATCCAGTTCTGCACAATAGGGAGATGGAAGACTCAGGTAGATAGGACACAGAGCTCTGGGGACTGAAAAAGGGAGAAGGTAGGTGATTGGCCTGTTCTTAGTCTGTTAAAAAAATGGAACTAACAAGAGCCAGAGAGGAAGGAAGAACCTGAAATAAACATCAATTCTTCATCTAAACCATCTTGTATCAGCTTCCAGTCTCCCTTCTTCAAGTATTTTATTCCATCAGTTCCTAAAATTAAAACCATCCTATCTCCCTATTTTCTTCCTCAATATATCTCAACTTTTCTGCCTGCTTTTCTAGCTTATACTTTATATCTACTTTTTTTTTTAAAAGATTTTATTTAATTATTTGACAGAGAGAGACATAGCAAGAGAGGGAACAAAAGCAAGGTGAGAGGGAGAGAGAGAAGCAGACTTCCCACTGAGCAGAGAGCCTGACGTGGGGGTTGATACCAAGACCCTGGAATCATGACCTGAGCTGAAGGCAGATGCTTAACAACTGAGCCACCCACAAGCCCACCCGACATCTATCCACTTTTTAAAATGAAGTTTAAAAAAATTTTTTTTGAGAAAGAGAGAGCAAGAGTACATGCGCATGCATGTGTGAGTTGGGGGGGAAAGGCAGAGGGAGATAATCTTTAAGCAGACTCCCTGCCCAGTGTGGCAGGACTCAATCCCAGATCACAACCTGAGCAAAAACCAAGAGCCAGACACTCAACCAACTAAACCACCAAGGCACCCCGTATATCCACTTCTGTTATCCAACTTTATTTTTCACCATCCCTCTTATTGTCTATGTCTTTTTTAACACCAACTTGGAAGAAATTCCTACTCAGAGCTTTCCTCTCCTTGTCAGATGCCACATTTATTGTCCCAACTTTAATGATTTTTAACTGTAATCCCAGATGCCTCAGATCCCAAGGAGCTCCACTGGGTATGATGGGAAAACCAAAACAGATAGCTCCTTGGCCTCCCCTGACCCTCTTTAGCCACAGAGGCCTAGGTTTTATAGGTTTTATATGTTAGGATTTTGCATAGGATAATTTGGAAAATAGTTCCATCACTTTAAAAAACTTTGAGAAATACTGCTAATATACTAAATCATTTGCCACTCAACAAATTATTGTTACTGGTACTATTGTCTACATGTATATATGTTTTGTTTCATAAATTATACTGGGAGCTCCTTAAAAGTAGCTTATCTGTCTTTTCGCCATTGTGTTTAGCTCAGTGCCAAGGTAAAGCAGTGCATTCTGTTGACTGATTCATTTTTTTTAACGATTATTTATTTATTTATTTGATAGGCAGAGAGGCAGGCAGAGAGAGAGGAGGAGGCAGCAGGCTCCCTGCTGAGCAGAGAGCCCAACGTGGGGCTAGATCCCAGGACCCTGGGATCATGACCAGAGCTGAAGGCAGAGGTTTTAACCCACTGAGCCACCCAGGCACCCCAACTGATTCATTTTTAAATTTAAACTGATTTCATTTTAAATTTATTTTGTAAGTGATCTGGTACTGAGGTGACAAATTCTGAGGTGACTGACATAATATACTGCCTATGAGTAATATCTCACATTAAAAAAAAGCATCTCTTGATATAAGTTAGTGTGTAATGCAAAAGAATGGATTGATACATGATTTTTTTTTTTTTTTTTAATCAGCAGCAAACCCGCAGGAAAGACTTTTGAGGAACGGAGACCTTTCCAATACCACTCAAATCAGGCCCTCTAAATATGCAGTTAATTTGTGAGACTGACCCAGCTTTGTGACGTTATTGATAATTTCTCAATTCCATTCATGCCTTTTGGGTTTACATAACTTTTTTGTATATTGATGCACAACTATATGAACTGGTTCATTTTGCTGAACTACATGCACTGCACTTTATGTTTTTCTTATCTCATTATTTAAGAAATATGCAGCTAATGAAACATTCATTGATATGGTTACTTCCTTGGACTTACAACTGCATTTGAGATGCAAGAGGCTAGCTTATTGCAACTGAGAGAAGAGAAGGCCACCAAGTGGAATACTGAACTGAGAACAAAGTGCCTTTGTCACCATAAGACCCTGCTATTCTTCATGCATTTCTTTAAAAGGGTGAGTGAATAGAGTAAAATAGCATGGTAATATTGTCCCTGTGTCCAGTACAAAAATAGAGCTGTGTTTTTGTTAATCACGGAGGGGAAAAAAAACAAAACAAACTCAAAACTCTTTTCTTGCAAAAAGGTACATTACAAATATATACAGTGTCTCTAGGAGAAAAACAACTTTGCCTGATTCCTGAAGTCTGTTAGGAGAGAATAGCAAAACCAGAATCTTCCTCACTTCCTTCCCTCTGCTTTCCTTCTGTTTCTCTTCTTTCAACCTATATGAGAACCCTAATAAGAGAGAACGCAGTTGGAGCTTCAGCTAGCATTCTCTCTCACCTTCTAACAGCTACAGTGGCCCTCAGAGACTATGGATCCCAAAACAATGTACAGGCTGACTGCTGTCAGTGTCTTGGAGTCAGGGTGAAGGGGCAATAGAAAAGAGAAATGAAGACTTGAAGAATCAGGAGCCAAAATGACTGGGAAAAGAGTGGTTACTAGCACATCAGAATACCAGAAAGAGGAATACTTTTTTTGAAGGGAAGGCTAAAAAAGAAGAGTGTGGAAAAAAATTGTTTGGACATTGCAAACAGAAGCATTTATTCAAAAGATAAACAATTTGAGCTCTTCTGCACCAGTAACTAGGCATTCAAAGTAGAAATGAAATAACAGAAGGTTACTGTAGGTAGGTAACAATAGATGGAGCACATTATATTTCATTTGTGAAAATTGCTTGTAACTGCCTTTTGAAATTTTTGTCTAATCATATAAATAACTGCGTATAATGAGGGAGGCTTTAAAATGCTAAATTATAAGCATTATGTTTAATGTATATATCAAGATTATAAATGTATATATCAAGACTATAAAATGTTGATTAATGTTTTAGAAAACATATCAACTAATCACATGACCATAAATTCTAATCTAGATACTTTACATTTTTTATTTTTTGAAGACTTTATTTTTTTAAAGTAACCTCGACTGCCAACATGGGGCTTGAACTTATGACCCCAAACCGAGATCAAGAGTAGCAAGCATGCTCTACCAACTGAACAGAAAGGGGCCCCTAATCTAAATACTTTAATAACACTGGGCAACTAAATGACATCATAAACTTAGAGACTTTTGGTATCTTCAGCAGAAAGAGGTAATAAAGAAAACCATATACATATACATATATGGCATTAAAACAAACCCCAAAACATCTGTTTAGGGAATATGCTTCTATTCTCTTTCTACTTTATCTCTGTATATATAAATTCATTTCTACAGTTTTTCCGCTTTAATTCTAAAGAAGCTGAGGTCACTGGTACCCAGAATGTCAATGGGTCCATTATGATGAAAAGAGCTATATTATTATCTAAATTACAACACCAGAAAAAAAACACTTCCAACCTCATAGGTTGCATAAACTGAGAACCTAGGAAGAAGAAGGTTTGTTAAAAGAAGTATGGGTGACAATCAAGAAATGGGCAGAGGACATGAACAGACATTTCTGCAAAGAAGACATCTAGATGGCCAACAGACACATGAAAAAATGCTCCACATCCCTCGGCATCAGGGAAATACAAATCAAAACCATGATGAGATACCACCTCACACCAGTCAGAATGGCTAAAATTAACAAGTCAGGAAATGACAGATGCTAGTGAGGATGCGGAGCAAGGGGAACCCTCCTATACTGTTGGTTGGGAATGCAAGCTGGTGCAGCCACTCTGGAAAACAGCATGGAGGTTCCTCAAAAAGTTGAAAATAGAGCTACCCTATGACCCAGCAATTACACTGCTGGGTATATAACCTAAAGATACAAACATAGTGATCCGACAAATGTAGTGATCCGAAGAGGAATGTGCACCCGAATGCTTATAGCAGCAATGTCCACAATAGCCAAACTATGGAAAGAACCTAGATGTCCATCAACAGATGAATGGATAAAGAAGATGTGGTATATATATACTATGGAATACTATGCAGCCATCCAAAGAAATGAAATCTTGCCATTTGTGACGATGTGGATGGAACTAGAGGGTATTATGCTTAGCAAAATAAGTCAATCGGAGAAAGACAACTATCATATGATCTCCATGATATGAGAAAGCGGAGATACAACGTGGGGGGTTTGGGGGGTAGGAAATGAATAAATGAAACGAGATGGGATCGGGAGGGAGACAAACCATAATTTAATCTCACAAAACAAACTGAGGGTTGCTGGGAGAAAGAGGGTCGGGAGAGGGTGGTGGGGTTATGGACATTGGGGAGGGTATGTGCTATGGTGAGTGCTGTTAAGTGTGTAAACCTGGTGATTCAAAGACCTGTACCCCTGGGGCTAATAATACATTATATGTTTATAAAAAAAGGGGGGGGGGACAAAAAAAAGTATGGGTGAAACAGAAATATAAAAATCCATACATTTCAATCAGGTTTAATACCTTACTCATTGTCATAGGAAATACGTGTTATTTGCACAGAGAGACTCTGACAGTTTATATGTTTCTAAAATTGCCTTTTGGGCTCTAATTAAAAATATTAGATTGCGCTTAACTTCTAACACGAAAGGTGGAGAAGTGATAGTGAAAGAGGATATGTAGATTCCCAGGGTCAACAAAACTTAAGGTACTTATTATTGCATTCACAACCATTTTAGCTATTCATTCTGAAACTTACTGCCAATTGTACACCCTGTGTGCTTCATTAATACTGACTCGCCACAGAATTTCTTTTCTCACCTATACTTCACTCAGCTGTTCAGCTACATAAGGAAGAGATTACTGAGCCAAATTTTTAAAGGCTATCAGAAACCTAGAAAGTTATCTAAGTGACTCAATCTCTAACACCAGAAAAAAATTAAAGCCCCCCCCAAACTAGGTCTAGTATAATCAAAGAATATTATCTAAAAATAGCCCATTAAGAAAAAATTTCAAGAGATTATTTATATGCTGAAATAAAGAGTTACTACTGACGTGTATCTTTCTTTAGATGTACCCTGATGCTGGAAAAATCAGCAGGGAAATCAAGAACATCTTGAAAAGAACAAGGTTGAGGGTCTTACACATAACTGAATTCAAAACTTCCTAAAAAAACACTATGGTAATTAAGACAGGGTGTTACTGGCATGAGAAAAAATCAATAAAGATGAATGGAACAGAACTGAGAGTCCAGAAATAAACCCTCACATTATGGTCATTAGATTTTTCACAAGGATGCCAAGACAATTCAGTTGGGGAAATGATGGCTTTTCAATAAATGGTTCTAGAACAACTGGCTGTCCATAGACAGAGCTGGACTACTTCCTTATATCATACACAAAAATTAACTATATATGCTATTCATTCACAGCAGAGGTATTTAAAACCACAGCACAGGAGAATTTTTGGTGTAGTATGATGCTAATGCACTAAGGGTAAGTAGATTATAGTACTCCTTGCTAAAAACTAGTTGTGTGACTTATGCTTTTGGCTTTGTAAATTGTTCACCTCCTAAATGTAGCTGAGGAGATAAAATGAAATCAAGTATTGAACAATGCTCTAGAAAATACGACTTGCATATGACGTGAGGAGAACTATGGAGAGTAGCTGATGTAGTTATTGGCTCTTCAAGGACATTAGCCTCCAACTAGCCGAGAGCCAAGAAGAAAGAAGATGGAACAGGGGTGCCTCAGTTTCAGCCCTGAACATACAGCAGACAGATGTCTAATTCCATCCACATGTCAAGTGTCAAGTCAGGAGTAACACTGACATCTCTTACTAAGCATGCAAATATAAAATATAAGAGCAAGGCAAAATCAGTAATAGAAGAAATAACAGGTGTTGGCAAGGAGAAAAAGGAACCCTCATACACTGTTGGTGGGAATGCAAACTGGTGCAGCCACTCTGAAAAACGGTATGGAGTTTCCTCAAAAAGTTAAAAATAGAACTATCCTACGAGCCAGCAATCACATTACTGGGTATTTACCCAAAGAATTCAAAAACACTAATTCAAAGGGATACATGCATCCTTATGTTTATTGCAGCAATATTTACAAAAGCCGAACTATGGAAGCAGCCCAAGTGTCCACTGACTGATGAATGGATAAAGAAGATGTGGTACACATGCACACACACACACTGCAGTATTTTTCAGCCATAAAAAAATGAAATCTTGCAATTTGCAATCATATGGATAGAGTATAATGCTAAGCAAAATAAGTCAGTCAGAGAAAGACAAGTGAAACAAAATAAATGAACAAAGGGAGAGAGAGAAACTAAAAGACTTACAGAAAACAAACTGATGGTTACCAGAGGGGAGGTGGGTAGGGGGATGGATGGAATAGGTGAAGGGGATTAAGGACAGTACTTGTCATTACGAGCACCAAGTGATGTATGGAAGTGTTGAATCACGACACTGTTCACCTGAAACTAATATTACACTGTATGGTAACCAGAATTAAAATAAACACTTAAGGGGCACCTGAGTGGCTCAGTGGGTTAAAGCCTCTGCCTTCAGCTCAGGTCATGATCTCAGGGTCCTAGGATTGAGCCCCGCATCGGGCTCTCTGCTCAGCGGGGAGACTGCTTCCTCCTCTCTCTCTGCCTGCCTCTCTGCCTACTTGTGATCTCTGTGTGTTAAATAAATAAAATAAAAAAAAATAAATACTTAAAAATAAAAACATATATATCTCTATCTATCTATCTACTTACATCTATATGAGCAAAGTGTATCATAGTCATAATCTCCACATGGGAGATGACATAAGAAACTAATAATGGAAATAAAAAGTTAAGAAGAGGAAATGCTGGGCTGTATTTTGTATTGGCAAAGAGTCAGCAAAAACATTTCACAGGAAAGGTGAAGATGATACCTAATTTTAAGTCTTAAGGAATGAGTAGAGGCTGTAAGGTAGAAAGGCAGGAAAAAGATACTTTAGGCAGAAAGAATACATGAATTATGGTTAGACTGGTCAAAATGATAAACTTTCTCAAAATATGCAGAGATAATGGAAGTGGATTATTCAAGTACCTCTGGGATTTTAGAATGTCCGACCACCCATCACTCTGAAGATTACAAGGTATCCCAGTGACTACAGATAAAACCAGTATAGCAAGGTTTATGAGATTAAGAACTGCATTACTAGATTACTTTTTAAATTTCTTTTTAGATTTCTATTTATTTATTTGACAAACAGAGATCACAAGTAGGCAGAGAGGCAGGCAGAGAGAAGGGGGAGAAGCAGGCCCCCCACTGAGCAGAGAGCCGGATGCGGGACTCGATCCCAGGACCCTGAGATCATGACCTGAGCTGAAAGCAGAGGCTTAACCCACTGAGCCACCCAGGTACCCTCTTTTATTATTTTTTTAAAGATTTATTTATGTATTTGACAGACAGAGATCACACATAGGCAGATAGAAAGGCAGAGAGAGAGGGGGAAGCAGGCTCCCCAGCAAGCAAGAGCCTGATGCGGGGCTCCATCCCAGGACCCTGAGATCATGACCTGAGCCGAAGGCAGAGGCCTGACCCACTGAGCCACCCAGGAGCCCCACATCACTAGATTCTTGACATGGACACTGCATTTAACATTTGATATACAATTGCTCTTCAGAGTCAGGACTCAGGGGATCCTGAGGGAATATCATCCCAGAGAGCAGCTTCAACTATAATGTCTAAATTGTCATCAAACACTACTAGTGTGCTATCATTTGTGCACACACAGATACTTGCACTACCAGTAATCTCAGAGAAGTGACCTCAATTCTCAGTACTTTATTTACAATCTGGCTTCTAAGTTAATTGCAAGTAGGAAAATCAACTCAAAACAGGAAGAGTTACACTTAAAAATTCAGAGCATTATCCTACATGAATTAAGTGTTAATCCACAAACTCTTTCAGACTACTTTGTTCTAATCTCCAAATGCACACACTTTATTCGATTTCACAAGGTCTCTTTTGTCTAGTTGAAACCTTGTTCCTTTTTCTTGCAATTCATGTTGTCTGTCTTCCCCTTGAGATTTAATCCCAATTATATTGACTCCCAATGGTACCTTAATTCCCCAGACCTCATTATTCACTAAATCATCTGTTCAGTTTTTAATATATGACCTTTATAGGACAAAGGCTTTGAAATCACTGTAGTTAAGGGGGGCGGGGTCCTTTTTGGAGTGGGGTGGGTGGCAGTCCCTGGATACTGCTGTTATTTTCATCAAGGGAGCTAAGAGGAGAAAACTGTGGAATACTTTAAATTGATACCAATTTTCTTTCCTAATGAAGTGGAAACTACCATTATAATAGACAAGATTTTTCCCGCCCAAATACCTATTTCAAGCAAATATACTTGCTATTAGGGAGGAATATCTAAAATAAGCTGTATACTGATCAAATGAAAGATTCTTTGAATGAGGAATGATCTTTGGTTGTCCTGATCCCAATACATGATACAAAATAGTGCCATGATGGTATGTTCGCTTACTTTCAGGAAAAATTGAGATGTCATGCATGTTAAAGAAAATTTAAAGAAAAAATAGTAAAAACATAACTTCCTTGGAAGTAATGTTATAATAATGTTATAATAAATCATCAATTCCAACTTCCTTGGAAGTAATGTTATAATAAATCATCAAAATAGAAAAAAAAATAGGAGAATGGGGAGATGAAAGGAGCCAAAAACAATCTGAAAAACTGTGATCTGTTATTAGAACTAGAATCAGAGACTTCAGAGGTAACTGACCTACTCACAGAAAAACTTGCAGTTTATCATTAAAAATTGCAACTGCAAAATTCAATACCTCTGGATACTAGATGAGGATGACTTGGACTTATACCAATGGTGTTAGATCAGATGAAGAATCTGCAGTAGATCTATATCTAAGTTTTCATTAAGAGAAAAAAATGTAGCAACAAACCAGCATTTCACCTTTCTGGTTAATCAGGCCAAACTTCCCTCCAATTAACACATTGACATTTATTTTTTATTTATTTTTTAATTTTATTTTTTATAAACATATATTTTTTCCCCAGGGGTACAGGTCTGTGAATCGCCAGGTTTACACACTTCACAGCACTCACCATAGCACATACGCTCCCCAATGTCCATAACCCCACCCCCCCTCCTAACCCCCCTCCCCCAAGCAACCCTCAGTTAACACATCGACATTTAAAAATGTTTACAACAAATTAAAATTTTTGTTACACACACACACACACACACACACACACACACACAATTTTAAACATACACAATCACCCCACCCAAATGATGTGCGGTCTTGTTTGAAAATTCTTATCAGATCTGTACAAAATTTAGAGCTTAATTATGAGTATCTGGTAAGATCTTCCATGGATCAAAAAAATATAGAGGTGCAGGGGTATATGGCCATTGTTAATTATGGAAAAGACAGAAACTTTTCTTAGAAAAAAAAAAGACTTCTTAGAAATAATTAAGAAAAACATAACTTAAAAAATTACTTTCATCTAGAAAGTAAAATTTAAAAGTTCAAATTTCCACAAGACAAAAGCCTTGTGAACACTCAATGGATAGGCTTAACTCCTCCATCTGGCCTCCTAGATTATTCTCCTAATTCTGATCCCCCATCTGAGGAGGGGCTACCTGTAACAGAGAAAAAGAAAACCCTCAGCTACCTGTGGTACAGATTAAATTAGTGGTGACAAGCAATGAGGAGTCTTGAATGAGGATATACTTTCACTTTGTGATTTTCCTATAGGCGCGGACAAATCATAGCTGGCTTTTGCGCTGGAAGGTGACACGATACGTTATACATTTTAGGAAGACTTATTTACCTTAACATCTGGTTTGAACTGCTTAAGAACATGCTCCATTAACAAGAGCCTTTGAACTACTGGTCTTGCCTCTGTACGTGCACCTTCACATTAGGACTATCACGAGGTTGTTCTTAGTCAGTCGATGTGATTCATGTTATTCACTCACCTAAAACATTCCCCATCATGTAGGAGATAATGCAAATTCTTTTGCTAGATCCACAAACTCCTTTTTAATACAGCCCTTGTGCCCTGTTCAGCTTTGTCTCTACCACAGCATTTTAGGCTAGGATAATACATACTTATAGGGCATCTTCAAGCCTTTCCTCATGCAGCTTCATCTATCAAAAAGGCCTACCTCAGGGCACCTGGGTGGCTCAGTGGGTTAAAGCCTCTGCCTTCGGCTCGGGTCATGATCCCAGGGTCCTGGGATCAAGCCCCGCATCAGGCTCTCTGCTCCGCAGAGAGACTGCTTTCCCCTCTCTCTCTGCCTGCCTCTGCCTACTTGTGATCTCTGTCTGTCAAATAAATAAATAAAATCTTTAAAAAAAAAAAAAAAAAAGCCTACCTCACCTGGCAAAGACCTTGGCCTATGTATCACTCCTGGAGAAGCCTACCCAAACCTCCCTGGTAGGTTAGAAGCACATGCGACAGCAACCTCTTTGCTTCAGATTCTTTTACTACACTTCTGCATTATTATCCTCTACTAGACAAGTGTCTCCTTTGGGGCAGGAACTTTGTCTTATTCTTTTTTTGTGCCTTCAGAACTTAGAACATAATTACTACTCAACAATTGCTCAATAAAACCCAGGGCCTAAGAAAATTGAAAGTGTCTTTTTGATCTGCAAGGCAAATTGTCTGTGTGTGTTCTTGTTTTTAATTAGGGAGATTCTACTAACTGCTTCTGGAGACCATTTGGCCTGAAGGAGAACAAAGATCCAAATTTTTGTGAAATATCCACATCCTTATAAATACAGGCCTGAGCACTAGACAGCCTCTTGGTTCTTCTAAAATGGTTATCAGATGTAGTCTTGTATTCCATTTTATCTCCCACTATTGCTCTCTTTACTCTGAGGTGTTAAGCAGTTTCTGAAATGTGCCTCCATGACACCTGGCTTTCACCCCCTCCCCCTGAGGTGCAGGTACTCTATCTATCTATATGCTTGCTGGAGTCTTTCCTAATCCTCTGGTCTCTCTCACTTCTTCCATGAAGCCAACAATGATTATCCTTTACAAGCAAATTTTTTCTCTATCCATTCCACTATCCACTGATGGGAGCTGAACCTCGTCACTGGTATATGTGTCTCTTCTCCATTTAGACTTCAAGCAAGACAGAAACTATGTTGTCTTTTTAAAATATTTTCAAAAGTGACTTATCCCAGTGTCACTTCCAGCTCAAATACTCATAAATATTTAGATTAACTGATAAGTGACTGACAGTTTAAAGGGGGAAGAGCCCAGTCATACTCAGGATAGAAGGGATGGTCAGGGTAGAAAGGCACTAGTCAGTAAATCCAAAGATGGTCATTTCAAGCATGAGATTATTATACCTCTGCTTTATTTATATAACCCTCTACATTTTATGAAATCATCCCCTAAACACTTCAGTATTAAACTGCCAGATAAGAAAGATTATTATTTATATCATAATTATGAGAAAATAGAAGTTTAGGGAGTATAATTTATTTAAAGTTGTACAACTAAAACATGAACTGGATTCTTGTCTGTAAGTTTAGTGTTCTTTTCACTATAGTATGCTTCCAACCTCAGGAAGAGACCAAATTTCAGGGGCTGTAAGTATAAAGGACAATAGCTATCAGTCAATAAACAAAAGGACTTAGCAGGTACTATGTACAGTCTGAGTACCTAAAATAATAAAAGAGGAGGAAAGTAAAAAAAAAAAAAAAGCCCCAGCATTTTTAATAAGCTTTTTCCAAATCCTTGGCGATGACTTTCTATAAAGAGTTTAATATTCACAAGAATAAGGTCAATGGATAAGTCCCAATGTCCATAAAGTCAAACAAAAGGTACTATGTGCTAGAGAGTGCTTTAAAAAGAGGGCGGGGAGGACATCCCTCCCCTCCCCAACTTATATGAAAAAAGGCACTCACCTACGTACACACTCCTTGGCTAGGTCAGGAAGAAGGCAATCTGGAAAAAAGGGAGTATCTTCAGTATGTATAGTGGACTGAATGGTGACTCAAGAGAGATATTCACCTGGAACTTCAGATGTGCCCCTATGTGGAAGAAGGGTCTCCGCAGATATAATTAAGGTAAATATCTTGGGATAAGCTCATCCTGGATTAGGGTAGGCTCTAAATGCAACAACTGAAGCCTTTTTAAGAGACAGAAAAAGAGAAGAAAAAAAGACATAGGGAGGAAGGCTATATGAAGACAGAAGAAGAAATTGGCGTTATGCTGCTAAAAGCCAAGGAATGACAGATGCTATCAGATTCTCCTTTAGAGGCTTCAGAGGGAATGTGGCCCTGCTGACATCTTGACTTCAGCCTTTGAGCCTTCAGAAAGGAGACGGAATAAACTTCTGTGGTTCTAAGGCACCAGTTTGTGGTAATTTGTTACAGGTAGCCTTTGGAAACTCATATACTATATATCAGCTGAACTATTAGAATTAAAATTTCTCTCTACAGCAGGTAATGGGATTCTCCCAGATAACTATATGATTAAGGTTAAAAGAAGTGTGTAGCTAATTCAATCTATGGTTCAAGAATGGCTTCACATAAAAAGTGACATTTAAGATATTAAATATGAGGGGTGCCTGGGTGGCTCAGTGGGTTAAAGCCTCTGCCTTCGGTTCAGGTCATGATTCCAGGGTCCTGGGATGGAGCCCAGCAACAGGATCTCTTCTCGGCAGAGAGCCTGCTTTTCCCGTTCTCTCTGCCTGTCTCTCTGCCTACTTGTGACCTCTGTCTGTCAAATAAATAAATAAAATATTTTAAGATTTTAAATATGAGTATGACAGAGAGAGGAAGGGAGGAGGCTTACATTTATAATGAGGGTTATGATATTTATAAAGTGTAACTTATGCAGGATATAACTTAAAAAATGTTGCTCATAACATGGGGGGTTAAGGGGGTAGGAGAAGAGTAAATGAAGCAAGATGGGATTGGGAGGGAGATAAACCATAAGTGACTCATAATCTCACAAAACAAACTGAGGGTTGCTGGGGGGAGGGGGGTTGGGAGGGGGGGTGGGGTTATGGACATTGGGGAGGGTATGTGCTATGGTGAGTGCTGTGAAGTGTGTAAACCTGGCGATTCACAGACCTGTACCCCTGGGGAAAAAATATATGTTTATAAAAAATAAAATTAAAAAAAATGTTGCTCATAAGTATATGAAAATGTGTTTGAGGTTCTACAAGTATGTGTGACTTTCGGAGCAGGGTCCAAAGATCAGCTAACAGTACTAATATGACAATAACTTTTGATAACTATCCATATATAAGATGAATTCAGAATCTGATTAATGTATTATCACAAGGAATATCAACAAACATGAAACTTTAGAAAACAGTGGCAATATAAAGAGAACAATCCAGTTCTTTCTCTTATACACTGCTTGCCTAAATCGGTTTACTCTGAAATAACATTTTAAGTGAGACTCCTGAAGAAATGGAGATTTGCCAGTTGGCTCTGAATACTGCTAACTAGAAGTGAATAACAATGGTCCAATGAATCATTTCTAAGCTGTTTTAAGAAACCTTTCACTAAAAAATTCCTCTACATCACACGAGTTGTGGATTTTACATCAAAGAGCTACTTGGATTCATCATTTCATTAATAAACAGTAATTCAGAAACTTTGACATTTCTGACAATGATGCCACACACATGCAATTAAAAAAAAATCGCAACCAACCTACATTCTTCAAGTCAATGAAAGTTGATAGAGGAACGTGAATTAAATTTTTATAACCTTAAATAATGTATTAAATATCTATGGTTACCTGACTTAATAAGAAGCACAAGCTTGAGTGCCTCGGAACAGTAGGTCAGAAACCCGTTACTTAGGAACACTTTCCTTTTCCATTGTTCAATATTCAGATCTTACTTCAAATGTTCTAAGAAAGGGATACTAAAATAAAGAAACAAAAGATACTGATTTAAAGAGTTCTCCTATTATGCTCGAGGGCTGGGTTTTATTTATTTATTTCATTACCAGCATGGACATTTTCCAAAGAACTCTGGCATTCTGGATATAATGGGGGAAATGCTCCTTAGAGGATGCTACATCTCCCTGAAGCAGAACAAAGTTATGCTTTTTGTCTCTACCCTGTGCCTACTACTCTGTTTATTTCCCCCCCCCCCCACTTAGGACTTGAAGTAAAATAGGAAAGCCATAAAAATGAGTGACAATGGTTATTACTACAGACACAAGGTGAATGATCTCTTCTTGAACATGTTTACAGATGAACTCTTTGGGATGTCTAAGCTCCCAATAAACATGATCTGCTTAAAAGGAAAATGCCCCAGACTAGCATTTCCCAAATCAAATTCCATGGAACACCAGCATCCCATGAAATGTTAATGTGTGCCAGTTGAGAAAAAGATAGTGTGGTCAAATATTTGGAGAACTGCGGTATAATATTTATCACCTCTTCACAAAAAGTAGCACACTAAAGTCCTAAAGTAAGGAAGCTATCAGTTTAAGTCAGTAACTGTAAATTATTTGATCATAAAATTCTTTGTGTGTGTAAAAAGGTATTGTAAAACTTTTGTCTTGTGATTCTATGAAGTCCTGAAATATTGTCCCCTAAAAACATAAATGGCATGCTACATTAGCCCTCCCTACTTCGATCACATGGGCAGACAAAAACAATGAGGACACAATTTTCTATGAGTATCTCTCAAAAGCATGACAGAAAAAAATGACTTTTTTTAGTCAATTACCTAAAAGTTAAATTAACTTAGGCTTTAAGAATGTGTAAATTCATATGGTTGGATGTACTTGGAATTTCATGTAATAAAAGGAAAACAGGATTGTATATAACTATAACTAATGGTATCTAAAAATATCACATTAACGGGGGGAAATTATTAACATCATAATCAGTTCTATCAATAAACTCTAAAATGTTTCACAAGGAAAAAGATCAAGAACAGTAATCTTTCTCTGAGGCATCAAATTCCATGTAGTCTAAGGGTCATGAGAAAGAAAGGGTGTTATTACCTTATACTTGAGAATTATATTACAACTGACTGATTATTCAGGATTAATGAGCTCAGGGTTAGGAGTTCAGTGGCCATATGGGCAACTGTAATGAGTTGCCTGGAGCTAGGCCTCTGCCAATACTGCCAATCAGCATGGTAGGGGTCCCTAAACCCACCAGCAATTTGGCTCTGCACCAGCAGGGGACCATCTCAAGCCAGTGGCTCTACACCAACCCCAGTCTTGACCTCATCTCCATCTGGGTCCGGGATGCTAGTCATTGGGCATGTGACTAATAGCTGGGAAGAGAGCCTCAGCTTGTATACCTTTTCCAGTAACTGAGTGCTCAACCCATTGCAATGATTCTGTAAGCTGTGATCTGATGCCTCACCCAGAATAAACTTCTTAACTCGTTTCTCTTAGGTCTTTTAATGGCTTGAGACCTGTCCCTAAAGCCCAGTTTATTTGTGATGGTGTTCCTGCTACTGAAATAGATTCTCTCCTTGACCAAACTTTGGTTTCCTGAAGGCTCCTCTGAATCCTTTTCTTGATTAGGCCTCGCCAGCCTAATTTTTGCAAGGATCCTGCTATGTCAGTTCAGAGAGACTCTCCCATCCTCCATATCTGATGAGGTTCCTCATCCTCTACCATCCTCCAGGTGATATCTCATTATCTAGCATCTCACCCTGGCCTGCCTTTAGCAAGAATCTTGTCAAGTGTGGTTAGCCAGATTTCCAATTAGTAATTTTCTACCCCTCTGCCCCCAACCTGCTCCTTGGCTAAAAATTCCCGTCTTTCCTTTTATTTGGAATTGAGCAGTTCTAGACCTGTTTATATGTAATTGATGTCTGTTTTATCATCTTTGCGGCATTCTCTGTTTCTGGACCTTCCTTGGGATGCAGCCTAAGCAGACACTCAACCTATCAAAGGGAGAATCTTCATATGCCACCTGCTGTGTCCTAGCATTATTTTTCTAATCTCAGAAATTTCTTTACAGGACTGAGCAAACACATGACTTCATTAGCAAAGGCATATTAGTAAATTCTAGTGTGGGTCTTCATTATCTCTTGCTTTGGCAAATACCCAAGCTTCCTGACTCATTGTTTGCTCTTCAATACATTGTTACCTGATTAAACTTTGATCTTGTCATTCCCTTTCTTAGTCTGCAGAGCTGGGGGTCTAACATTTGAGAGTAAATGATCTAGTCTCAACTCACCTTTTCAAACTTTTCACTGTTCTCATTTACCTACTATTTTCTCCAAGCAAAATGAATTGACTTGCTATCTCCCAAATATGCCCTTAGTTTTTCTATTGTTCCCTCCCTTTGCCCAGCCATGTAATAAATGCTTTTCCTTATTTCTGCATGTCCAAATCTTATTCAACTTCAAAGCAAAGCACCGCCAGCTGGTCTTAATCTCTTTCTTATTCAACTCTGTCTTGATCACTCTGATGGTCCTTAACATTTTCTACCTGGTAATAGTTATTTAGATACTTCTTATATCTTCCCTATTAGGCTGTAAGATCCTTGATGGCAAGACCTATCTTGTCTTCACCTTTGTATTCTATAGCATTTAAAATGCAAAAGCTTGCAGCTGCATTGCTTAATAAATACTTCAGAACTAAGTTTCAGTTCAATTAACAACTTTCAGATTCACACTGTTTATTTAAAAAATGGAAAGGTGAGGGGATAGAATGAGATGGGATGTGTCCTACTGATTTAGCCATAGTCTCTTGGAAGGACAGACCCTAGAAGTTACCTATTGCAGTGGTTCTCCACGAATTTTCTACCCTGATACCTGGTCAATACACCTACACACTCACATGTGCAATGAATTCTTAAGGGAATACCCAGATACACTTGTTTTCTTTCTACACAGACTCTAGGACAGGCATAACTGGGCTCCCTAGCTGTAAACCTACTTCTCTTTATTTGATATTTGAAAGACGCAGTTGAAAGGATGCTAATATAAACGGATCATCTCATTTACAAACCAGGAAATCTTAACCATGAGGGCAAAAACTTCTCTAAAATCAGAGTCAGTTAGAAGCATTAGTAGGATTAAAACCCAGGTCTCTGGCTCCTTGTCCAGTGAGCTTTCTATGAAGCAGTACGATCTATGATCAACGCTGCTAGAAATAAACCTCAGAGTCCTAGTAGGTTATTAGCAGTACTTTTCTTTATGTGGGTGCATATTTATAAAGCTCCCAAACTTTTTTTCACTTTCTTTTCCTACCCCTCCTTTCCTCCAGTTGTAGAAATTAGGTGTACGATGCTTTAACAAAGATAGTTTAATTGCTGTTACGTTACTGTTCAACAACTGTTCCTGCTATTAATTGCTTTATAATGATAATTACAATTAGTAGTACAAGATATTTTCTTTTCTAATTGGCTATTACTGGTGAATAGCAGCTTGTTACATAACAGAAAATTGTGTTAAATAACCACAATTACCATTCTGAGATCCTTCTCTTAAAAAACAAATCTCTGTAAGTTTTTGGATAAAAACACTAAAATTTTATTTATTTATTTTATTATAAGGCAGGGCCTCTGTAATTACTTGTGGGAGGATACATCTTTCAGTTAAGAAAAAGCATGAAATGAGGTGAGTGTTAGAGAAACCAAGAACTGGAACATGCACCTCCTTTCTTTTAAAAATAAAAACATTTAAAAGCTTTCAGCTCCTTAATAAGTGGATACAAGTTGTAGATTCAAATGTATCCACTTCTTCCCAAACTGTGATATGGAAACAGAAAGGACTCTCTAATTAGCTCTGATGACATACGACTGCAAAGCCCCACCAATTACATGGATGTGTTCCCAGAGATAAAGTCAGGGGTTCTTCGTTTTGCCTCATATAGGACCCAGGATGGAGCCAATCCATAGTCACCACTCAACCAACACCAAATGACATCACAGCATGGCACTGTAGAAGATGAAGTGATCCCAAGGGATATGTGACAGTCTCTAGCCCTAAAGGGTTTACATATTATAAAACCAAGAGTATGTCTTGACTCAAACTCTAATGTTGGTTAGTTTGTAATGAGTTAAGTCAAATCCAGACTTTTCTAGTAGCAGTAGTCATAATAACAATGAGGTCAAACAACTTGCTTGAGCTCACACAGGCTGTAATTGACAGCTACTTTTGAATCCATTTTTTTCCCATTCCAAAGAGCTCTTTGAAGAGCTTCTTGAGATAGATCTTCATCAGCAGCATCATTCATCCCTATATTCACTGCTTCAATCAACCTCCCCAAAAGATATGTAATTAACTGCAGCATTTTCATGATGGAATGGAGACTCAGAAGTTAAATAATTTTTCCCAAGTTCACAATGCTACAAAGCAGCAAATTCATGATCAGAGTCCGACTTTGAGTACATTTTTTCTTTCCACACAGTTCTACTCAATGTATCCCATATTGACTTATATCACTTAAAATATTCCACCACTTCTCAATTGTTGACACCCCTCCCCAAATGAACCAAAGGTTTAAGTCCTGTTTATTTCTAGAAACTTTACTTGGTCCCTAGAGCCAAAGATAGCACCTAACCCCAGTTGCCTATCTTGCAAATAAATGACACTGGTCACAGAGTATTGGCTGAGATGAAAAGAGAGACAGAAGACTGATCAGTTAAATCCAACACCACTTTTGGAAAAAGCTGCTCTGTAGACGTCTGGGTCAATGAGGTCATTTAGAACACACTTCATTCAGTGAGAGATGGCAATTTTTTAAGATGCTGTCAGTGAAAGGCCAATCCATTCAGAGTCTGATGAGTTTATTAAATAAATCATAGCAAAACTGAACCCTAATTCTGTATCAAAGTTCTCCAAGAACAGCTAACAGAAACATGTAGTCAATCACTGGAGATGGCAGTATCCTGCTTTGTTTCTATTTACTCATAGATTTATGTTTAGAAGAAAGTATAATTTTATTACAAGAATCTGGTCAACATTTTCTTCAATTTTTTAAGATGAGAAGTGTATGTGTTGTGGAGGATGGCACTGTGCTTTTGCATGAATGTAAGTTTTTGTCAACACAATGAGAAGTGTATGTAAATTCCGTGTCTGCTACTCCAAGTAATCCCTCAACAGGAACCTCATTATCAAATGGAAAGACACATTAGAGTTGTAGTACTCAAAATTATTACTCGTATCACCTCTGGCACACATGCTAAAGATGAGTTCATACCTGTATCTGAAATAGGTCACCATTTATTGAGGACCAGCCCATCTCAGTCACCATTCAACATTTCAGCAAGACAGATTTAATTATTACCCATTTTAAAGATGAGAAGTGGAGGTTCAAAGGTTGATTAATGTGCCTATGGGGGGTAAGTAACCAGGATCTAATCTTACATTGGCCTGACCTCAAAATGTACACACACACTCTTTTTCCTATACTATACTGCCTTTCTAGAGTAACATTAGCTTTGGGACATATTTATGTTCAAGGAAAGTCTGTTTCAGACCTTATCCGATGGAATTTAGTTTCTATGAACGTCATTATAATAGTAAATAGGATAATAGGTCTGTTTTGGTTACTGCGCAAGCCACTCTTGCACCAGTTTCCTCACTTTAAAATGAAAAGGGGATACTATGAGTATCTACTTCAGGTATGTTGTTAGGATGAAATGACATAAGACCTATGACAGCATTTGAAATAGTACTTGGCACAGTTATTGCTCAACAAATGTTAGCTATCTGAATCAGTACCACCATTATTTTAACATCCTCTTTTATAAAATTTGTCTTAATATTCTACAAGCAGTTTCCACATATTTTTCATAGGAAAATAAATGATGTGCTAAAGGGGGCCTCTTCAGAATCTTACACCAAACCCACAGGGTGAGGTTTCCATAATTCTTTTTCTTCCATGACTCCCTCTAGCCAGTACCTTGCAAGGCCATCCCAGTGTGCAAGATTATCTGAACTTCTTGCTGACTCTGAATGTGGGTATGTGTGCAGACAGCTGGGGATGAGGGGGCAGCACTGGTAGGGATGAGAAAAGGTATGAAGATAATATAAAAGGCTTTCAGGGCACATAGTTGCACTACTAGTACGGAGCACCAACAGACACTAATGACTCCCAGGAATGCAAGGGCAGACTAAGCAGCTATCACCAACACATTCCTAAGCTTCTCCTTGGTTATAACACAATGTAGATTGCTTCCTAAGTACATACAGAATCAGAGGGTAGGCAGCTTTCTAGTTCATTCAGGCATACCATGACACTGAAAACAACTAATATTTATTGAATTCCAAGATGGTAAAAGGAAATAATGCCAGGCTGTTAGAGATATATAACTGAATGAAATAATCACAACAACTCTGCAAAATAGGTATTATATTCATATTTTCGTAAATGCAGCAGCATATGCAATAAAGCTATTCACAACTATTAAACATCAGAATTGAAATTCAAGTACAGTTTTTCAAAGATAGGGTCTAGTTCTCTTCCTACTGTCTTGTTAAATGTATGCAACTGGACTTGAAACTAATGCTGGAAATAAGATGACAACCTGTGGAAAACCAGATAACTGCCAGAGAGATGATGGAACACTGATTCCAATTTCTATGCAGCAGCTCACTCAGGTATGGGTTCAAGGTTACAAGGGAAAGGCATGAAGTATTTAAAAAAAAAAAAAGTAATCATTATCTATACAATACTAACACTTCACTTAAAAAAAAGAAGACTAAAAACTATGTGAAAATGCTAACTATGATCACCTCTGACAGAATATCAGATTCATGATGATATATTCTGCATTTCCAAGTTGGTGTGCATAACTTCCACAAGCATAAAACATATACTCAGTTTTTTTATTTGACTTCAATTCCTCTGTGTAAAACAGCAGCCATTCTAAGTACTGTGAATAAATTTCAAACAGATTCTAACCATTAAACTATTAGAATGTTTACTTCATGGAGCTCGGATAAGCACTGGAGGTATAAAGGTAAAATAAGACAACTCTTGCCCTCAAGAAGTTCACAGTCTACTGGGGTAGGCAAAGCTGTCAATAACTAACTAACTACAGTGTGATATGGTTAAGTGTGATAATGGAGATGTGATGAGGAAAGCAGGATGACTGCAGATGAGGCTGGAAAAGTAGATTTGAATCTTAAATGCCACACGGAGATTTTAGACCTCATTATACAAGCATGAGAGTCACACTGAAGATCTGAAGTGAGGACGCATGAACACATTCGTGTTTTGGAATGTGGACTAAAGGAGGGAAAAATCAAGAGTCAGTGAGCTCACTAGGAAGGTTTTGCAATCATCCAGGCTGGAATTCATTTCTGGTTAAACAATGATTAACTACTGACAAAGTGCCAAGAAAAGGTCTTGGCAGACAAAACCGAGCATGTCAAAGTTTCAAGAACACAGTTTGGAGGATGGAGGACACAGACAATTCAGCAGCAATGGTGAAGGTTAGAAACAGAAAAGGGGCTAAAGAGATGAAGAACAAATTCAAAAGATTTCAGGCACAGAAAAATAAGGCTTAGTAAGTCATCACATTTGGGACATGAGGGCAAGACAGAAATCAAGGATGCTTCCTAGGTTTCTAGCTAAGGTCTGGTGCTATTTATTGAAATAGCAAATATAAAAATGAGGAGTTCACACCACCTGCTACCCCCACTCCTAGAGAAATCACATATTAGTTAATAAGGTCTCCAGAGGAAGTACATTATAAATCCAAAGTAGCATTCCCATGATTATCATCTACTGAGCATGCATTTGCAGAGAAAAAAGTTAACTCAGTTAGAATATTACAATATAGATACACAGGTTATTACTGTCAGAAAAAAATCACCTCCATCACAAAGATCTCCTGTAAATACTGTCAGTTAATAAACTATATGTGTTATCTTACTGCCTGTGACTAAAAACAGCAAAAGAAAAAATATCAGTAATACATCTCCAAGTGTGATTTACTATCTGTTCTTAATTTACTACGTGTTACTTAATATACTATCTTGTATTTACTATCTGTTCTTAATTTTAGAAGATAATATGAAATCCCAGTTACAGTTCAAATCTATGCAAAGCAGTGTTGTGCAAGATCAGGGACTTTTCTGGAGAGGGATGGAACCTCAGAAGTCTGACAGCAGAGATCTCAGGTAAGGTATTGTACCTGCTTGCACACCACTTGGTGACATTGGAGTAGAAATCGTCAGTCCCAGGATAGTAAGCACACAGACTGATATTTTAATTAGACCAAGAGTGAAACCTCTTAAAAAAGACAGTTTTCAAGAAAGTAATGATTTCATAGGGAAAGACATTCTTGAGAATCTAAGTAACTGCTTAACAAAAAAATACAAATATACTTTTAGTATCATTATTTCCACCTAAAACTTTTATCATACTTTGTAAGCTTTGAAAAGAATTTGGATAAAGTTACAGAATGATACATAAATTATTAAGGGGATTTTTAATGACAACCTTACCTTATAAGAGTGATCTAAAAATCAACCATTAGTTCTCCCATTGACTGCTACAAATTAGTAAGAATACTTGTCAGCTACGAGCCAAGATGAGGAATTTTTTGGTTACAGATGCTTCTAATTCACTGCTGCTCAATACTTTTGTTGAAAACAAACTGGAACATAAAATTATGCTTTATAGCACTTACTCAATTCAATCCAACAGTCATTTAAACATTGGTCCTTGATTAATGATTTTCCTCACTGGTAAGCACAAGGGAAAAGAACACTCATATATTACTGATAGTTGTGTATACTGACATCTTTCAAAGGGAAAATCTGACATCTTTCAAAATTTTAAACCTCTGTTACCTTTGACCCAGCAATTCCTTAAGAAATACACACCAAGAGGGAGAAGGACATGTATATAAAGTTATTCACTAAGCCCACTACATGTTCATTAACAGAGGAATGGTTAAAGTATGGCACATTCATTTTATGGAATACAACTGGCACAGTCCTTAAAAAAATGAAGCAACAAATACACTGACATGGAAGAGTGTCTATAATAGATCATTGGGAAAAAGGAGGTTGCAGATCTTTGAGCTTACAAAGAATGATCCCTTTTTATTTTTCAAAATCAAAACAATACAGATGTGTGTCATGTAGGAATACATGAGAAAACACATAATGAACTTTTAAAAATTGTTATTTTGGGAATGAACTGTGTGGTGGAGGAACTTTCATTTAACTCAAAGGCACTGGCTTCAAATATTTATTATGAAAAAGAAATTTTTTAAAAAGATTTTATCTATTTATTTGACAGATCACAATTAGGCAGAGAGGCAGGCAGAGGGAGAGGGGGAAGCAGGTTTCCCACTGAGCAGAGAGCCCGATGTGGGGCTGGATCCCAGAACCCTGAGATCATGACCTGAGCCAAAGGCAGAGACTTAACCCACTGAGTTATCCAGGCACCCCTATTATGAAAATTTTTATAATAACTGAAGATATTTAAAAGTTCTACAATGTTTTTGAAAGAAATTCCCAATTTTCTTTTTTATGAGTTAGTATGTGAGATAAATTCTTCAAGGATTCCATCTTTAAATGTTAAACAGATAGCCAGACCTCTGGAACCTTTTGAAACTGGAAAACCTTACTAGTATCTTACCATTAGGTAAAAGCCCCGAA
This sequence comes from Lontra canadensis, assembly GCF_010015895.1. Taxonomy (NCBI): domain Eukaryota; kingdom Metazoa; phylum Chordata; class Mammalia; order Carnivora; family Mustelidae; genus Lontra; species Lontra canadensis. The sequence goes on from NW_022630996.1 coordinate 29,759,471, forward strand.
ATGAACCGCTTAGGGCAACAGGCATAACTATTTAAAGTGGGAGCCTATCAAAGAATGCTTTGGGAGAGATATTAAAATAATTTCAGAGCTAGGAAGCTCCACTGATGAGCAGTGGGAAGAAATTGCACTTCATCGCTGTGCTGCTGAATAAAAACTCAAGACTAAATGTCAATTTAATCGTGAAAACAAAAACAAAGTAACCCCAAAAATATCAAATAAGGACAGAGAACCTTTAAGCCCCAAACCATGTCCAACAGAAAAAGACAACTTGTGCTAAATTACACATCAAGACAAAAAAGAAAGGAGGTGGGCGGGAACAGATGCACTAAAGGTAAAAGAATACGGAAAGGAATCCTCAAAAAAATCCGCCATGGCAGCCTCCAAAGTTTGGTTTTTGATCTCTACAGCGGATCAGAGGGCAACTTAAAAGACACGTAGACACGTAGAGCCAAAGTAGTTGCGATGATTTTCATAACCACCTTCAAATTTTCTCTGAAGCCCTGAGTGCAAAATACTACTTCCTTTCCTCTTTTTCTAAGGACTCGGCCAGGGTCCACAGGCAATCCTGGAGATGGCCTGGGGCGATCAGAGAGGCTGTGAGAAACACAATTTCCCTTCAGAGGCCGCTCCAGCCAGCAATTAAGCAAATCTGTAGAGTGGAGAGAAGTGACCAGTCTGCAACTGGAAATCCTCCTCCCCGACACAAAACACATCGCCGAGGCCAGCGTAGGCAGGGTACTGGAGAGAAGAGAGCTGCTAATCCAGGAGTTATAATCACACATGCGCGAACATGACTTGACACACACCCACCCGGCACGGAGCGCAAAGCTGGGAGCTCCAAACTGAAGACAAACGCTCAGGGAGCTTCCTCGGCTTCGCGGAAAGCCATTCTATTCCATTTTCTCTTTCCTCCCCAGAGCGTTCCGCCCAAGGAGCCGCCTTGGACCCCACCCCGCCGGGCTGGCCCAGCCCGTGGCCCCCTCGCGCCCAGGTGGCTTTAGAGCTGGCTGGCTCCCGCGGCTTGCCTGGCGATCGGCTGCACTCCTGATCGGAGAGAAAGGAAGACAAACCATTTACACTTCAGTGGCACTGTACTCACCCTCATAACTGACACCGCCGACTTTGCTGGGGTTGCCCTCACAGTCCTCCTCCTCGCCCGCAGCAGCCCCCTGGGTCTCGGGGGCAGCCATTACGCGGCAGTAGAGAAAAAGGAGGGCCGCCAGGCGGGTCCGGAACCAATGGAAACGCGACTGGAGGCGAACTCCCCATCAACGCAGGGTTTCCTTCAGGTCCTCGCCTCGCCTTCACGTCCTGGGCCAATAGGATGTGGAGAGCGGTGCCTAATCCCCGCCCCCAGCCGCTGATGCGACGCCCCCTTCCGGGATGGCGAGGCCCAGAACTACAATTCCCAGCGTGCTGCAGGGACCCTGGGACAGGGAGGGCTGGGAGAGGCGCTGGCGGGCGGGGGTGCGCCGGAGAGTATCCTGGCTTGTAGCTTAGTTCAGTGAATCAGAACAATGACTGCGCCGCCGGGTTCCCGGGAGCGCGTCGGAGGACTGTGAGCAGCCGCCGCCGGGAGAGCGGCGGGCGGCGCAGCTTCAGCTGCGCGGTGTCAACGCCGGTTCGGGAGCTTCCAGCGCAGACCTTGCTCAGCGCCCACAGCTCGCGCGGAGCCGCCGGGTTCCAGCATTGCAGCCGCTACTCGGGAACTGTGCATTGTTGTGAGCCGGAGAAGGCGCGGGGATTACAAAGCCCAAAGACCCCGGGCCCCCCTTTAGCCATGTGGATACCTACGGAGCACGAGAAATACGGCGTGGGTGAGTCTCCGCGGGACGAACTTTTATTCCTCTCTGGCCCGAGCGGGTGCGCATTTCGCGTCCTTGCCCCTGCGCCCCTCTGGCTTCTCGGGGCTGGAAATGCCTAATCCTGGCATCGCGCTGCGGGTTTGGGGCTTTGCCGAGCCAGCACCGGGCAGAGGGGTGTGCGCCGGGGTCTCGCCCCTCACCGCCCCATCGGCGCTTCCCGCACCGGCTCCCGGAGCGCCGGGACGGCTGGAGGAGCGCGCGGCCAGCCCTCCCGCTGCGGGCTCTGCCTGCGGAGTTTGGAGTGGCGACGGGGCGTGTGTGAGTCAAGTTGGAAGAGGAGAGCGAACGGCGCTCCTCTCCCTCGTTCCCCTTCTTCCCCAAAGAGGGCAATGGGATGCAACGATTCCCCGGGGTGGAGAGGGAGACAACAACTACTGCGCATAGAGAACACCCCAAAACAGAAGGGAGGCGCAAAGCCTTTTATTTGGCTCCACATTCTCAGAGTGCGGAATGTCGCACGGTTCTCAAAAGAGCCGTTCTGACAGACCAAGCCCGACCCCAGCTTCCTTCCTTCCTCCTATCCCGGGTTCCTGGGGTGCGAGTGTTGAGGGGCTGGGGGATTGGTAAATTTCAACATCTGCGCTTCTTTGATCTTTGGAGGGGAACGGGTATTTCAGCAGTGTTTTTACTTCTGGCCACCCTCTCGGCCCCGGGGTAAGCGGGTTGGGGGTTGGTGGAGGGCAGCTGTGGAGTGATAATGGGGAGGAGGAAATCGGAAAGCCTGGGTCTTCGAGGCGAGGAGACAGGTTTTAGGAAAGGACTACTCTGACACTGGCGTTCGGAAGAAAAGGAACAGGGTAGCTCTCGCGGTTCTGTGCAAAGGTGAACAACAAAGGACATTAATGTTGACTGATGAATACAGGAGTCTCCCTTCCTTTCCCTCCTCCCATTTCAGGCTGATTACAGTTCCCGTTTTTGTTGTTTGATTTCAGCTGGGTCTCTCCTTGACAGTTAGTCCTTTTAGGGTTGTGGCTATTAAGAAGCCAGGCTTTCTGACAAGCCTGCAGCGGCCAAATGCAATTATAACCTCTCAGAAGGTTTAACAGGCTGGAAGCGTTTTGGATTTTACTAACAATCTTTATTTCCTATAATGCCCTGTCCTGCTGATTGCTGTACTTTTTTTTTTTTTAATTTGGATACAGAGCTAGTGATTTAGACAATGTGTAGGTATCTGCTTATGTTCTAAATTAATTTTCCTGTAATTAAAAAAATCTGGTAAACCTTTCCAGGGAATCGTAGTCATAGGGGATTTTTTTTTTTTTAACTTCCCATGGGGATAAGACTTTGGAGTCCACTGAAAGGACTGTATGATTAAACAAAGTCATTCCTATATTTTCATTAGCTTTCATTCTGACTGTGACCGTTCAGCAAGACAATAGTTTGTCCTAGACCCACCTTTGGGAAGGGGTTCCAGTTTTCCCTCTCTTCAAAGTGGGGGGAGGAACCTTTGCCAGGCACTATACTGGCAAGGAGTAGATGTTGGTGGTTATTATTTTCCTTCTGTCCCCTCCTCCCACTCCCTTTTTGGGTAGATTAACCCTTGCTAGGAAAAGATATTGCCTTTGCTGAAATGGTGAGGGACTGGAGTGTCCCCCTTGTCACTCACTGTGTTTAACACTCAGTGCAGGAAGCACGGATCCATCCAGCAACACTGTCCCGCTTGGAGTCGATCCCAGATGTTGCTTTCTTCCAAGTGTTAAATTATACAGATTATGGATGGGATTTATTTTCTTGATTTCTTTACATGCCAAGTCACAGCTGGGTGCTGGTATTGATTAGTTTTTCTCTCTCCTTTCTTTATAAGCCTTGGGCAGAGGCTTATAACACACTCTGGGATTTCCTGGAATGGCAAACCGGATATTATCGGTCAAGTGTTTTGGGCTGCAGCAGACACCTTGCTTTTGGGTGGTTGTGATTTGGTTGCAGAGAAGGGGGAGATGGAAGGGTGAGCACAGCGTTGGGAAAAGGAGGTTGAGTTGAGAGGTGAGGATAGAGAGGGGTCTGCTCATTTATACAGTATCACACATACAGGAATGTTAATCTTTTATCATTAATTTTTGAGCATTTGGCTTATGAAATGCTTAGCTGTTCTTTAGAATCCATCTGTTAGGCGTGTGCATTTTGTGTATGTGTGTGTGCATGTGTCTGTGGTGAAAATTTTGCTAGGATACTTAAGTGTAGACTTTATTTCTCACCATGGAGAGCACTATTTGCAGCTGTCTATGCTGCAAGTTTTTTTTTTAAAACCTTGGTTTAAAAAAAAAGTACATGTGCTTTTCTCATCTAGTTCTTATAAATACTAAGGAAGAGATATTTTACAGGCAGAAATGTTTGGTTGTTATCAGGTGTAGTAGTAATTCAGTTCCTCATTCTTTGAAATAAATTAGTCTTTGTAACTTGAAATAATTGAAGTTTTACTGCACATTGTATATTTTTCCAATGATACTTCTTAGCCATCATCAATTATATATGAGATAATTATATGTCTTTATATATTTCTGTTTTAGTTTCAAACAACATATTGTTAATATGGATAAACTTAAATTTCATACCTGTAGTAAGATGTATCAGATAGAAATTCTTTTCAAACCTGACATATGGGCACTCTTGATCCGATTGATGGGTGGTCTTAAAATAATGTATACTTATAGACCTAAGTGTTCAGATTCTAGAGAATTAGAAGGTATAGTGATAAAGCTATAGTCCTGAGGGATAGGGGAACTTGTCTCTTTAAAACCATATTACTAGGCACAATGATAGACATATTTTATCTTGGGAAATTCTGGTTAGCTCTTGGTCGTAGGCTAGACACTGCTGCCAGCTGTGTGACCTTAGGTAAGTCATTTAACCTTTTTGAGTGCCCGCCTTTCGGACAAATGATATCCAAAGTCCTTCCCAGTATTTATTCTTGAGAGCTCTTCCAAACAAATGCGTCCTTTGGTTAGAAAAATACCTCCATGGTGTAGAGATTGTTATAAGAAAGACACTTTTGTTGTGACCATACCACATGGTTTTTTAACTAACCTCAAAGGTAAGCAAAAGCTACCTGGCAGGCTGCCAGAACCCAGGTGATAGTTACTCATTTCAATCTGTTTGATTCTCTTTCTCTAGGAGGAGCTCCTTGGCAGTAACAAAAGCATTCTTTTTTTTTTTTTTTAAAGATTTTATTTATTTATTTGACAGACAAAGATCACAAGTAGGCAGAGAGGGAGGAAGAGAGAGAGGAGGAAGCAGGCTCCCCACTGAGCAGAGAGCCTGATGCGGGGCTCGATCCCAGGACCCTGGGATCATGACCTGAGCTGAAGGAAGAGGATTTAATCCACTGAGCCACCCAGGTGCCCTGACAAAAGCATTCTTGATAGACACCCCCCTCCCTTGCAAATTTCCTTAGGATCACTATCTGCTTCCTGCATGTCCTCATCAGTCATACCTCCCTTTCCTCCCTCAAAGGGATGGGAATTAGTCACAGAGAAAGTTACATTTTGACCATTGAAGATACATTTCTGTATTCATTTGTTCAGTATCCATGTATGCACAGGCTTCCCAGGTGAGACAGCGGGCCTTACTGGGCTGCAAACTGTGCCTCTCAACCCCAGCCAGATGTTTAACATGTGTGAGCTTAGAGGGAGATTATATACTGGATTGGTCAGTGCAAAAAATTCATGAGCCTGACAAGAAACAAAACTCGGAACGAGCTTATCTGAAGGTTATGAGTATCATTTTAAAAATGAATTATTTAGGGGCACCTGGGTGGCTCAGTGGGTTAAAGCCTCTGCCTTCTGCTCAGGTCATGATCCCAGGGTCCTGGTATTGAGCCCCACATTGGGCTTTCTGCTCAGTAGGGAGCCTGCTTCCCCAGCTCCCTCTGCCCGCCTCTCTGCCTGCTTGTGATCTCTGTCTGTCAAATAAATAAATAAAATCTTTAAAAAAAAAATGAAGTATTTAGGGGCGCCTGTGTGGCTCAGATGGTAAAGTGCCTGCCTTCAGCTCAGGTCATGATACCAGAGTCCTGGGATCCAGCCCCACATAGGGCTCCCTGCTCAGTGGGGAGCCTCCTTTCCCTCTATTGTTCCCTCTGCTTGTGTTCTCTCACTCTCTCTGTCAAATAAATAAGCAAAACCTTTAAAAAATAAAATAAAATAAAAATAAAAAATAAAATAAAAATGAAATATTTAGTACTCATTTCCATCACTGAGTTCTTAAAAGTATTCCTGTCCTCCATTTCTCTTGTAGTGTTCTGAATGCATTCAAGTAGGAATCCCATTCCTTTTTAAAGCTTCCTCTGTTTTACAGGAAGAGGTACCTTCCTGTATTCTACAGGATCTTTAGGATATCTTTTCCTTGAAAAAGTGTGCTTTAATGGTAGCTTGTGTGGGAGAGTTATGAGCGAGTGTGTCTGTCCTCTTAGCTGTTTTTCAGTTTTTTAGCTACTAGTTTCTTGAAATGTTTCCTATTTGCAGTACCATGTGTCCAGATAATATGTATAGCTAAATAGTGATGTGCTGCCTGAAATTGTTTGTGGTGCTTAGAGCCTGGCACAGGATTCTTCACTTTAAATGGGAAGCAAAGAGGAGTGATTTATATCTCCAGGCAAAGCATCACTGAAGCAGAGGGCCTGGGTGGCCCATTGGGTTAAGCCTTTGCCTTCTGCTCAGGTCATTGTGTCAGGGTCTTGGGATTGGGCTCTCTGCTCAGCAGGGAGCCTGCTTCCCCCTCTCTCTCTCTGCCTGCCTCTCTGCCTACTTTTGATCTCTTCTTTCTCTGTCAAATAAATAAATAAAATCTTTGGGGAAAAAAAAAAAAAAGTACCCCTGAAGGGCTGTGCAGACAGAATGGCAACTGATGTTCTGAGTTCCTCTCTTAGGGGAATAGCCTCTAAACGTGTTTCCCTCTTTTGGCCATTCTCCTAAGGGAGGAGGATTCTTTCACGAGGCACTAGAAACACAGAGATACTACCCTTCCTCTTTAGTGTTGTTGTTTGTTTGTTTGTTTTGTCATTTTTTCCTGGAGGCAGTGTGGTTGGTTTCAAATTTTGAGATTTACAAATTTTGAGAAACGTTAGGCTTTCCTGTCTCCAGCTTTACTCTTTTGGAGACTACATTTTCAGAATTATCTTTGATTCAGGATGTCCAAATTTCTAGCATAATGACTTCGTGCTGTGAGCATACATGGCAGGGAAACATTACACTCTAAAGAATCCCAACCAAAATGCTGTAACTGTAACATATTAATACAATGTTTTATAGCTGAAGAAAATACTATGAAGTTATTTTATTTGGGTATACTCTCTGAAATAGAATGGTAAGTTCCATCTAACTTCATAGAGATTGACTTAACGTCAGTGACTTTTAATCTTGGCTAGGAAATACATTGAATAGGAAATAGATTTATCCAATTAATCCATAATATCATTCATAATAGAAAATACATTTACTTTCCTCATTTGATGTGTATACACAAATACCATCAGCACCAGCCCACATGCATAAGAATACAACAATATGTGCTCATATTCTGTGTGGTCTTCTATTCTTTATCATAAAAAAAAAGTTCATGCTAACTTGACCTAATGACTTCTTAGTGCATCCTGACTCACACTTTGAAAAGCACTTCTCTGAATACTGCATTTATTACACAGGAAGGACTGGAACTTAGACTTTTTTGGGTTTCTGGTCAAGTTCATTTGTGACATTGTTTTTTTTTTTTTTTCTTTTTTTTGATTTTTTTAACAGTTAGATGTTTGTGTTTATTTTTGACTTAGAATTTAGTAACCATACATAACTTTTTTCCTTCAGTGTTGTAAAAATCTGCCTCTTTATGTACTATTTCTTATTATAGATAAAACAAATATCCAAAGTCATCACATGCATTGTATAAGTTGTCTCTTCAAGTTCATGTGTGTCTTCCAATTAGGATCTTTTTGACAAGGATTGGTATGCACTACTTAGTGACCAATTTTGGATGTTTTCTACATGATTTCCTTTGAGGATGATCTCTGGCCTCTGTAACAAGAATAAAGACAGTAAACCTACTGAGCTATATTGTCAGTTATAGCATTACCACCCATCATCATTTTTTGCTTTTTCTCATGTTGCTTGCTGATTATTATTGGAAGAAACAATGCAGGTTATATAACTATTTTTCTTTTTAAGGCACCTTGATACCTTAATTTGTCTTTTTTTTTTTTTTTTTTTTTAAAGAGAGAGAGCGTGCACATGGGGCAGAGGGGTGTAGGGGGAGAGAATCTTAAGCAGGCTTCATGCCCAGCACAGAGCCCGACATGGAGCTTGATCCTACTATCCTGAGATCATGACCTGAGCTGAAATCAAGAGTTGCCTCTTAAACCCCTGAGCCACCCAGGCACCCCTCGACTATGACTGAAACTGTAGAAGGTACAGCATATAGAGAAAATGCAGTTAATGCACAGATAAGAATAATTCTTTCTGCTACAGCATGGAGATTATCAGCAAATTCTTTTTTAAAAAACTCCCTTTGTTGGAAATATGAGCAGTATGAAACTTAAAAGCACACATACTCTTGCTTGTGGAGGAGGGGGGTGGTGGCTTAAAAACGAGAAAAGAGAGATTCTTGCAGTAGATGACTTGAGAGAGTGCTGGAACCAGGTTAGCAAACCTTGCATGGTGAAATCCGGATGGATCTGAGATGGTTAGAAGATGGGAAGCAACAAGGCTTTGTGATTGGGTATGAGGAGTTTGGGAAAGGAAGAAGTTTAGGGTGTCTCTCTGGTTTCTGGCTACAACAATGGGTAAAACATATGAGACATTTTTGTAGGCGTGGCAGGTTTATAGTGTAAGATTGAGTCTCCTTTGGCCACCTTGAATTTATCATACCTGTCAAATGTTCAGGAGGCAGTAGCTGGTAGGTAGTCAGCCGGGAGCAAAGGAGGGAGGCTTTGGAGAAGAGAGTGTGGTTACAAGATTTTTGGTTTATGTGTGATGATTGAAGTGGTTGACCCAGATAAGACTTTATTCATTGTATTGACTTTGATTACGTAGTCTGCTTGCTCACTCTAAATTTTAAAGCGACAGGCCCTAAATTTCTAAAGAGCAGTCGTCTTGGAGCACTTTATTAATATGGGTACAGAGTACTCTAAAGGAAGAAATATTGCCTGTCCAGGTAGAATAGGTAGTAAACTAAATTTTTATGGTCTTTTCTTGCTTCCCATTAGTGCCTTGCCTGGCTAAGGCATCAGTTGCCTCTATTTCTGTGACAGTTCTCTCCCAAGCAAGTATCTCATGCCAGATTGTGCATGTTTGTGAGATTTCACCGACAGGATGTTGAAAAACAGAATGAACAAATATTTTAATAAGCAAGATTTATACATCCCTCAGACAACATATAAGTGCATACACATATCTAAAAATGGGAAAATGCTCAGATATCCAAAGCAGTGTATACATACAGATTTTGTGTGTGTGTGTGTGTGTGTGTGTGTGTGTGTGTGTGTGTGTTTGTGTTAAATAGATAATACTTCTTAGGAACCACAAGGTCAACTTTAGACTTCATTAAGTTATACTACTGCCCTCCTGAAAATCATGTCATTTGAAGTAAGGGATTCCAGCTTAAGATGGCATTGGGCTCTCTTTCCCTAATGTAGACCATCATAACTTCCCACTGAAATATCAATAAATGCACATAAAGAGGCAAACACTGATAATATTAAAAATCAAGTCTGACATAAAGCCTGTTGCCACAGTTTGGGAGTAATTTTCCTAAGGCAGGTAGAATTGGATTAAGGAAACCAATTGGTGGTTTCTCTCTGCTTTCCTTCATTAAGAAGAGCACCTTCAGTGACCTGGGCAGAAGGACTATCGTCTCTCCCCAGGTCACCAGCTTAGAGGTCAGGTTAGTACTTTCAACTTGAAGTGTTTCCTTTCCTGCCTGAGGCATCTATGGGCCTTCTCTTTCCACTTCATCTTTATATTTCCATTGAGAGATAACCATTTCCAGAAACAACTGGGATGGGAAGGGGGTCGGGGGCTGGGTAGCAAGGAGTCTATGGAAGATGCCACTTTGTCTTTGAGAAGTGTACTGGGGTCTCTATAAGAAAAGCGATTTCATGGGTGCCCTTGAAGGGCTGCAGTAACAAAGCATGTTGGGTATTGTAGTTTTGCCTGCAGTCTCTTGGTGACAAGTAGTGGGATAAAAGATGATTCACCTGAATTGCCAAAAACCATGGCACATGGAACATGATGGCTTATAGCTGGGAACTTGGCTCAGAGCTGTGCGCATCAACCAGATTTTGAAGGAAGGCCTGTAAGGGGGACTCAGTACATACTTTTATTTTCAGCCATATTAAAAGCACTGCAGGGAGTTTCAGAACCAGTGGTCACATTTGTGTCCCTAAAAAGAATGAAAGCTACTAAATCTGGAAACAGGCATGTGTCACTTAGTAATAAACTAAAACATGACTGTTTCTCAGCTGGGGAGGAAGAAGGGAAAGCATGACATTCACATGGGGAGGCTGTTGGACATTGCAAGTACATATGTGTATTATCCACCCCTATTCCTGTCCCAGGTGAGTGTGCCAGGAAGAGGAGGATGGTGGGGTTTCTTCTGGATATGAAGTTAGCATGTTTTTCTCTTGATGAATTGGATAACCATTCCTCCCTCAAGTTATGAATCATTTTCATAAACCAAGCAGTTTGTTTATTTTTATAAGTATTAGTTGGACATTAACCTCAAAATGTCTCCTTGAAATCTTTAAGCAGAAATGTAGAGATTGGGTTCTATTTCTTTTTCTTTTCTCCAGAATAAAGTATCTTGTCTGTCACTGGTCACTGTAGGTAAACATGTTCAGTAACATGGGCATGTGTCTATGTGAGGCAACCAAAAATGGCCCTCACCTGGGTCCTGGGGAGAGGAGAGAGCCTGTTGGTAATTCTCCTGAGGTGTCCAAAGTTGGTTGAAGAGTCTGTTGGTGGTAGAGCTTCCATGATGGCAAGCCTGAGAGGTTACCTAGGCTCTCAAAGAAACATGAAAATTCAAACATGAATGGGTGGTTATAGAATGAATGAAGATAGAAGAAATTGTTGAGGTTTTTCTCCAGAAATAAACACTAACCAAAGATAGGGGTATTCCTACAAAATTACACACATAGTAAAAGTTTGTTGTTTCTTCAATTTGCCTTTTTTTTTAAAGGAGAATTGTATTTGTATTAATTTTCACTGAATACTCCCAGCTGTAATTTATAGAAATTGATTCAGACAACCAAATATTTGCATTCTTGGCTCCATGTTAGAACACTAGGTATAAGTTATGTTAAAAATACAGTGATGAATGTTGAAATGGGCAAGTACTTAAGTGAAGAATGGGGATACAAAATTACAAAAGTTGCTGTGTCGTTATAACCAAGTTTCAATTGAAAAATGGCGGTTTGTTTTGCCTTCGTACTTTTAAGTTTCCAAATTAACTTGCATTTCCTTTACAATCAGAAATAATGATCTATTCTCTTCTATAAGCTGACCAAGATTAGAGGTTAGACTGATGGAAGCTGAGTCTGAAATGCCTGAATTTACTTTGTCATTTATGTCTAGGAAGTAAGCTGTTCCAGAGTTTCAAAGTGGCTTTCCTTGGTGTACCGTCTTGATTATTATGATGGCTCTGCCCTGTTCATGCTTCCTCAGCCCCAGTGAATTTGTGCTTTTAGATGACCTTGAGGTAGAACTCTTTGAAAAAGAGCCCTAATCCTTCTTTGAAAAAGAGCTTCAGACACACTCACCTAAGATAAAAATGCTGTTCTCTCCATGACGTATTCATTTAGAGAACTTTGAATGTAGGTGTCACTGCTCACTTTCCCGTGTTCTGTGAACTCAGTGGGCCCTGGGATCATTTATGCAAGAGAAATTCATCCACAGAGTCAACAAGTCAAAAAGGTTTTAGTTAGCAATCGGGAATAATTTCTTATTCATGGATGTTACAGACTGAATGTTTATGTGTCCCCATCACTCAAATTCATATGGAAGCTCCTACCCCCAGCAAGGCTATATTTGGAGTAAAGAGGTAAGAAATAACAAACAAGGGCACAAAGGTGGGGCCCTGATTGGATAGGATTAGCGTTTTCTTAAGAAGAAACCCTAAAGAGCTTGCTTGCTCTCTGCGCACATGCATGCCTTAGTGTTTGAGGACACAGTGAGGCGCAGCCAACCACCAGCCAGGAAGAGGTCTCTGGCCAGAAACTGATCCTGCCGGCCCTTGTTCTTACACTCCTAGCCCCCAGAACATTGTGAAAATAAGTTTCTGTCATTTAAACCACCTCATCTATAGTGTTTTATTATGGCAGCCTGAGCTAACACAATGGATCTTAACAGTTTTGGGTACTAGGAACAGGGACAAAGTAAATAGAAGCTGAATCCTGGACCTCAGTGTGACAGATGTAGTCAGTGTAGATCCTTGTCCTGGCTGAGGTCTGAGCCCCCTAGCCCACCCACAGAAGCACGGAGTTAGCTGAGTCAGACTGTTTGATGATGATTATCTGCTCTGGGTATATGTTTATTTGAATAATGGCAATTTTGCAAAGGTGCTTACATTGTCTTAAGGCATCAAACCACATCGGATGCCTGCAAAGCTTCCAACTAGAAAGCATCTGGAGAAGTAGGATCTTGAGATGCTTCTTTTCTTCCTGTTGTAATTACTTATAAAGAACCTGAGGTGATAGGTCTGACCATTGAGGCTAGCATTTGAACAGGTAGATGGTGTTTTATTATACGGAAATTCGATTGGAGACATCACTTTGGTATCCTTTGTTTTTGAAAGGCCTCGGTGGCTCAGATGGTTAAGCATCTGCCTTTGCTCAGGTCATGATCTCCAGGTCCTGGGATCGAGCCCCTTGTGAGGCTCCCAGCTTGGGAGGGAGTCTGCTTCTCCCTCTGCCTCTCCCCTTGCTTGTGCTCTCTCTGTCCCTCTCTCTCAAACAAACGAATAAAATCTTGAAAGAAAGAAAGAAACAAAGAAAGACAGGCTGGCTTGGGTGTTGAATGCCAGCTCCCTAAGGAGAATAAAGCAATATTTGGGGAAATTCCCCCTCCCCCCCATTTTCTATCCTTATATATGTTTTTCCTGATAGCTGGTAGTACATCCCTCTAGGAATTCACTTGCTACCCATTTTTGTTTTCCTTAGTGTTAACTATAAAGGAGTGTCCTGTGACTCATTGATGGAGAAACTTACATTGGATGATTATTTATTGAGTATGCCTGCTATGTATAAGGCAGTGTGCTAGCTTGGTGGAGCATACAAGGAGGTATAGATCTGGATCCATGAACAAGTAATAAATTGAGACATGTATCATATTTTAATCTCATTTAATTTATACATTTATTTAAGGTATGTGTGATCTATTTTTTAAAAATTCAGTAAGGCCCCCCCTCCCAAAAAAAAATCAGTAAGGCAGTGCATAAACAGAGAAATCAGTGCGAAGGTTAAGACAGTTATTTCCCCTCAAGCTTTAAAATGAAGATAAGGACTTGGGATGGTGCTATTATTCACTATTATTTCCTCATTCCTGAGGAAACAGCCCTGCGGAGGGAGTGTCTCATATCCTGGAAAACTCAGAACTTGTACAAAAGAATAGGAGTTTCAGTTTGAGATACTCTGAGTAGAAGTGAGTCACCAGCTGCCAGGATTGTCCAATATAAACACCTGAGCCATGTTGTACTTTAAATAGCTGGAAAACCTTTTTCCTCTTCCTACTGGGCATTTTCCATGTCCCACCCACCATGTCCCCTTGCCCTGTCCCCCCAGCACAATCCTATCACCCCCCCCTGTTAAGTACCTTAGAAAATGGTTTGCTATTTCTTGTAGTTTCCTTCTAAGATTGGGCAGAGGAAGAAAGATCCAGTATTTCTCACTCTTCTTAAAGAAAATTTAGAAGCAATAAATAAAAACCATAGTAAATGTTTAAGTTACAGAAAAGTAAGAGTGGGTAAGCAGAGAAGAAACTTAAAACATGGAATGTTTGTATGCCTGTGGGATTGGTCCCATGCAAACACACTGAAGCCTTAGCTCCAGTCTGGAGAAGATGAGTGATTTGTTCAAGGTGACCCAGCTGGTACGTGGCAGAGGTGAGATTTGGACACACTGTCCAAGTCTGGAGCCTGTAGCCCCTTCATGGTACCACCATCTTCTGTGCACACAATCAGGCCTACAGCAAGTTTGGGGACCTAGCCCCAGGCTTTGGGGTTCCATGGACAGTGGTGAAGACATTGGTCACCATTTTTGACTTTTTAAATGAGATGCTGGTGTTAATACTAGAAGTCTGTGCAGTAAGTATGGGTATCCCCTACTTTGCAAAAGTTCACCCTACACCACTTCCCTTTTATGACATACCTATAGTAGTACCTGTTTTTGCAGAGTGAAAGGAATCCAAAGAGGATTGTTGTTTTTACAAAAAAAAAAGGGGGGCAGAAAGTGAAAATACCATTCAGCATCTGTTTTGTGGAGAGCTGTTGGAGAGTGGCGCCACCAAGCGCTTCCCCTGGAACCACATTCAGCTTCTCAGCATCAAGCCGCCTATCAGAAAAGGCTGAAGAGAGGTTATTTTTTTTTTGAGTCTGGGAATGCTTGTAAATTTTTCCATGTAAATTAATGGTAATTGCTTCTTTGTCTTACGCATTTTCTTATGAACTTTCTTATGAAAGTTTTCATAGTATTGCTCTACTTTAGGATAGCAGGGGAAACCTGTACCCACCTTGTCCTTTTGTTCTAGCACTGGTCTCTGGTGGTGGTGGTCAGCTGCACGGCGTGCCCGTCTGCCTGTAGGTGGGGAGTGGGATACAGCACAGTGGTACTGGAGAGACCACCTGATGGGTCAGGAGTTGATGGTGCCAGAAGGGTGTAGGGAAGGGGGGTTGAGAGGCAAGGATGAGACCATGCTGTGTAACCAGAAGGAAAAGAAGTGTGTATCCATTAATGAGGGTGGACCTTAGCCAAGCCTGACCAGCAACAAGGAGGAACCATGGAGTAAAACCCCAAGTTCTCAGTGAGCAGGGGTGTGTGTCTGGAGACTAGAAGAAGGAGAGGTAGAAGGAAGGGAGCATCAGCATTGATGATCAGACCACGGAAGCTTTCATCTGTGAGGCTGATGCTGGTAGCTCTAGCTTCAAATGGACCTGGGCATCTCACTCTGCCCCATCTGTCTGTGCTTGGGGAAGCCTCATGGTGCAGAGCCAGTGAGCTGGTGCCTTACACAGTCTTGGTGTGCTGGAGAGGTACCCCTTGTTTAAATTACTGCAGTACCTTCTTAATTTGTCTCCTACGTAGTCTCTTCTTTCTTGAGAACATGATCTGCATGAGAGTGCAAGTGATGTGTTTTTGCAAAGTGAATTTTTGTTTGGTGGTGTGCATCTGGAGAAACAATACCTGTGGTGTTTCCTTTGTAGTTAGGGTAGAGTCCTTTCATGGCTCACAAGGCCCTTCTCAAATTGGCTTCCATCTGCAGTCCGGTCTAGTGTCAGGTGGTTCTTTCTCCCATACCCTGGGCTCCATCCTAGGGAACCTTTTACCTTTTCTCAGACTCCGGGCCTCTTTCCTTGCTGGAACTCTGCCTTGCTTGACCACCCTCTTTCCCCTTCTTTACTTGGGAAGCCTAACTGTGGTGTCTTTAAGAGCTTCCATTTCTGACTGCTCAAAGAAATGAAAACTTGTCCCCTGTTCCTCATTGTGCCTGCAGCTGCCTCTCTCAGGACCCTTCTTACTGCCATTCGACACTGTCTGCCATTGCTACAGGCTCACAAAGCCTTTGAAGCCGGAGATGCTATGCTCTTCAGCTTCGATTTCCCTGGATGATAAATACAGAGCCAGCTTTGAGTAGGCCCAGGAAGTGATGATCAGTGAACGAATAGTCCATTCAGGTTGCTGTAACAAGATACCACGGATGAGGTAGCTTTATAATCCACAGAGATTTGGTGCCGGCATGGTTAGGTTCTGGGGAGACATTCTTCCGGACTGCGGACTTCTTGCTGTGTCCTCACCTGGTAGAAGGACCTGTGGAGCTCTTTAGGGTCTCTTTTGTAAGAACATCAATCCCATTCATGAGGCTTTACCCCTGTGACCTAAACATCTCCAAATGCCCCACTTCCCAATACCATCACACCGGGCATTAGGATTTCAGTATATAAATTGGGGAGGGGGTATCAACCTTCAGACCAGAATGAATGGGTTCCTTGGAAGAAGGGGAGATCTCTAGGCTTAGTGTGTTGTCGTTATTTGTTAGTTGTTTTTTTTTTTTTTTTTTTACCAGGTTGCGTAGAACGCATAAACCAGCCTCTGAGAAGGTGAAGCGACTAGACTGGCGGGGCAAATGCCCCCAGCATCCGCCAGTGTTGGTCCGGGGGAAGAGAGATATTTGTCAGAGAAGTGACAGAATTTGTCTGTTGTATCCTCTGTGCTTAGTATACTATTTAGTACATACTTTATAATATGATTTATACTATGAAAAATAAAATAGATTTTGAGTCTGTGTGGGTAGGTCTCAATTGTTCATGGACTGTTCAAGTCTCCACAACAGCACGTGGCTGGCTGCCTGACTCTGTTCACGTGCCGGACGATGCTGGGGCAATCTGTTTGTCACATGGTCTGGCCTCCATGTGATCAGCAATTGTAGGAAGTCTTCTGGCTAACACTGTATCTTAGACTAACACTGTATCTTAGACATTTTTTTAAAGTTTTTATTTTAATTCGGGTTAGTTAGCATATAGCAAAATGTGAGTTCAGGTGTGCCGTATACTGATTCAGCACTTCCAGGCATCAGCCTGTGGTCATGGAGGCAAGGGTTCTCCTTAATCCCCATCTCCTGCTTCCCCCACCCCCCCACCCACCTCCCCTCTAGTTGACCAGTTTGTTCTCTACAGGTAAGAGTCTGTTTAAACAGTTTTAGTACTTCTTTCTCGTTTTTTTCTTTTCCCAACTTGTCAGTGATTCAGCTTCGCAACAGAAGTTTCATGCTGCTGCTTTTTCAGAGTAAAAGTATCCTAAGATTGCAAGGCACTTATCAACAGACCAAAAAATCCCCCCAAAACCGCTACCCAGTATGCACTTAGCCTTTGGTGAGAAACAGCCCTGTCATTGTACTGTAGCCAAAAAATACAGAGATCTATGACATGCTGAAGAGATACACTACACTTGTCATTCATAGTTTCTCATTTTTAAAAAATTTATTTATTTTTAGAGAGAGAGAGAGAGAGCGAGAGCATGCACAGGGGGAGGGGCAAAGGGAGAGGGAGGAGGGAAGCAGACTCCCCACTGAGCTCAGAGCCTATGCTGGGTTCAGGTTCAGTTTCACAACCCTGAGATCAGGACCTGATCAAATCCAGTGTTGGTCACCCAGGTGCACCAGCTTTTCTTTCTCTCTCTCTCTCTCTTTTTTTTTTTTTTTTTTTTTCCCGTGAGATCAGCCTTATTCATGAGAACATTTTATTAGAAGCCATCTGTTGTGTCCCGTTGGCGCGACTGCAGGTTGTGTTCTGCACAAGGTGGCTGGGTTTGGGAATGTTGCCTCTGACAAGAAGGGATACTCTCTTTCTGATTTGCGTAGTAGTGAGATAAGAGCTAACAGGAACCCTGATCCTTGTTCTTAATTGATATTGAGCAGATAAAATTTTGAAAATATAAAACAAATTTATTAGGGTAAAATGCTGTTTTTATTGGCTTTATATGTTGGGGTTCTAGCCAAGAATTCATTAAAAAAACAAAAACAAAAACTTGACTGTGAAAACTTAAGTTTGAAAACCACTGACTTGGCAGAATGCCTTGGAAGGAGACTAGAGTACTGTAGGTAAATTTCTTTTACAGCAGGCTTTGAAATTACTTTCCGAATTCTGTTGATGAGCTGGCATCTTCCTGCTTTCATTGGCATTGGAGAAGTCTTCTGGCTTGGGGGGTACGAATTATGGAATTATTGCATTTGCCATGAGATACAATTTGCACCATTTATATTGATGCAGTAAAGCTTTCGTGTCTGAAAAAAGCATTTGTTTGATACCATCATAGTATCAAGAACCTAATTCAGAGGGCTCATGGGAGTTTATGAGAGCAGGAAGGAGCCTAGGGTTCTAATTTTGGTGCTTTCATAGGAACTGTATGAACTATATGAGGGTGTTTATCTCTTAGGGACTTCTTAAGGTCTCATGTAAAGTGAGGCTTGGATGGAGGGATTTCTAGTATTCCTTGAAATTCTAGAATTCCATTGTAAGTTCGAGATTTCCTTGGGGACTCTGACTAGATGTCAGTGGAACTGACTGGAGTATTCTATTTCTGAAGTGTTTCACTTTGTGTTTAGGTAACTGAAGGTGAAGTGAGACCTTTACTCTTTCTGGTGGTCACTTGTGCCAGACCATTTACTGCATTCGCACTTTTATGTGTTATCTCAAACCTTTTGGGCGATTCCCTGTGGAGTTCGGTTCTGTGAATTTTGTTAAGTGTTTGATAAATATCACATTAAGCCACTCTATTCCCCTAAGTCTTTTTGTTCCTAATAGGCTTTTGCCAGGGTTCTCAACTTATTCAAATGAATAAACTAAATCCCGTTGTCTATTTTCAAGTCACATTGTACCAATTCAAAGAAAACAAATTGGTTGAGGGCATCGGATTTGGACATAATTTATTTCTGAAAAGCATTTTTCTTTTTTAGTTGTGAAAAAAGAGCTCAGGGATGGAAATATATTACACTTAACTGTCAAAAAGAAAAGAATCATCCTTGATCTCATTTCACATCCAAATTATACCACTCAGAGGCCACACTGTGCAAGACTGGTCAGATTCCACTGACTGGTTGAGATTGCTTCTCTAATTGGAAAAAATTAGGACTATTAATCATTGTGACACAAGGCAAAATGTCATCATGGCATGACATCCTTATTTTCCACCTGAGAAATGGTGGCTTCTGATAGCAAAACCAAACCCTCCTTTCTCTTCTCTCCTTCCCATTTCCTCTCTGGCTGTGGTTGTCTGGAGTAGATCAGACAAAGAGTTGCAAAAAGCAGAGGGCATAGAAACGGAAGAAAGCTTTCCTTCTTTTCTATTCCACAGAAACAGGTGTGATGATAAAGGGTAGAGGTGGAAGGAAGACCTCATAAGCTAGGGAATTATATTGTTGCATAGGCATTTGAAATTATTTGCATTAGGTAATTGATGGAGATAAAGTCTTTTTAGGCATGGGGACATCAAAGTGATTGAACTCTGAATTTTCATTTGTTCCTCCTAAATTCCCTCAGAAGGGAAATGGTTTAAGCTCTTTGCCAGGATTTTCTCAGGAGGATAATAATTTTCTAACTATAGAAGTAATTATGGTTGTAACACATGAATTATTTTGGTATTGAGTTTTGTAATTTCTTAGTATTTTGGCATACTTAAAATTTATTTGGACAATTGCACATTTTAAGGAGGATTTAAAAGAAAAAGGCAACTAACTGACAAATGCTGGGGTATCTCATAGTTAACTTTTAAAAACATTTAGTTTCCCCCCACACCCCGACCTCATTAACATCACTTAAAAAAAAAAAAAGAGTAATGGGGCTCCTGGGTGGCTCCATCCATTAGGGGTCTGACTCTTGGTTTTGGCTCAGGTCATGATCGCGGGGTCATGGCATCAAACACTGCGTCGGGTTCCACAGAGTCTGCTTGGGATTCTCTCTCTCCCTCTCCCTTTCCCCCTGCTTGTGTGCATGTGCATGCTTTCTCTTTCTCTCTCTCTCTCTCTCACATTAAAATCTTAAATAAAAAGAGAAACAAATACATGAATGTGTACAAAAATGTATAATTAGGGACCCCCTTCTGATTCTTCTTTTTTTTCTTTCTTTCTTCTTTTTTTTTTTGGATAGCCATGGCTTTTTGCTGGGGTACCTTTGTTTCTCTAATAAGCCACGTCTTCTGTAGGTCTCTGAAACTCTGTTACCCTCCTGAGTTCTTGCAGTACTCTAAAGGGGTTAGTGGCATTTTTTTGTGTGTTGTATTATTTTCAGAGGGGAAAACTATTATGACGTAATTGGTGAACCTTAGGTCCAAATCCTGCAGTTTTTCTATGGTTGTCTCATTAAGCGCACTGGGAATATTCTTGCACTTCTGTTTCTACCTCGGTACTGATATTAATTTGATGTCAAAATTTTTTTTTTATCTTTTTCCTGCGAGCACTTTATTTTTTATTTTATTTTACTTTTTAAAATTTTCTTATTTATTTTCAGCATAACAGTATTCATTGTTTTTGCACCACACCCAGTGCTCCATGCAATCCGTGCCCTCCCCAATACCCACCACCTGGTTCCCCCAACCCCCCATCCCCCCGCCCCTTCAGAACACTCAGATTATTTTTCAGAGTCCATAGTCTCTCACGGTTCACCTCCCCTTCCAATTTCCCTCAACTCCCTTCTCCTCTTCATCTCCCCTTGTCCTCCATGCTATTTGTTATGCTCCTCAAATAAGTGAAACCATATGATAATTGACTCTCTCTGCTTGACTTATTTCACTCAGCATAATCTCCTCCAGTCCCGTCCATGTTGATACAAAAGTTGGGTATTCATCCTTTCTGATGGAGGCATAATACTCCATAGTGTATATGTACCACATCTTCCTTATCCATTCGTCCGTTGAAGGGCATCTTGGATCTTTCCACAGTTTGGTGACTGTGGCCATTGCTGCTATAAACATTGGGGTACAGATGGCCCTTCTTTTCACTTGATGTCAATTGTTAATGCAACCATATTTTGTGATGATCTAGACTATTACAGGCAATACTTCATTTGTAGAATAGTAGTAAACAAGTACTGAAACTCATTATGTGTCAGACACCATGCCAGGGTTGTGTAGACATTTCGTTCTCTGCTCAGGCCAACTGCATGGTACTGTTTCACCCCAATCTTACAAATGAGAAACTGAGGCACAGAAGTGTTACAGAACCTGCCAGAGATTTCAAGGCTAATGAGTTGTGGAGCTCTGATTTTCTGTCACATTCCAAACCCCAGTGCCTTAACCACTGGGTTACGGTGTCTCCCTGGTCGGGTTTTTGTTGCCAAATCGTTTTGTTTGGGTTGTTGGTGGTAGTATAGGAGTTGGGGGTATTGATTATCCTAAGGGTAAGCTGTTGACGAAATCCATAGTTATAATTGCAGCACATGTTACTCCTTTTGAAACCCGCAGGATGAATGACTGTAAGCTGTTCACTGACACAGCCAAGGCTAATGGTTGGACAGCCTGTGATTTTGAAACCTTTGCATTGGACTGGGCCCTTGATCTTACTGAGAGTGTGCATGATGTCCCAATGAGGTTCTCCAGGTCAACCCATCACCGCTCCAGAGTTCATCAGAAGGCAGTTTGGTCTGAGACTCAGCTGAACAGGGGCTGCTTCCAGGAGCCTGGTTTTGGAGCATCCCCAAGTGTGCAGCTGGGATGGACACATCGGCCAAAGTGACCCCTTCCCTCAGCTGCAGCCCCTGATAGCAGGTACCTTTCCTCCTCGTGGTAATCATCATCTGTCAGGTCATGTAGAAAAGGCTGGATTCCACTTAGCAAAGGCAGTGTAGGATGGTGCACTCATAAGGTGGGAAAGGCTGTTAATGAAAACAGAATGCACAATGGTAGAGACCTGTCAGGTCTTTGGATGGGGCGGAGGGGGGTCTCTATGGCAGTACTGGGGAGATGTAATGATAACACCATCCTGTAAGGTTAGTATCATAGTCAGACTGAGGGTTTCTTTTATTTCAGGTGACTTTTGCCCCAAAGAGCTCACTGAGGATGACCCATGTTCCAACTCCCTTGTGAAGTCATCATCAGGTCTGACAGAAAATGACTCAAGTGCTTAAATTATACCTTTTCTGTGTGTAGAATAATAATACCCTGTTCCATGGATATGGGGCTTTTTAAAATTTGCAGTGCCTTCTCACCTGTCCTGTTGGATTCTCTTAGCATCTTAGAAGTAGATAGGAGAAGATAGTTTCCCATTTTTAACGATGACACAGCTAACGCACAGGGAATAAAGTCGTCAGCAAAGCACAAATAAAATGTGACAGGTCAAGACAGCCCAGCTCTGCTGTTTGTTTGAAGGACTGTCTCAGTTTTTTCCTTTGTATACATATTTTCTCTATCTGCAGGGCTTTGACCGTTTATCCCACTCTTGGTACATGTACATGTTTGAGTATTGGACCAAACTAGGTCCCAATGGGTGGCCACCACATGTAGATGAGAATATCAGTGTGCCAGCCCACACTTTGTTACTGTGTTCCCCAGACCAAACTCAGCCTCCACATGCTAGTGCTGTGTGTGCTGGTTACTCTATAGTTCAGTATTACTGGTTTCCTATGAATTCCTTAGCATTTTATAGCCCATCTCAGTTTTATTTAAAAATTTTCTATGTACGGGAATGTTGCTAAGCTTTAGTTTCTTGCTCTGTAAACAGGGATAATAATACCTACTTGCTTATTCACAATGAAATTATCATGATCAGGTGAGATCATTCTTGTGAAGCTATGGAAATTATAAAGGGCTTTACAAGCATAAAGAATTACTGTGGATGACCTTAAGGTCAGGATGGAAGTCAACTCTAGTTGGAATAATTGTTCCAACAATTATTATGTGATACCATCCATAACTCCTCTCTCAAGACCTGCTACGAGCCCCCATGAGGAGTTATGCGGGTCACACAGGGATTTGTGAAGGAGCAGGCTTGCGAAGCCCTTCGGGAATGGTCTGGCTTACGCTTCCGGGAGCCATTGACCAAGGCCTATGACCATAGGAGCAGGGTGCCCCTGTCAGGAAGGAGTCACCCGCTGATCTTCATGGAACCAGGTGTTTATGAGGTGGGCCAATGCCATGCTGCCTGGAACTTGCCAAAATATAGATAGTAGCTTATGCCTTTTGCTCAAAAAGGAAAAAAGAAAAACGAAAGACACTTTGGAGTATATGCTTTATTAAACCTCAAGTCAGATGTTTCTTTTGTGATGCTCTTGTGTGACAGTGAGGTGGAGTCTATCGTGCGCTGTGGAGAGATTGCCGACAGCACTGTCCATGTGAAGTGCCCCCTGATTGTGCAGGAGGGAGGCAGGGAGGGCTTGGGAAAACTTGAACCTGCCCTGAAGTTCTTAGCAAGTGATGGTCACTCACGTGACTCTCTCTGTGCATATTCTCTGATCTAGGAGTTCGTCCTTTGTGCCAGGCGCTGTGCTAGGTGATGTGTCAACACTGGGGAGGGTGGGGTTTTTGGATCTCAGGAAGCTTAGAAATACACTCCTCCATGAAGTATGTGTTAGGTACGTGTGTTAGGCAGTGTAGTATGCTGTGGGTACAGAGATGAACAGCGAATTCCAAGGAGCTCAAGTCTGCGCAGAGAAGACAGAAAGGGATCACGGGCTGTGGTCCTGGGAGAGTCAGGGGGTACGGAGGAAGGTCTCCTTTGATTGGGGCAGGCACGAGTATCCTGGAGATGGTAATACTTGGAAAGAGTGGCAAAGTAATTGGAGGAGTTAGGTGGGTGGAAGGATTGAGGAAGGATTTCCCTCTATAAAGCATAAGTAAAGGCAAGTAAGCCTAATGGTGTGTGCACAATGGCTGGGGAGCTGCATTAGATTACTCTGAAAAAATTATTATTCTAATACTCCTGTATGTAGTTGATGCATTACCTTATTCCATTGTAGATCTGTGGCTCTCAGCCTAGCTGAACCCTTCACCCCTCACTCCCAGGAGTGTTGGCAATGTGGCGTTTTTTGTTAATAGAGTGATTGGGAAGCCCTAGTGGCATCCATTGGACCCAACTGGAAATACTAGTTGGCCTCCCAAAGGAAAGACGCCTCTGTCCCAAATCCCTACGGCGTCCTCCTTGAGAAACCCTATTAGGCAAAATCCCATGATGAAACAAGGAGGTGAGCACGCTTGCTATTTTGAATTAAGGCACGAAAGCCAAGGCCTTGGTTTGTGGGCCCTCAGTAGGGTCTGGAATGACTTTTCTATAAGTAACTTTCATTTGAAATTTCTTTTGCTTTTTCTGGTTTCCATGTCTTATTGCTGTTCTGTCGCATTCTAGATAATACCTTAGTAGATGACATCTTTTTAAAGAGGAAATAGTTAATTCTCCTCCTGTTCTTGAGTGGGGGAGCTCCATTAAAGAAACAGCCAGCCCTTTCTCTGCTGCTTCCCTCCCTTCCTCACTAGATTGCCAACTGGCTGGCTACTTGGAGAGAAGGTGTTTGGTTGGCCTGGCTCAGTCCCTCCTTTCCAGTGGTATCTGTCCCTGCAGAGAGTTTGCCTTCTGATTTGTGAGGTTAGTGGTGGTGTGGGAGGCCTGCATGTTTGTGACTTAAACTCATTATAGGAGTGTTAGCTGGGCCGTGTGTAAGGTGATGTAGTCTGTGTACTGCACAAAGGGAGCAAGTGGTGTCTGGAAGCCTGCCAGAGCTCTGCTGTACCCAGCCCACTGTGCTGGGAGCTAAGCTGTTCTTCTGCTCATTTGAACAAGAGCACTGTATAGACCAATGGCCGCCATATTGCACAACTCCAGAGGGCACCTTGGTATTCTTATTGTGTTTCTACGTCTGGTGTTCTAGGTCTTGTATGTTCTGCCTTGATAGTGAGCAGAATGTGTACATATCCAGTTATGCTGTTCTGTGTGGGGCTGGTTGCTAGTAAAGCTGACATTTTGATCCCCATTGGTTTGACTTGCTTCCTGTTTCATTCCAGTGGATGAAAGGGGTGTTACTTACTACTTTACCTGGTCCTCTGGTTTCTTTAGTGAAACAAGGCTTTTGTGGTCTGTGAGATCTAAATTTTGTCTCTTACACATAGACTTGGTACGTGTTTGTGATTACAAGTTCACAGCATAGAAGAGCATAGAGTTTGAAGCTCAAGTGTCTCTTCACCTCCCCCACTCTCCTTTTTATAAGTTACCATTACTGATGCTTTGGGGGAGAGTTTCAGATTCTTTAACATTCTGTCTTTTTAACAATGTGACCATTGGGGTGCTCAGTTGGCTCTGTTGGTTAAGTGTCTGACTCTTAATTCTGGCTCAGGTTGTGATCTCAGGGTTGTGGGATTGAGTTAGGTGTGCTCAATGGGGATTCAGCTTCTTTTCCTCTCTCTCTGGCCCTCCCCATGCTTATGCTTGTGCATGAACACACGCACTCTCTCTCCCTCTAAAATAAATAAATCTTGGGGCATCTGGGTGGCTCAGTTGGTTAAGCAACTGCCTTCGGCTCAGGTCATGATCCTGGAGTCCCAGGATCTAGTCCCACATCAGGATCCCTGCTCGGCAGGGAGTCTGCTTCTCCCTCTGACCTCTCCCCTCTCATAGTCTCTCTCTCTCTCTCTCCCAAATAAATAAATAAAATCTTTTAAAAAAATAAAAAATGAAAAAATCTTTAAAAACATGTGATCACATTATATAAGTGTTGCAACTTTTAACATTATATTTTTCCATACATGTACATTATAAATTTAGCTTTTAAAAGCTAATATATTTTAAAGATTATTTATTTGAAAAATTTTATATAATAATAATAACAACTGTAATACTTAAAGTTGAGGCTCACCATGTGTCTGCTTTGCTCTAAGCCCTTCATATGTCTCATGACAACGCTATGGGGATAGATACTCTAAGTGCCATGTTTCAGCTCAAGAAATTGAGGTACAGAGATCAGGTAACTTGTCTGAGGTCATGCAGGGCAAGGATGTAACTTTGGTGTTCGAAGCTAGGTGTAATGGCTTCAGAATGGGTATTCCTAGGTCTATTTGATAGCATATGGTATAAAATTCAAAAGGTGCAAAAAGTTAGTGATTAGAGGGCAAATGAGGTTCCTGTCCCTTTTCCCAAAATTCTCTTCTGTGGGGAGCCCTCTGTCAGTTCATTGGGAGCCCCTTGGGTATGCATGCCCACGCTCCACTGTACACCCATTAACATAAGGCAATACATGGACATACAATTTTTTTTTTTCTTTATACGAGTGAGACACAAATACAGCTGTTGTCCATCCAGGTTAGCCCTGTGATGCTGCTTCCCATCACCCTCTGTTTAGCCTCTAGCAATCACAGTTCTACTCTTTGTTCTATGTGTTTGAAGAGTTTAGATTTAGATTTTAGATTTTAGATTTTTAGATTTTACATGTAAGTAAAATCTTACAGTATTTATCTTTGTGTCTGGCTTATTTTACTCAGCACTGTATCTTCTCAGTCCACTCATGTGGTCACAGATAGCAGGATTTGCTTCTTTATTAAGGTAGGATACTCTTCCATACCACATTTTCTCTATCCATTCATCCCTTAATGGGTATTCAGGTTGCTTCCATATCTTACCTTTTCTTTTTAATAGTTGCATACTATTATACTGTAGGAATGTATCATAATTTATTTAAACACCTCTCATCGTGATTTCCAATAGCATGCTATTCGAAATAATGCCACCTCAAAGGTGTTTCTGTTTGTTATATGCAAATATGTGCAATCATGTAATGACACACGGGAATATCTGTATAGTATATTCCTGGAAGTACGATTGCTGGGTGAGAAGGGGTGCATCTATAAGCTTTTTATGGATCTTGACAAATGATCTTCCCACAAGTCTGTGCCATTGTGGGCTCCTCCCAATGTCTTTGTTTCCTCAGTCCCTTGCCAGCATTGAATATTATCTCAAATATTGTATTAGTTTGTTAAGTGATGTCAGTACACGAAAAGAGGGAAATCAGCAGTGTTTGGAGTTAGTTATCTTTAGCTAATCCAGTCTTGATAGTATTCATATTCTTGATACTATTCTTTATAGTATTCAGTACTCAAGAAGACTGATGTGCAAGTTATGCAGCTACTTCCCGTTTTCCTAAGAAATGTCTTCCATTCTTTTCTTTTAATCATGCAGTTACTATGAAGTTTTATTTTTTTTTTTTTTAAGATTTTTTATTTATTTGACAGAGACAGCGAAAGAAGGAATACAAGCAGGGAGCATGGGAGAGGAGGAAGCAGGCCTCCCGCTGAGCAGGGAGCACCATGCAGGGCTCCATCCCAGGACCCTGGGATCAGGACCCAAGCTAAAGGCAGACACTTAATCACTGAACCATCCGGGCACCCTGTGAAGCATTTCTAAATCAACTTTAGGCAAACCACCTGCACCATGTCATCAACACTGGGAAGCTTCCTAGAGGGCAAGCAGTAACTGATTTGGGAGTCTGGACTTAGTGTCCTGTAATACACAAACCAGATCACCATGCCAGCCCTTCCTTCCAAGGTGTTAGCAGTGCATAGCCCCCAAGTGCTGGGGGGCACTATGGGAACCCCAGCTGCTCCAGAGAGCGGTGCCATCATCAGGACAGTCAGCTCATGCTGTCATCCCGGAATTGAGACCGCTCCATAAGTCACTCTGGGGCTTGTGCTTTTATCGTCGGTGCTGTGTTTTGAGAGTTTTCTAAGGAAAAGCCGGTGCTTTGAACTGCGCACACGCAGATTCCATTTCAGAGTGTTTGGGCTCCACATGATCAACTCATGCTTACTTTCAAGCCTGAAAGAGCAGAATATCTGTCTGATCTGCCTGGCGGATCTCAGATGGTGTTGTGTGGAGTAAAAGGCTGCTTGCAAAAGGAAGGGAGGATTTTGTATATGGGTTGAGGGGTGCTGTGCCTCCATTTCCTTGAGGCCCCAGGCCTCTGAATGGCTGTTGGGCGGTTCGGGAGGGCAGGGGTCCCCAGGAGGTTTTCCATGTTGAGGTCCTGGCTGGGGTCTGCCGCAGCTCTGCCATGTGCTCAGTGGACACCCTGTCTTCTGTACAGTCAGTTGTCCACGTGATGAAATACGGATGCACGGTACTTACCACTGTCCAGTGGTTGACTTGGAAGCTGTCATGTTTTGAGTTGTTACTTTGGAATTTTGTTTTCTAGTCATGTTCTATTTTAGCCTTTTGCACTTACTGTTACTACAGAACAAGGAGCTGATATTGTCCCCCCCCCCGCCCTTTTCAAACTGAATTGACGACTTGTCAGCTTGCTGACAACAAGCCAGAAGCTCGTACAATAGGGAGAGCCTAAATGGAAACTCTTTATGCTTATAACTAAAGTGATGCGAGTGTATATTCAGTATTCATCACACCGTTCAGGTGCCTCTTTCCCCGCACATGTCTGATTGTGAGGGTTTGCTACAAAGCTCTTCTCATCTCCTAAATCTTGACAGTAGAGCTGCCAGTTGTATTTCCACATTTCTAATTAAGTTAGGTTTTCATAGAGTGTGGAAGAAAGGGTTTTGAGGTGACTTGGAGTGTCAGTTAAAAATCATGTTGTGGGGTACCTGTGTGGCTAGGTGAGTTAAGCCTCTGCCTTCAACTCTGGTCATGATTTCAGGGTCCCGGGATCGAGCCCCGCATCAGGCTTTCTGCTCATCGGCCTGCTTCCCCCTCTCTCTGCCTACCTCTCTACCTACTGATCTCTCTGTCAAATAAATAAAATCTTAAAAAAAAAAAAATCATGTTGTGATTCTGGAAAAACTTCCTTTGGAGGCACTTGCATTTTCCTTAAAGGGGTATTTTCCATGCCAAGTATCTTTGATTCACCTCTGTGTGTGTGTGTGTGTCTAGGCTTAAAAAAACCAGCTCTTGTGTGTAGCATTTTTCTGGCAGCTCCCTAACAGGTAGTGATGTGTTACTCCTGTGCTACTTGATATCTGTGAGACAGGGTTCCTAGAGACTTCACTTAGAAGTCCGTCTCCTGTGGTCCCTTTGATGTCTGTTTTTCTTCCCAAGTAAGGCTCCTAACTTTTTCAGCATTTCTTATCATAACTCTTGAGGACTTGGCTAAATTCAAACACAGTTTTTAAAAATGTTGATTCCTTTTACCGTCATCAGTTCATTTTATGTCTAAAGCTACTGTATCTTTCAGATAACCTTTATAACGGGTATGGCGCTGATTCCTTACGGGTTGGTGAGCGTAGTGCCATCCTCCCAGAAGCTGATTTTGTGGTCTGCTGCATGTGTGCGTGTGTCCCGTGTGTTGAGCTCCACTTCTGTCGTTCTCAACTGAGGATGAAAGGGTCGATTCAGGAGAAGGAAGATGGATGACGGACGGAAAAAGAATTTGTGTTTTTCAGATCACTTTTCTTAAAAGTACCAAAACTGGTCATTTCTGCATAGTTAGCTGCTACCAGCAACCAAGCAATGTCCTTCTCATTGTAATTTTGGCAGCTTCTTTGTAAGGCTCCTTCTGGGTGTATGAGAAGGGTTGGGTGGTCTTTGGGTGGTCTTTGAGGAGGGATATGAGGAAACCGTATGTTCTCAGTTTACCTCTTGTCATGTCTCTCTGTGGCTTCCTTCTGCTGGGTGTTTTGGTTCCTGACTGAACTGGAGAGGCTGGCTGCAGAGAAGTTGAAGAGTTTTACCAAGTGAGTCCTTCGAATCCAAAGGGAGATAGAGACGCTACTCCTGCGCATTTTCTCTCTCAGCTCCCTCCTCCCCTTGCTGGCACTCATCTTCCTTCCTTGATTCTCTTCTGAGGAAGCTCTTGACTCATTTAAATTATGGAATGACTTAGGACCATTAAAAATGCAACAGACAAAGGCCTCCCTTTGTAAGTGCATAGGTGAGTGATAGGGCCAGACTCCTCACGTCCTGCAGCAGAAACACTACCAGCTGTCATTGTGTATGCCACTGTAACACACTGTTGCATTTCGTCTCTAACTGTGATGAGGGGAAATGTGGCCAGAAGCAGCCTTCAGAAAGCTCTTTGGGAATGAGAGGCTGCTTCTGGTGTCATTAGGTGTTTGGGGATTTTTCTAATCTTGACACTGGATACTTAACACACTTTGTTTATTGGGTTGACCCTCTGCAACCAACCATTCTACTGTATCCAGGAAAGTCCCAGGGGACGAGTGTCATAGGGTTTGTTGTGTGCATACTTGCATATGGACATGGACACACACAGCAGGTGACCACTGGTGGGCCTTCATGCCCAAGAGACTGCTCATGGTCTCTCCATAGCAGGAAGTACCGCATTTCCCTGAAGTAAACCTCAATGTTGTGGTGATCAAGATCGAGAGTTCCCCAGAAGGTGCCTTTTTTTTTTTTTTCACCTTATCAAAGACCTTATTTCAAATTTCTGTGAAAAAAAAAAAAATCAATATTCCCCTATTGCATTTGACATATCATCTATGAATTGACTTCCAAAGAAAGTAGTTTACAAATGTACTAGAGGATATTATATTTAACAACAATAGCTTCTATGAAATGAATAGTTCTATTTGTCAGGCACCAGGGTAAGTGCTTTTAAATGCATTATTAGCTTGTCTGCTTTTCACAATAACCTTGTGAGGTAGATGCTATTATTATCATCCCTATATTTTAGAAGAGCACTGTGGGGCTTAGAAAGATTACCTGCCCAAGGTCACATGACTCTAGTAAGGGGTGATATCAGGCTTTGTGCCCAGGGCTGTCTGATTCCTGAACATCAACTCTGAAATTCCTCAGGCAATGCTGATGGGGTCCCAGTGTCTTTATAGGCAGAACAGGCACCACTTTGCAGGGGCAACATAGCTTCCCAGTGTCGCTGCCTAACGACTTGTTATGGCTGTTAATTGCATGCCCTGGAGCTGAATTGTCGGACAGGGATGACTGGAATTGGAAGTTGGTTGGCAGGAGAATTATTTTCCCTCCTATCCTCACTCTGCTTCACTATCCCTGTAACCTAGGGCAACTTAGGTTACAAAGGACAACATTACCAGAGAGCTTATTATAAGGCTGCTCATACCTAGATGATCAACATCTGTGCAGTGCTTTCATTAAAGACAAATACAAACAATAACCACTGAACTTGTTTTTATTTTTAATGTGCAATCTCATTGCTGCATACAGTACTCTCAGAGCAACCGCACTTGGTTAAAAGAAGTAGGTACTCAGGAGACAGCTTACTATAATGAGTCAGTTTCCACATTGTTACTGAACAGGACTTTGTGGTTAGAAGACTCTGGGGGTTAAAAATTGCTGTAATTAAAATTCAGTAATTGGCAGGTTTGCACAAAATACAGGTTTTTCTGTTTTGATTCTAGAAGAGCCAGATAAGGACATTGTATGTATGAGTTGTGGTTTTTATTTTTCCCACTATATTTTTCAGTGTCAACAAATTGAGCCGTTAAAATTTTGTATGGGGGGTGCCTGGGTGGTATGGTTGGTTAGGCAGCCAACTCGAGCTCAGCTCAGGTCATGATCTCAGGGTCCTGGGATTTAACCCCACATTGTACTCCCCACTCAGAGGAGAGTCTGCTTGAGGATTCTTTTTCCCTCTGTCCCTCCCCACCACTTGTACTTGCGCTTTCTCTAAAATAAAAATAAATAAATCTTTTTAAAAATTTTGTATCATTATTCATAATTGGAAGGTAAACGAGAGGTCACACAGACAGATCTGCGTTACTGCTGCAGGAGGGAAGAACAAAGCTGCCAGCTTCATGCTGTGTTTGGAGTTAGGGCAGAGTAGAACACTGTGGGGTCAAGAGGAGACCTTTAGACAGGAGTACACAGACCCATAGGCTACTAGTGAGTAGGTGAGGGGTTTGGGTGGATTTGAGGGAATCAATTTCCAGAGCTCAACTTCCATATATATTTTTTCCTTACTACTTATTGTCTCCTTGTCCATCTTCCCTTTCCTCAGTAGGTCTTCTCCCGCTGAGAGTAAGGCCCATGCATCCTCAGTCATACTGGGGTCCTCTTAAGACCCTGAGCTAGAAAAACTCCTGGGCCCCAAACAAAGGGATGATTGAAATAGTGGTGTTGGTGTTGATGAAAATTAATGACTCTAATGACAGGATAACAAATACGTATGCATTTCAGGTGGCATCCAATTCTTTATTTTCCACAAATTGAAAGAGGACTTAATGGAGTTGTCAGTTGATCATTAAAAATAATTTTGATGATAGATCACCCTGAGATTGTTTCTGTCGTATGTTCCAGAAGGAATTCAAACTATTGAGGAACATTATTACAACACATTTAAATTTCCGTGTAGTTATTTGTGTGAACAAGTTTTCTCAGCCTTTAGATTAATAAAGGGGGAGGGGCAGATATGAATAAAATTGATGAATTCTGTCTCATTTCAGCAATATTCATCTACAGATGCATGATTTCACTGGAAAAAGTATTTCATTTGTTAGTCCTTAAGAGGTGCATTTCAGAAGCCACTAATTTTTATTTTTAATAATCATTTATAAAATAATATAGTATTTGTGTTTTTATCATTTGTATGTGACTAATAGTATAAATCTAGAAGAAAAAAATTATGAGAGTCTTATGGTCAAGGGAAACTAAATGCACATTTATGTTTTTATGTGTGTAAATCTAGAAAGACACTATGGCCATAAAATAATTTATATGTATATTTTTCATGCTTTCTGTGACCATAAGATGTTTACACACATAAAACATTTTTCTGTGACTTATGCACATGTATTTATACTTAATTTGCACAGATATTAGAATGCTTAATAAAACTTTCAAACAGTAAAAATATTTTACACTGAGACCAAATTTGGTGGGGGAACTGGGATGGAACTATAAAATCAAACAGAAATTTCTGTTTTTCAAAGCTTTTTAGTTTTTTTTTTTTAATGAAAAATGTTAGATGACAAATAGTTCTGGTGTTTTGGTTTAGTTGAATTCAGTTTAGAGAATCATGTTACAATTCAGTTTTCAGTTGTCATAATATGATACCTTGGCAGTTAGATCCTCTCTAACTATTCAAACTTGAGCTGAAAAATTTCAGATGTCAACTTAAATGTGTGTGAGGGGAAGTGTAGTTGTAATTCTTTTAGTAGGCATGCAAGCAAAAACACTGGGAGAAGATGGAGAAAAAGCATCATCTAGTGAGAACCAGGTACTATTCATCTGGGAATACAATATGGAAGAGATAAAGAGCCTTAAAATCAGGAGGGCTCTGGAGCCTTTTGGGGCCACATGAACAAAGGTGTTTGGAGGAGCATTTTCTATCCTAAGGTTGTGGTGAGAACTTTTAATTATAGTAATAATAATTTATTATTTAAATGTCTGCCTTTATTCCCTATAATCATGATTTCTTTCATATATATGGAGGCATGTATATGTGGGCTGTGTGTGTGTGTGTGTGTGAATGATCTGGTATGCTAGTGAAGAGAAGGTTTTGGGTCCTTTTGTTGGACAAAGGTGAAAAGCAGTGAGCCTGGGTTCCCTCGCATGCATTTCTGTGCTGGAAGAAATTGATTAAATTGAGCAGTGAGTAGGATGAGCTTCTGACTCGTTAAAGCCATTGGGAGAGAACAGATCTAGAGAAAAGATACTGTGTTTCAAGGATCACAGCAGTCTTTTCCAGATCGTGTGTGCTTGTGTGAACAATTTGTACGTAGTAGGAGCCAGGTCCGATTGTGTACTAATGTCTGATGGGATGCCACAGACTCTTAGAGCCAACTGAAAAGCTGAAGGTCTTCAGCTGGTCAGGGTGGGAGTTGGCAGATGGTGTGGTCCTGGCCATGGTTCCGACCACACCTGGCAAGCCCAGGCAGGGCAGATCGCAGGTGGAGAATCAAGAGGGAATCCGTGTGTGCTAGGGAGGGGTAAGGAAAGGTGTGGAGGAAGGAAAAGCCTGCCCTGGAGGGCCAGAGTGGTCATCTTGGAGGTATGCGTTGGGGCCCAGTCCCCCTGTTGTCAGTCCACACAGATACCCTACTTGCTCTCTTGACTTATTTTGGTCACCGCATTGTTCGATACACTACGGCCTTTCCTGGGGGCCATTTTCCACTTGGAAGTGCCACTAGAAATATCTTCCGTGGTGTTTTGCTGGGCCAGTGCCAGCCCTTGGGCATTTCCAGGCTTTGTCTCAGCCGGCACAGTCGTGACTGGGGTATAGAGCCGGTCTTTGTAGTGTGTTCAGAGTGTGCGGGAGCCTTTGGGAGCAGGTGATTCCTAAATATTAACTATTTGGAGAGCCACAAGAGATCCCAGTGGAACCCTTTAGAACTAACTGCTGACTACCTTTAAAAGAGCCATGCAGGCTTCAAAGCCACTTCTGTTTTGCTCCGTTATTAATCTCTTTAGGAAATGATTCCTTTGGGAACTGGGATAAGAGGACCTGCTGCCTACAAAACAGCTGTCTGGCCACTAAGTCTTTAGAAAGAGACAATGGAAAATAATCTAATACAACAAGGCCTATTGTCCGGAAGCGACATTTCCCTCCTTCCCTTGAGTTCAAACACTTGTGTTGAAACATGGAAAAGTAATTATAAATTGGGGGCTAGGGAGGCCCCTTCTCTCTTTTGTGGTTCCTTTCTCACCCAATGCACAAGGGAGATCATGCTTTTTCGCGGTTTGTTTGCTCCCTGGTGTTTGGACAGAATCCTATAAAATCTTGACACTAAATTAATCAGGCAAATGTATAGAATGTCAGAGGGATTACATTGGATTCTGGGTAATCATCGGTTGGCCTTTGAGCAGTTGACATGCCAGATGTCTTTGGGGTTGGTGAAATGATAAATGTCCATGGGATCTGACTGTTGTCATGAAGGGCTCACAGGAGATAATTAAGCTTCTTTCTGGTTCCCAGGTTTTGTTGCTATCTAAGACTGTGTCTTTTAGGGTAAAGTCTACCTATATAGGGGTCCTTTGGGACTATAGGCTGTCATTTTTACCGACGCATCTGCGGAGCAGAAAATAAGATTGCACACTTTGTGGTTGAAAATGTGGGGAAACATGTAAAGAAACAGGACCAAAATCCATCTATGATGCCATTACCAGAAATAGCCTACTATTATTCTTCAGTGTTTCCTTTGTGTCTTTACATTTTTTAAATGCATTTGATGCATTCTTTTTAATAACAGGATCATATAATATTTACCATTTAGTATTATGGTTTTTCTACTTAATGATAGATTGCAAGCTAATGAATTTATCTTTATGACACAAGATAAATACTTGAAAATGTGAATTACTGTAATTTTAGGCAATTAGTGTAGTCCAGCTTTAGAGGAGCAATTGCCCTGATTTTTTACCTTGGTTTATAATGCTGGCAGTGAGTATCTAAAAGTCACTTTTTTTTTTTCATAAAGTGGAAATGAGGAATACCTGGCCTTCATCTGAGATCAGGTCTAATGGTTCACTTTTCACTAGAGATAGAGGACAAGCTGTACCAGAAATTTGGGAAAACTTCTTTACAAAGACATAGTGCAGGACCTAAGAGAGAGTGGCACATGAAAGTGAGCCCATGAAGAAGAGATAAAGCCTCTGGCTTTTCTTTTTCTTGGAGTGTTTCTCTTTTTTTTTTTTTTTTTTGGTGGATATTTCCTGTTGGGCTGAGTGAATATTAGCCTTCTAGATGGAGGACATTTTCTTTAAGTTGCTGTAAAGAATCCCGAAATTCACAACACTGGCAACTTACTGGAATATTTGCTTAAATTTCATTTGGATAGTGTTATAGGCTGAATTGTCACCCCCTGAAATTTATATGTTCAAGTCCTAATCCTTAGTTCCTTAGGATGGGACTGCATTTGGAGACAGAGCCGTAAAGAGGTGGTTAAGTTAAAATGAGGCCTTGAGGAAAGACGGAGACAAGCTGTAAGAGACTCTTAATGATAGAGAACAAACTCAGGGTTGATGGAGGGATGTATGTAAACTAAGTAAAGTTTAAATTAAAAAAAAAAATGAGGCCTTTAGCGTGGGCCCTAATCCTACTGACCGGTGTCCTTATAACAAGAAGAAATTCAGACACACAAAGAGACACAGGGGTATGAGTACAAAGAAAGACAACCATGTGTAAGACACAGCAAGAAGGCAGCTGGCTGCAAGCTAAGGAGAGACCTCAGAAGAAAATAATTCTACAAACACCTTGATCTTGGACTTCTAGCCTCCAGAACTGTGAGAAAATCAATTTCTGTTGTTTGAACCACCCACTCTGTGGTATTTTGTTTTGGCAGCCCTAACAAAATGAATAACGCAGCAGAAGAGTCATTTGACATATTTGGGGATATGTTTTCCAGCTATAATAATAAATGGAGAACATTTCCATGGGGTTGTGAAGAAATGACCTTAAGAGGGCAGGGCCATAGGACAGAGGGTGGGGAGGACCTAGTTGGATGCATGTTTTTGGCAAAGCTCTAGCTACTAGATGGTGTGGTTGATTCATTGTGTTCCCTTACATTATTATGCTTTCTATCTCACATTATTTAACATTATGTGATTTTCCATGGATCAAATATTATATTAAAGATAAGGGAAAAAGCACTAGATGTTTAAAAAAAAGGGGAAAAAAAATCCCCTTATTTACATGGATGATATTTAGTGAAATAAAAGAAGATATTGTCAGAATTTTTTCTTATTACTATCATTTATATAGTTTTTCTTTTCAAAAGATAGTTTGTTCTGGGAAGCAGGTTGTAATTGTATTCATTAGTTATTTCTTTATGGGAAATAAGTCAATTATCTTTTCACTTAAGGGGAAAATGAATATCAGAAGTGAGCTATTCAGCCTTGCCAATGTGATAAGAAAATGCAGAAGCTTACACCGTTGAAGCGTGATCATCCTGAAATATCTGTGCTACAAAGGAGGGTCGGGGACTGCTTGTGAAAGTTCTTCTAATATTTAGAATTGAGGAAATTTACCATGCTCTGGAGAGTAAGTTGTGGGTGTTGAGTAGAAGTGGATCTGACCTATGTTCATGTCACTTTAACCTGTATACGTGTGTGTGCGTTCCCACGTGTGCTTGTGTGTGCATGCGTGTGTGGATTTGTGTGCTGTGACTGTAGAGATTTTTCACATGGATAAATCCCATTTTAAATGCATGGCAGTGGTTGCAAGGTAGTGTCTGATTAGATCATTGTGCTAGAAAAATACTCTTTTAAGCACATACAGTCCTGCTTCTGAGTGTATGCTATTCTCTGAGGCAGTAGCTGACAATATTTCTGTGTATCTCAGTAATTATTCATGGGGAGTGTTTGGCTTTAAAAATCTGGTTTTAAAATTTCTTAGATTACTTGAGTACTCTATCAGGTTTTCTGGATGCCTGGGATTTCCCTTTTAGTACCTAGTTAAGAATATTTCTTAAGAAAGTGTTAGTAAAAGGTATTAAATATCCTTTCCCTCTTAGGGTATTCTGAATATTGCTTGACCTTTGTGTAAATAATCAAGGTCATCATTATGAAAGCAATTCTTGTTCTGGAATGTAATGATGTCTTTTGGAGCTATTGAGTTAAGTATAGTTTACTCCTACAATAAACCCTAAATATATATGATTTTTGAATGTTTTCCTTGCCTTTTATACTTTTTCCCTCTATTTTGCGATCACATCATCACCTCTAATTTTCTTTGCTGCTTTGTAACCCCTTTGCCTCCTTGTAATTTGCTGCGTATGCTTTGCTTGTGGAAATGGAGATTATTATAATTGAGCTTAACAGTGGTTGTGTATAAATGAGCTGCCTGAAAACGCTCAGAAGCTCTGCTTCAGGAAAAAGTCCAAATGGAGTGTGTGATACCTTCTTGAGTTGTTGACCTACTCAGATTAATACACTTTTATAGGGTGTCTGTTGTGGGTGAATTCCACCTAGTCCTGGCACTGGGCAGTGCTGTGAATTCTGGCTGGAGAATCACAGAAGTGATTTGTCTCCCTGCTGTCTTGCCAGCCCTGACCATTTTGCAGCTGAAAAGCAAAAGTTCTGTTTCTTTCAGTCTTGATTTAGTACCTTCCAACAGAGACCGTGATTCTTATCAAAAGCTGCGAGAGAAAGGCAGGGCGAGTCCACAAACGCCTAATTGAGGCTCCTGGGACTCATTCTACATCCCTTTGCTATCAACAGGATGTGTTTCAAAAATTTCCTCCTGGAGTCAACCACAGAATAATTTATAATCCCCTCACCTCCCCCAAAGTGCTTCCATTAAAAGAGCAAATATCTGGTTTGTAGAATTCTCCATTTAATCGTTCAGAGTTTTCAATATCTTGCTCTGAGTGGCATTTTATTTTTGCTCTATAAAATTTCATCCTTTTATCTTTAACTACTGATGTTGCTTGGAAAACTAGAGTGTCAGAGCAGTGGTGATAAAACAGATGGATGTGTCTCTTCTTGAAAGGACCACCCAGGGTGCTGGTTATTTTTCTTAGGATTGCCATGCTTAGCTTGCAATTTTTCTTGGATTTCTGACTTAAAACTGGGACAACAGATGTACCTGATTTTCCCCCTCAGTGATTTACAACATCAGCTATGGTCAACACTTACCTTGCCTAATTCCTGGTATTGCTTAACTGTGTTTATAAAGGACATTTTTGTATGTATGCTGGCATTTGGCCCAAAATGAAGAGTCACTTTCTCCAGAGACTTTGACTTCTACAGCTCCAAACAATATATCCAGGTGAAAGCACAGATACCAGAATGAGTGTGATGGATCTGAGATGTAAAGACATTTTAAACTTGATCAGTACCTGATATTTTACTTATAAATACCAGATAACTTTTATTCCAAACCCAGGGAGTATTTTTAAGTACTCATGAATAATAGTATTTTTCTGCCAGAAAATGTGACATGTGGTGGAGTCAATGATTCAAAACTCATACAGTTTTCTACTTTTGATTTAGGTGAATCATGATCATGACTGTATTATGTACCCAAGTCAATAGGTTTTTAAGCGCAGGACAGTTGTGAGGTATGGAGGGTGAGGAAGGGCCAGTGAGATACTTACTGTCCTACAAGAAGTTTTAATTTTATAGTGATGAAATTAAGACACTTAAGAAGATCTTAGAGATTATTTAGTGTAATACCTCTACCCCCCACCCCCAAGAAAAAAATCAAGGCCCAGCGTCGTTCATTGAATTTAAGTTGACTCTAGTTGCATTTGAACCAGCAGCTGAGAAGATAGTGAAAAGGCTCAGAGGCATTAAAATGAACCATAAGAGTGACCTAGGACAGTTTTGATGATTGATATCTTAAAGTACATTCCTTGACTATATATGACCCATCTCACTGGAGTTAACGGTCTTTGCTGTTCTTATTTTGCCATGAGTGTTTTAAATGAATAGGCTGGTTTTCTAATGTTTGTTACAGCATTAGCAAATTCTGAAATCAAGTGAGTTTTTGTTTTTGTTTTTTTAGCCATGCCCTTTGTTGTCTTTCACAAGACTTACTCTTCTTGTAAAGGTGGGACTGGCCACTGGACAGCTGTGCACTGGGAAGTTACTGGCAACCTTGGCCTAGACTGAATTCAGGCCACATGGCCACTGGCCAGAAGCTTATTAGCCAGTTTAGCTCCTTCACCACCGGCTTCTGTTTTTCTGTTTCACTTGCAAATGGAGGTGGTTCTTCTGGTACAACATAAGTTTAAAAAAAAAATTCCTTGGAAGACCTTGGAAAGGGGAGGCAGATGAATGATCAGAGTTCCTGGTTTTGTTCCCTGAAGAATAACAGCTCTTAACTGAGATCCTGGGACTTTGGTCCAGCTATAGGCCATTAGACTGAATGAAATTTTGTCCACAAATGAGTTCTTCTATAATTGAGAACTACTGGAGATGTGTATGATGGGAACTTTGAAAATTTAAGCCATTTTGCTTATTAGATTTTAAAGCAGATATAATTATCGGAATATATTCTTCAAGTAACTGTTAGGACCTAAGAGAAGTTACTTTAAATATGTAATCTGTTTTTCAATAATACTGCCATTACTGAGAACAGGATTTTATTACAGCCTTATAAGGTCACACTTTTTTTTTTTTTTAACTTTAAGGGTTGTAGTTGGGTTGCTATAACCCATTATCTTGAGGGAATTGTGATTTGAATTTAAAGTCAAATGTACTCTTAAGCATTTTGATTTGAAATAAACTATGTGCTCTGAAGCCATCTCAGGGACAAGGTTGGGCCAAAGTAAATTATGAAGTCTTCCAGAGTGGTTGCTTAAGAGAACAAAACACTTATTCTTGGCAGTGTTTGTTTTGTTTTTCTCTTTAATGGCATAGTTCTATTGGCCAGACCATCTTATGTTTCTCATAAGCCTTTTCATTTCCCAAGATACCTGGTTCACGTTGTATACTGATCAGTGGTGTTTAAAGGGTTCTCACTTTCAGACACAATACTGAAAAGCAGCAGCAGCCTAGCATGTGATTTTCCTCTTGGAAAGAGAGAAAAGCTAGGACAGAAATGGTAGGGAAGAGTGGCCTGTTGACTTACTCTTCATTTGCAGGAGTGATATTGTAGGTTGTGACTCTGCCACAGGTCCCAGAAGGTGGCATTGACTTCAAGAGTAGGGGTCACAAGGCATTCCAGTGCTTAGAATAGGGTGAGAAGGTGAAGAGGACGTTTAAGTATTAGGTTTCTTTGGTCATCTTTGTGTTTTTGAGTGATTTCCAGATGCTCTCATTTACCTTGGTATACTTCTTCTTTTTAAAAATATTTTATTTGAGAGAGAGAGAGAGCCTGAGTGGGGTGAGGAGCAGAGGGAGAAGCAGGCTCCCCACTGAGCAGGGAGCCCGATCCCAAGACTCCAGGATCATGACCTGAGCCTAGGCAGATGCTTAACTGACTGAGCCACACAGGTGCCCCTTCCTGGGTATACTTCTGACAAATTTAATCTTATGCTTAATTCAGTTCCTCAGAGAAAGATACAAACTTTTTGATTTTCCTCATGTCATGTTAAGAAATGGACTTGATGTTTAAATATCCAGATAAGAGAATAGAATAGTAGTTCTCTTATTGGAGTTTATTGTAACCCAGGGAATGAAACCCGCCTTAGAGACACGTAGTGGACAGTTTTTGTTTGTAGTCGTAGATTGAAAGCCAAGTTGATATGCTGCTTAATATTAGTATTAATTAGAGTTTCTGCTGAGGTTAGTACTTAAACATTTTTGTATTCCTTAATAGATGGTTCTGTGTCTCATGAGGTTTTAAGAACATATCTATCACCAATAAGTGACATTTTCCCCAATAGTCTATAGTGGAGCTCAGGCAGACCCTAGTTGATATTCTGGCTTTGCCACTTAGCGGGTGTTTGAGCCTTTGCCTCCTTATCTGGATGAAGGACTAATGTACCCCCCTCAGGATGGCTACGAGAGTTAAATGAAGTAAAGGATGTAATGCATTTAGCACAATGCTTGGCATACTTAATGCTCTGGAAAGGTTTTTTAAATTCATTGTAAATATTGAGCATGAGTCAGGCTGTCTGGACAGTTCTAAGTCTGGTTAGGTGAGATGGAGATCTGTCTGTTTGATTTTAGATAGAGCACATAGGCCTGGAGTATATTTGTATGAATGAAGTAAGGCACATGTAGTATAGTTCCTGGCACAGGAACTGAATTCGTAATCCAGACAGGTTAGAGAACAGCAACGGTGATTACTGTTATTTATCCCATTTTCTAAAAGTCTACCAAATGCATATCTTATTAATATGGCTATATTATTAATTATTAATATGGCTATATTATTATTGTTTTATAGTCTATACATATAGACTATAAAACAATAAGAGGTTACAAATATGGCTATATTTAGACTGTAAAAACAAAAAAATATATATATTTACAAAAACACTAAGTGAAAATGTTCAGGGTAATATTACCATGATCCGGATATAACTCACTAGTGCGCCTGTGTGGCACAGTCGGTTAAGCCTCCGACTCTCGGTTTCAGCTCAGGTCAAGATCTCAGGGTCCTGAGATTGAGCCCCTTGTCGGGCTCTGTGCTCTGTGTGGAGTCTGCTTAAGACTCTTTCTCCCTCTCTCTGCTACACATGCTCTCTTTCTCTTGTCTGTCTCAAAGAAATCTTAAAAAAAAAAATAACATAGACTCCTTCAAGGTAGGATCTTTGTGTGTTTTGTTTATTGCTGTCTCCTCAGTGAAAAGTGTCTGAAATATAACAGATGTTCAAAAAATTGGAATGAATGGATAAATGTGTACTAAACCCATTTCAGAATGTGGCTTGCCCATTCCCTTGCAGTCCTAACTGATTATGAATTTTTCCATGGCATAGTGGCTAAGAGTATGAATTCTGGCCCTAGACAATTTCAGCTCATATCCACTTACTGGCTCAGGACTTTGGAGCAATTATTTACTTCTGTATGTCTCAGTTTCCTCATTTGTGTAATGGGGTGTAATTGTACCTACCTCATTTGTTTTATTATGAGTATTAAATTAATGAATATTTATAAAGCACTTAGAGGAATGCCTTGCCTCTATTAAGCTCTATGTAAATGTTAAATGATTAAATTAAATGATGAGGTATTAAATGATTAAATATTGCTTAAGTAAATAAAAGGGACTTCTCTTTGGTTACCACTGATTGTACCAGGAGTGGACATCTAACCCAGAGACTGACCTTGGCTGACATTGACATAATGTTGGCCAGCCCAAGAGGAGGAGGTAGGTCAGATCCCTCTCCCGGGAAGGTATGCGTGGGAACTTGACTAAGTAAGCCAATTAGTTGTGAGAAAGTCAGTTTACGACCCAGAGAGGAGGGTGGATATTAGAGGATGCATGCCACAGGGGGTGCCATGGGCGAGGGTAGCCGTGAGAGTGGATCATGTGGTACAGAGAAGCGGAAGAAGTGGAGAGGTTGGGGAAGGCTGTGGTAGGGGGGCTGCATATATGTCGCATACATTTCTTGTTCCCCCACCCCTCATCTTTTTTTTGTTTATATTGTAACTTGAGTGAAGCTCTGTTCTTCTGAGACAAAGGACCTGGGGTGATGAGTCATGCACATCAGCTTGCTTGGCATGTCTTAATTTGTTTCCCTTTGGTAAATGGTTTTTTGTTTAGGAAAAAACCCACCTGTTCTAGGATGTGGTAGTAGAAGTGGCCATAGCTCCAAGAGAGGACAGGTTCACATTTGGCCCCAACACACTCAGTGTTTTATTGCTTACAGTGTAACAGCACAGAAGTCTGTTACAAAGCAGTATTGACCCCTTCAGTGAAGAGTTAAGTATCTGGGTTAATTCAGTAGTGCTTGGGACCATCATATGTTACCATGGAAGTGACTAGATCAATAAGAAAATGTTAAATTGTGTTTAGTATGGCTTAAAGCAAAACAAAACAAAACTAAGGTAGGGAAGCATTTAGTTTGTTTTGGGAAGGTTTTCTGTAATATTGGGTAAATTTTAAATCAGGTGAGGTTTAGGCATTGTATGAATCAGAATTCTTTTTTTTTTTTTAAGATTTATTTATTTATTTATTTATTTGACAGAGAGAGAGAGAGAGAGAGAGATCACAAGTAGTCAGAGAGGCAGGCAGAGAGAGAGGAAGAGAAGCAGACCTCCAGCTGAGCAGAGAGCCT
Source organism: Lontra canadensis (assembly GCF_010015895.1). NCBI lineage: Eukaryota > Metazoa > Chordata > Mammalia > Carnivora > Mustelidae > Lontra > Lontra canadensis. The sequence goes on from NW_022630996.1 coordinate 29,802,542, forward strand.
GATGCGGGGCTTGATCCCAGGACCCTGGGATCAGGACCTGAGCCGAAGGCAGAGGCTTTAACTCACTGAGCCACCCAGGTGCCCCCAGAATTCTTTTTAGTTGTAATGATAAAAACCCGACTGGAAAATGTTGACGGATGTAACCAGTAGTTCAAAGGTATGGCTGGCTCGGGGCAAAGCTGTATTCACGAGGTTATGGAATTTCTTAGGACTTGTTGCTTTTGTTCCCAGTCCGTGTGGTTGGGTCTTTTGGACGAGAAGGGAAGAGACCTTCTTCCCCCCAGTGTCTGTCCACAAAACTAAGTGAAAGGACGCAAGTCTGCTTGGGTCACATGCTTGCTTATAGATTTACCACTGTATCCTGGGGGATGTTGGCTGTGATTGGTCCTGTCTGGGTCACATGCTTCCTCTGAGGCACAGGGTCTGTGTTCTCCTGAGTGACAGCCCCGCCAGAGTATGCAGAGTGGAGGAGGGGAAGTTTTCTAGGGGAGGAGTGTTGGCAGGAGAGAGATTTCCACTCCAGGGAAATGAATGGCAGAGTGTTTGTTATTCAGGAAACCACTCCTCCAGAGCTCTACTCTCTCCATGCCAGATAAATGAGGTTTCACACTATTTGGAGTTACTTGCTCTCTTTGGAAACATGCAGAATAAAAATTGTGCATTTAAAAAAAAAAAAACAAAAACATTACACTATCAGTTTTTAAATCAAATTTTTAATATTTATTCTATAATGGAAATGGGTCCTTTTTTTTCACTAGCTTTTTAACCACCATAATAGTAACGATGTACTCCATTTCTGCCCTCCGAATCTTAATAGGAAAGTTGGAACCAGTCTGGATGGGGAATAGCAACCATGGGTTCAGAATACTCTTTAGTTTGGATGCTCAGGGTGAAGGCTTTTTGTCATCGTTTGCTTACAGTCACAGTGGAAAGAGATTCTTGGCATTAAGGTCCTCTGGTTTTGTTATGCCACATTAACCGAGACGTGTAAATGTCATAAGTGAACTATTGATATTGCTTAAGTGGTCTGGAGAGATTGTTCCAGAGCTCAACTGTTTATACCCAGGAGAGCTTAACCTATCTTCTTCCATAAATAAAGCATCCCTTATATCATGTAAATTAGCCCAATCTCTCTAGACAGCATGGACTGCATTTTGTTTTACCCTAAAAGGCTCTGCTGCATGAAATTCGAATGCAGAATTAATAAGATGCTTTTGTGCCTCACAGGTTGGATAAAGACAGATCCTGGGATCAAAGCACAATCCACTGGTAACCCTTTCTAGTCTAATGAGAATTTATAGGAAATAGCGCCTTCCATCAGATTTTCCACACTAGACGTGAAAGATGTATTGAGCTTTCCGTCCCGTTCACACGTGCCTAGCCAGATTGTTCTATGGTGTTCGGTACCAGGTTAGATGGTGTGGTAGAAGAATTGGATTCTACCACAGGCTTATGTCCCATTCAGTTTTCTAAACAAGCCCAACAAATCCACTAGTTCACGGAAGTCTCTTCTCAGCCTTTTCTTGCATATTGGATTTGTATGGGTTGTAATAAATATGTTCAGTATTCTGGAGATCTGTGTGTATGGAGTATATTTGAAGAGTAACTGTCTGTCTCCTGGTAGACATCATAACAGGAAAGAAAACAATGGAAATGTGCCACTGATCGGCCTTTTGTGTATGTGTCGGCTTTCAAGTCCAGTTTTTAATTATTAAAATTGGAAGACTCACTTGCGTGATTAATTCTTTCTCTGTACCTGCACAGATTAGGGACATGTGTGTATCAGAGTACAGGAAGTAGAGGATCCCCATGGTGACCCTGATGGTGGGCCTTGGGTTCGGCCTTACAGGACTCAGAGTCTGTGGTAGCGTGTGAAAATACTTGCCACGCCTGCATTCTCAGCAAAGTCTGGTGAGCTCTAAGCTGATGAATGCAACGATATGTCCTTTCATGGAGGCTATAGCCAAGTACAAGCAATTTGTTTAGAAAGATAAATGCACAGAAAGCTAAAGTTTAACAAATTGATTGTTGTTCCCCGCTGATGAAACATTCTGTTTTCTTTCCTGCCTTGGCCCCTGACCTGGGGCTGGGGCCATGACAGTGCCTGTGAAGGAGACCACCCAAGGCTGTTCAGATTTCTGGGTAACCTCTGACTATATGTTCAGATTTTTGATGGTTTACTAGGAGATTAAGATAGTTTTTAGAGAAACCAGACAGGCCGGTAGGCTGCCTTTGTGCTAGCCACTCCTTTTCAGCTGACTGAGAGAGAATTCTACATGTCTTCCGGTCTTGCCTCGATTCTTTTCCCCAGACGAAACTTTCCCCAGTAATCTCCAGGAGCCTGCAGGGGGTGTCTGCTGTCCGAAATCCCATGACCTGTTAATGCTTTTAGAGCTAGAGATCACCCTGTCTTGTTGGGTTCTCTGGTACTGTGTGGCTATACATTTGCCTCCCCAACTCAATATTATCCCACCAATTCCGTCTATGGAGTGTCTTCTCAAGAAATATTTTATTATCTTGTTTGATATTTGTGAAAGCCATTTGGGAGAGATTGAGAAATTTTAGAAAGAAGTTTAGAAAGTTCAGAAAGAAGTTTAGGAAGCTCTTTGGCAGCAGGAGCCTACATTTGCAGATGAACTGAGACCTGGAGATGTGGCTCTGGACTCACCTAGTTAAGGGCCATTTGCTCTGAGTGCCAAGTGCCCCGTGATGGACAAATGGAGACTTGCAAAGGTGAGGCACAGCTCTTGTTACCTAGAAGCTTTCAGTCAGACCAAGAAGAGAAGCTGGGCACTGTTATATAAAGTATGTGACAGTTTATTTTGTGGGAAGTGGGAAGGGAGTATTGTTCGGTGGGATAAGGAAGGCTTCTAGGGGAGAAGGGTGTCATACATGTACTGGATTTCAACGTATGGGCAAAACTTTGCCAGATATAGGACATTATTGTCAGGGAGATAACAGAGCAAAAGAAATAAGGAAGTACAAGGCTGTATTTTGAGAAGAAGAACTAGGATAATTTGACTGGAGTGAGAAGTTTGTTTAGAGAAGCAGAAAGAAAATAAGTCAGAAACTCTGGTTGGGATCAAATGATGGAGGACCTTGATGCTAGACCAAGGATCTTGGTGGGGCCAAGAACATGGTGGAGGGAGGGACCAAAGCGATAAAGGCTGGGTGGTGACCATATAGGTGGGAGCTACCAGGGACGCGGAAAAGGGTTAAGAGGCTGTTGTAGAGGTGTACCTGGTAAGTCCTTGGACAGGGGTGATGGGAAGAAATGTTAATATCCAAGAGAGAGGGAAGGAAAAGGGTACAGCCCCAGGATATGATGGGATGGTGGTGGGTTTTTATAATCTGTAGAGTGATATTGACTTGGAAGGATACTGGAGCTTCATTCGAAGAGAAGATAACATACTTCTGAGACACACACGTTTGTGGTAATATACCGGGAGGTAGAATCTCAGAGGGCCTTGGTTGTACTCAAAGAGCTAAATTGTGGCTGACCCTCTCTTCGGTTTCTGTAACATCCTCCATAGCCTCTGGTATAGATCAGAACACTTTACCAAAACATAATGAATTCAGTGATGAGATTCTTTTAGTGGGTTTGTAGTAACTTAAATGAAGCTGGGCTGAATCCTATTTACACCATAGTTATAGTAAAGAAGACCCAACCAGGACTATTTATTTATTTATAAAAAAGATTTTTATTTATTAGAGAGAGAGGTAGAGTGCACTAGCAGGGGGAGGAAGCAGGCTCCCCATGGAGCAGGGAGACCGATGTGGGGCTCGATCCTGAGATCATGACCCAAGCCGAAGGCAGACAGAGGCTCAACCAACTGAGCCACCCAGGCGTCCTCAAACCAGGACTATTTAAAATCATTATGCAGGGGTGCCTGGGTGGCTCAGTGGGTTAAAGCCTCTGCCTTCGGCTCAGGTCATGATCCCAGGGTCCTGGGATCCAGCCCTGCATCGGGCTCTTTGCTCAGCAGGGAGCCTGCTTACCTTCCTCTCTCTCTGCCTGCCTCTCTGCTTACTTGTGATCTCTGTCAAATAAATAAATAAAATCTTAAAAAAAAAAACCTAAAAAAATATTATGTATCCATATGATTTTTATTTTTTATTATTTTTTAAATATTTTATTTATTTATTTGACAGACAGAGATCACAAGTAGGCAGAGAGGCAGGCAGAGAGAGAGGGATAAGCAGACTCCCTGCTGAGCAGAGAGCCCAATGCGGGGCTCGATCCCACGACCCTGGGATCATGACCTGAGCCGAAAGCAGATGCTTTAACCCACTGAGCCACCCAGGCGCCCCTACATATGATTTTTAAAGCACTGTCAGAGAAACATCCTTTTATAACTAAACTATTGAGATGCTAATTAAAGATAGTTTTCAGCCATTTATTACAAAAGATTCCTTATAGACTTTTATTGGGCAAACTTTTGGACTTTTCCAAGTTTATTAAAATGTGATAGTTTCTTAGAAATTTTCAGGATTTGACACTGTTAGCCTTAATAGAGAGATTTCTTATATATGAATAAATAGAATTCAGCATTTTAACAGACTTTGCAAATGTTATTTTGAAATGTAAATGCATACTGTATGTATTTATTCATATAGAGGAATATAACTGGTCACCTAAAGATCTGGTGAATCTTAAAAAAACAACTTGTGAATTATATCAAAATGGTGTAATCCATTGTCTTTGGGAGTCCCAAAGTCTACCCAAAAAGCATAACAAAAACAAATGAAGGTATCACTTACCCAACCGTATTAAGTACTAAACTCACTGTTGTATCTCTGTTCCAACTTCATTTGTCCACAAAGTATTTATTGAATTCATATATGTACTAAGCTGTAGACAGATGTAAGTAAACCTGTCCGTAGCACCAAGTCCACCCAGGTTTCTAGCTAGAAACGTGGGCATGACCCTGATCCATTGCTTCCTAATAAGTGTGTTTCTGAGACCAGCATCATCAGTGTCACTGGGGAACATGGAGGTGGGACCCAGCAATCAGTTTGAACAAGCCTTCCCTCGGGATTCTGATAAACGCTAAAGACTGAGAGCCTCTGGCTCTTAGGGCTTCCATGGAGAGAACTGTATGTCAGTGTTAATAGTTCCCTTTTAACTATGTATTTTATTTTATGCACTTAACGTTTTGAGAAACATTCCTGGGCCTCAACAGATTGCAAAAGTGGTCTATGACACAGAAACGATCAGTTAGGATCCTGTTGGCCTGCCTACCTCTCCTTCTCCCCCTTCTTTTTCTCTGTAATCCATCAGTTCACCAAATCCTCTGGATGCTCTTGTTGAGGTACCTGTCAAATATTCCCTTCCTTCTGTGTCCCCAATGTTATTAACTTAGCTTAAAACTCAGTTCCTTCTTTAGCTATTGAAATCACCACCTAAGTGTCCCACCTCAGCAGGTTTGCCACTCCCCCAACCCATCCTCCCCACTGTAGCCAAAGGAGTCCTTCTAGGTATGAATCATGTAACTCATCATTGGTCACATGGGATCAAGTCCAAATTCTTTAGAATGGCTTTTAAGAAGTTTTCAGGGTCTCAACCTTGTCTGTATTTTCAAGGTCTCCTCACTGTATTTAGCCTGAGCAGGAAATACCCCACAGTTCTTTAACTGGACCATGACATCTTCATCTTTCTGCATTCGACCCCCTGGAATGTTCCTCCCTTTCTTGCTTGCCTGGAGAACTTATATTCACACTTAAGTTCTGTAGCCAGGTGGTCCTTAGCAACCCAGGCTGTGCGAGTGGCTCTGTTCTCTGAGCTGTTGTAGTGTTTTTCCTTCAAATAATCATTCCAAAAATGATCCGTTACATGTGCTGCCAAAGTGAGCATTCTAAAAATTATTTTACCGCAGAGTTCATATTTGCAGAATCTTTGCTACCCAAGGAAGACCTTTCCAGCAGATTACTTAGGTGTGTAGTTGCTACAGAAGGGTGCTTGTTCAGCCTTAAAATGTTCTTACCTCTGGAGAGCGAGCCGACAGCTGGTACAGAACCTTGTATGGCATCATTTGGGGGAGGGAGGAGAAGATGATGTCTCCAGTGGCCACCACAAGGAGGGGGTGCGATGGGCACTCTGTAATTATTCTCATTGTCTCGTTGCCAGGCTGCTGGGGGCCAAAACACATTTGAGGTGTTGTGGTTTGAGCTCTTGTCTCAAGTGATGGGAAATGAAGATGACTGGGGCTCAACCACAGTGAATAACTTTAAAAACATTTGTGCCCAGCCTCCCAATATAAAAGTCGAACACCATCATTATCAAAATCTAAGAAGATAGGAGAAAAGTGTGAGGGGAAAGAATTTATATGTTGTTCTGTCTCCTAGTGAAAATTGCTCACTATAAATTATTTTAGTTTTTTAGAGACTTATTTATTTGAAAGAGAGTGCATGTATGTGCAGTGGGGGGAGGGGGAGGGGAAGAGGGAGAGAGAGAATCTCAAGCAGACTTCCATTGAGCTTGCAGCCTGACGGAGAGGGCTGGATCTCAGGACCCTGAGTTCACAACCTGAGCCAAAATCTGAAGTCAGATGCTCAATCGACTGACCCATCCAGGCTCCCTTCACCATAAATGCTTAATATATGTTTTAGTGGCTACATGAAATTCCACTGAATGAATGTGTCTTCACTTATATAACTCCACTGTAATGGCATGTTAAGGTTATTGTCCATTTTCTTCCTTTATAAATAAAACTGCATTGACTCTCTTGAATTGCATGTGTTTGTGTGTGTGTGTGTGTGTGTGTGTACTTGAATAGTCTTTAAATAATCTCTCTAGCCAAATATATAATTAAGGATGTCAGTAACTATTCTTGAATTCTTTTTTTTTTCAGTTTTTATCTTAAAGATTTATTTATTTTTGAGAGAGTATAAGCAAGGAGAGGGGCAGAGGAGGAGGGAGAGGGAAAAGAAGAGAATGTCAAGCAGACTCTGTGTTGAGTGCAAGCCCATCATGGACCTTGATCTCACGACCCTGAGATCATGTCTTGAGGCTAAGAGTTGGATGCTTAACCGACTGAGCTACCCAGGCTCCCGGGTTTTTATTTTAATTCCAATTAGTTAACATACTGTGTAATATTAGTTTTAGGTGTGTAACATAGTGGTTCAACACTTCATATCTTACTTGGTGCTCATCCTGATAAGTGCACTCCTTAATCCTCATCACCTATTGAACGCACCCCCCACCCCCATAACCAACAGTTTGTTCTCTATAATTAATGATCTCTATTTTACCGTGAAACATTTATTAAGAAGTAGAACAATGCTGGATAATTCTCCCCCTACACAGTAATATAGTCTCCATATCTGCTACTTGGGAAAACGACATCATATAAAGCAACATTTAAATAATTTTATATGCTTTTTATAGTCTATTATAGAATGTCATGCTTTGTGAGATAAGAGAGGAACATGCTTTAGCTTTCTGGCTCATTAATAAAGTGTAGTTGTAATTAACCAAATACTAAAAAATGAGTATAGTTTATAATTCTTTGCATAAAATTTTTGCCAAGTTAAAATGTAAGCTCAGATGTAATTTTCTTTTTTTCTTCATTACCTCACTTTTAAGAAACTCAGACATTTTTATAGGTTGTTGATGAAGTATCTCATAATAGCCTGGTAAATTCCAAGGGTACAGTTCTTTTGGATTAAGAGGATGGGGGAGGATGGAAGGAGAGAGCCTACTGTTTTCTGGGTTCTGTGCTAGATGCTGTGAGAGAGAACCCCCTCCCCCCCAGCCATCCCGAGAAGATGGCATTGAGATCCCCCATTGTAGAGATGAAGATGCCAAGGCTCAATGAAATTACCTTGTTTCAAAGTTCTGTGGCTTGTAAGAGACCCTTGTCCCTTAGCCTCCAAAGCCCATGTTCTTTTAGTTACATCTAGGTGCCTCAGGGCCCATGAACCCTGTGAACAAAAAAATGGACTATGATTTTTGTGTGGAGTGATGTCATTACTCTAGAGCTGGGCTGTCTCCATGTGTCTCTTTACATTTAAATCTAAATAAATTTAAATAAAAGTTAAGATTCAGTTTCTTGGGGCACCTGGGTGGCTCAGTGGGTTGAAGCCTCTGCATTCGGCTCAGGTCATGATCTCAGGGTCCTGGGATTGAGCCTCGCATCGGGGATCGAGGGGGAGCCTGCTTCCCCCCCTCCCCCCCGCCTGCCTCTCTGCCTACTTGTGATCTTTGCTGTCAAATAAATAAATAAAATCTTAAAAAAATTTCTGTTTCTTGGCCACGCTACTACATTTCAAGCACTTGATAGTCCCATGTTTGTAAGGGTTACCACATTCGATAGTGCAGATAGAGCACTTCCATCGCATACAGTTCTATTGGATCATACTGGTCTGGAGGCTGCCTCTGGGGAAAGTCCTTAAAGGCTCCTGTCCACTGTCTTAACAGAATCGCTAATAAACATATAAATACTTCTTTGGGACTTTGACTTACACTGGATCTTAGCCAATCGCACTCTTTCTAAACTCTAGGATCTCCACTGTCCACATTCTGGGGCCTCCTCACTGAAAGACCGAGAAGGCTTGCATAACCCAGTGCTTGGGAATTGCATCTTCACCATCACAGTAGCTGACACAGAGTATTACCTCAAAAACATTTTTCTTAAATAGGTTAGACCGTAAGAAGGGTAGTGTTTTCTGTTTCTTTGCATGAAAAGTTCTAAACTGTCATTCTGCCAACTACAAATTATTATTTTAAATTCAACTAATATTTTCTCAGCAGAGAGTCTTAATTCAGTCTTAATTAATAAACCAAATACTGATACTAATTAATTAATAAACCAAAATGGGGAGGAATTAGTGAAAACTGAAATTCAGGATGTACTTTGGTGAATTTTGAACATATCAACATTAAAATCCTCAGTAATCTGTCTTCAGGAACTTTTTGGACACAGGGAATAGACTTTTTAAAGGACTTTGCGGGGGATACATAAAAGGAGTTGTAACTTACTGTCTGCTTATTTTCTTATTATGGCATTTAGAAGCAGTAGGACAAAAAAGGTCATTTTGCCAAGTGAGGCAGCATTGTAAAAGGAAAAAGTACTGTTCTGTGGAGCTCTAAAAAGCTATGTAACCTCCCCGAGCTTAGTCAATTTCCTTATCCATTTCTCCGTCAATAAATCGGAAGAATGCCATCTGCCTTGCTTGTCAGAGACATTGGCAGCGGCTCAAGTGAACTCACGGATTTGGTAGGGCCTGGGAAACAACCAGTGGGGTGCACATGTTAGCATGGCTTCGTTTCCTGGGGCCCCTCTTGTCTGCACCGTTCGTGAAATCTGAGCAACAACAAGGTATTGCCCGAGGCCTGGCTCTCCCAGCACGTGTTCGGCTGTTCTGCGTCTCGGACATACGCTGACAGTGAAGGATCTTGTTCTTAATAGAGGGTCAATAGTGATATGATTGACATGATGAAAAATACTTTGTTTGAGGAGGAGGAACCCTGGTGCCATGAGCTGTCTTCCTTTTATGAACTCGTTCACCCTGAGCCAATATTCCTGGGAGATGAGAGAGTCTTTATCTCATGGAGGAATAAATACCAGTCTCCGTCTTAGCACTTCTTCACCAGAGAACAGTTGTCTTGATATGTAGTAGACAATACTCTATGTATCAGTTCCTCGCTTTAGTCGTGAAAGGAGGAGGTTATTGAACACTTTACTAGTGAAGTCCAGAAGGACATTGGGACAAATGCAGAAGTCATTGTGGGATTTCATATTAATCTGCATTTCAGAAAGCAAGTGGGAAGACAGAAGAGTCATTCAAACAATATGCACGCAGTATGGAGATGTCGCCCGTAGCTGGGGAGGCAGCAGATTCTTGGGAGTTACTGTCGTTCTCTACTTTCTTCAGGTGTAATGTCACTTACCTGACCTAAGTAAAGATTCCTTATTCTTTTTACCTTAAAAAAATACATATATACATATATGTGTATGTATGTGTGTGTGTGTATAATATGCCACGTCATTAGTTTGATAGTGGCAAACTATCAAACTGATATAGATCAGCTATATCACAGTGTCATCTATATCACAGTGGTTCATTTTTATTATTGCTAAGTTTTTAGCCTGGATGCTGATACCACTGAAATGCTGTTGCTTTCAGTCCTGAGAAGGACGTAGTCTGCTGCCTTGCACACATTGCTTGTTGGATCAATAGCTGGGGTTGGTAGAAATTGGAGGGTGATCTCTTTGTTTTGCCAGGACAATGTGTCCTTCACACACATCCCACATTCTATATTGGAACTGGCAATTAACTTTGCAGTTGGAATAATGTTATAAATAATGGGTTGGTTCCCAGAATGGCCCACCAAACTAAATTAACCCCTAAAATGGCTCAGCTGATAGAGAAACAAATGTGCTAGGATCTGAAGGTGCTCTCAGAAACTGACTTAGAGCTGAATTTTACACAGTCAATAACTTAAGTTGGTAAACTGGGAACTGCTTACTCATTTTTTAGATATAAATTCCAAATAACATGTCTGTTAAGCTTTATTTCTGACTTCTTAGTGTAGGAACTTCTTCCCTTCATAAAAACTTTAACCTGAAAGCTCAAACAGTTGAAATCAGGTGACTGGTCGAAGCTGAGCTAAATATAATGTCTGCTTTATTTGCCAGAGTTTTGCTAAAAAGCACTGTGGCTTTTAGATTTCTTTTCTTTTGATTAAATGCAGTTTTTAAAATGGTCTCATTTTATTGATTCATACTGGTTTTCCTTTGTTGTAAAGAAAATTCTCTAAAAACTCAGCAAGTTGGTATGTGGTAGTGGTAACCAAGGCGTAAGTCTAAGAATTTATTGTGCTACATCCTGCAAAGGTAAATACCAATCATTGTAAAATACTGTTGAAGTATAAAGACTATAAAGATAAATATTTCCTGTCATTCCAAACTCTGTAGTCTTTAAATTACTATTGAAACTGACACTGATATCTTATGTGATCCCTGATCCTCTTTGTGTTACGGTTTTGAGATGGTCAAATGCAAAAATATGTTTAAAATCTTACTACCTGATAGACGTTTACCCTCACAGGATCTTTGCTTGGTTAAATGTTGATGTTTTCCTATTTTACTCAAGGACTTGAGACATGTCCTTTAGCTTGGTGGCTGCAAACTGTGAAAGTAGTCCTGAGAGTCAGTCTTTGGTATGTTTTGAGTGAGGGAGGAGGTTTATTTGGTGGCTTAAGATCGGTGACAGGCTCATTAGGAGGGCCTATGTCTCTTCTCTTTATTTTTAGTTGAATGGAGGAAACAGAACCTCATTAATGCAAGCGGAGAAATGCTGCACACGTTGCCTTCCTGTTGGAATCTGTGACTTGACCCCCATCACACAGCAGCACTGTGTCTTTAGGCGGTCTGCCGTGTGGCATGTGGGGCCAATTATCATCACCATGACTATTTCATTTGATGGGAAAATCTGTAGTAAAACAAGAATATTAAGTGTGTTTGTTAATATTGACGTCTTTAGGAGCCAGCTGTGCCAAAACTGTTTATGGCTTATATTTATAAAGTTTATTAAATGCTGATCCTCTGTCATGGAATGGTCTTATTGTCCATTTTCTGAGCTTGTACTTACATAGTAAATGGAAGAGTTGTTTTTTTCTTGAGCCTTTTTTTTTTAAATTAAAGTTGAGCATGTGCCTTTATATAAATAGAGCATTTGAGAAAATAGCATTTATTATTCCTTTGTATGCCTTTTAATGGATTTTAGTTTCTCTCTCCGTCTCAGAGGCAACTGGGCATCCAGTAATTGCATTTTAGCTTCAATCAGCAGGAGTTTATTTTCTAAAAAAATAGCAGCAGTTTGGTGCTGTAGGTAAAGATAGGTGGCTCTTCGTTCTGCATTTGTGTGTGAATGCTGTTTCTCCCATCCTACTGAATCTCTAGCCAGACCCGGGTACCTTTTCAATAATAGATCTGTGTGGGTTGTTGGGTCACGGAAACCTTTATGTTAAATGGTACCTTTCTGTCCTCTGTCTCTCTACTTCTTGGTAAACTTCCCTCATTATGGAAAAAAGACATTTCATCGGATAAAAACAAAGCAGCCAAGCTCTTTGTGAGACAAGCACTCAGTGACTCATGATAACACAACTTCATGTTTGCTGGATTTAACCGCAGCATGAAAATGGGATTCGGGAAAGGATGCTACACTAGAGCATATGACTCAGAGATGCATACTGATCATGGGCTCTAGACAGAGGGTGTCCATCTGAATCTCGAATGTGCCTGCCTTCCCGTGGAACTGAAAATCAAGTGGATCCTTCTGCAGCTGTTTTTCCCACCCGAGCTGGGTGACAGTAGAGGTATAGGAGGTATGCTATGGGGTCCCTTCCCTTTTATTGCTAAGTGATAGCTGCTGGATTTTGAGTAAGTACCTCACGTGCATTGGTTTATTCACCTCCTACAATCTTCTAAGGTAGACACTACGATTGTCATACACATGAGGAAGCTGCCGTGGCGAGAGGCTGATGTAGCTATTGAGTCTCGGCTGCCAGCTCAGGGTCAGGTGCTACAGCCCCAGGCTTGAGCCGCTGCACTGTCCTGGCCGTGGGTACGCATCTTTGCTGTTGGAACACGGCTCTAAAGAAGGGTGTTGCATCACCTGTCCTAGGAATTGGCCCCAAGTGTAAATCAAAGTATATGGAATCAAGTTACTCTCCCCAGAGTTGAATGTCACGTACTTGAGAGATATTGTGCTTAGTGGAGATAAGGAAGCAGTGCTCCCACCCCGCACTCACTGATTCTGAAAGACCGGTCGTGCAGGGACATGTGTGACTGAAACAAATGGACCTTGCTGAGTCTGTCAGCATCCCCAAGCCACCCGGAGCCAAGTGGTGCCTTGTAATTAAGTTGCGGAGACACTGTCAATCTTGTTAATGTTTTAGAAGGCAGTGGCTAGGAAATGGTGTCTGAATGTTTGGAAGCCCTGAGAAGGAACTGCCCTCACACCTGGGGGCTTGGAAAGTCCCGGGGAAGTCAGGCTGGGGCTGAGAGCTGTGGGCAGCACTGGAGCAGAGGACTTGGAGCTGTATGGGAAACTCAGAGCAAGAGCTGACAGAGGTGAGCTGAACCCATGTTGGAAAAGCACCTCAGGGAAGACAGTGAGTGGCAGCTAAGCTGCTCGGCAGCCCAGCATGTGGAGGTTTGCATGGGGAGCAGGGATGACTTGCTGTTGAAACAGTGGGCTCTGTTTCTGTTGTTGAAGGAAATAGTTCACAGTGCTTCATGAGGGGGGAGAAGAGGCAGGGTTCTCTCTCAGGTGAGGGTGGAGCCTGAGAACCACCTGACTCGAAGCGTCTGGAACTGGGTGCCTGTGGAGAAGGACTCATTCATGAGGTGGAAATAATTGAGTCAGTTGCAACTCTTTACCCATAAATTATGCAGTCACTGGGTAATTTGTCGCCTGATATTTCTGCCAACTATAATAAAACAATATGCCTTTACCTCTGTAGTTGTAACATGTGATGGACATGTTGGGAAATGCTTGGTTATAGAGGTAATGTTAGGGTCTTAGGAGGAGAAATTCCTCAGGCAGGCAAGTATTTCAAAGCTTTGGAGTACGACCTATGTTCATATGCAGACTTAGACTCCTACTCGTTTTGTTATTTTAGGCAAATTACTCAACTTCTCTCAGTCCACATTTTCTTTCCTAAAATGTTGGACAATAGTAACACACAGAGTGCTTTCGTGAGCATGTGAGATGGTGCCCGTGAAGCAGTTTACACCTTGTTTTGGTCCAGGGTAAATGTTGAGTAAATGTCAGCAGCTGTCGTCTATCCTCCGTCATCCCCATCAGCTGAGTTTGCAGCCGCTGAACCTGGCCCAGAAGCCTCCTCTGGGGGCTGCCCTGAGGGCGTGTTTCAGAAGGCTTGGAGTACTTGCCTGTTGATGCGTGGAGCAGATCCGGTGTCTTGGCCTGGAAGCTCTTTCTGTTTTCTTTACCAATAGCTTTCATCCTTCTCCCAGATGTCCCGAGGCCAGGGAGTAGACATATCAAAAATAATATCTTCTAATGAGGACTAGGTTTCTTTTCACAGCTTATGTGAAGTTTTCTTCTGTCCAGGTTGGAACAGATGATTTCCCTTTAATAGTCTTCTTTAATCTTCTCTAAGATAAGGATACATTATATATTTTTTATAATGTTCTCTCCCTTTCTTTTAAATTTCTTTGTTTTATTTCTTTTTCTACACTCTTTTTTTTTTTTTTTTTTTTAAATTTTTTAGTCACTCACTTAGCAGAGAGAGACACAATGAGAGAGGGAGCACAAGCAGGGGGAGTGGGAGAGGGAGAAGGAGGCTTCCCGCTGAGCAGGGAGCCCGATGCCGGGCTTGATCCCAGGACCTGGGGATCATGACCTGAGCCAAAGGCAGATGCCCAGCCATTGAGCCACTCAGGTGCCCCATCTACAGAGTCTTTAAGAAGACCCTAGATTCTCACATACAGGGGGTTATCAGACCTACGTTGGCGTGGTAGCAGAAAAGTTATCCTATGTGCTTTGAATCTATACTCTGAAAGCCCCAGTTGCCAAAAAGAGCCAATGGGCTCAATGCTTGAACATAGAAATAGTGATGTATTCAAGTGGGAAGCTAAGGATCCGTCATGAGGGAGGGACAGCACTGACACTGTCTTGCAGAGCCTGGTGATGGTCTTGCAGCTGCATCATCCCTTATTCCATATATGTTAAGAAGTCCTAGCTCCCTGTACACTGGCATGAAAAATTTCCACAGAGAGTCTCTGTATCCACATGCCAAAAAGAGATGTGTTAGCAACTGGCACTTGCTAAGACTTTGAAAAAAATGGATTACATAAGTGGTGTTCCAAAACTCAGGTACAGAGCAAGACAAAGCCGTTCAGCAGTCAAGAACCTGGTCCCAGCAGCCCACCTGCTTGGGTTGAAGCCCGCTCTCCAGTTTAGTGATTGTGTGATCTCAAGCTAGCCATTCCACCTTTGTGTGCCTCAGTTGACTCCTTGTAAAATGAGACTATTCACTGCGATCTCCGAGGCTTGCTTTGAAAATTAACTGAGTTCACATTTATAAGGTGTTCAGAATAATGCCTGACACTATATAAATGTTTGTTAAATACTTAAATACTGAAAATTGATGCGTCGTGTGTATCTGCTGAGCCAATTGGTCTGCTACTGCAGAAGACTAAAATACAGGCCAGCACTGGTTAGGTCGATTATCTGATGGATTCCATGAATGCATGAAATCGAAGGGCTAATAATTTGAAACTGGATATATTTCATTGATGAACTGTCTTCATTCCTAAGCATGATACTTCAGATCTTCATAATAACGTGAAGCCACTTACATTTTTTTTAATCCAGTTCTGAGGCATTCTATCTCTCTGTATGCACTTGAATGTCTGAAAACTATACATGTCTTAAAAATAGTGGATCGGGGCGCCTGGGTGGCTCAGTGGGTTAAACCTCTGCCTCTGGCTCGGGTCATGATCTCAGGGTCCTGGGATTGAGCCCCGCATTGGGCTCTCTGCTCAGCAGGGAGCCTGCTTTCTCCTCTCTCTCTGCCTGCCTCTCTGCCTACTTGTAATCTCTGTCAAATAAATAAATAAAATCTTTTTAAAAAAATAACAAAATAAAAATCAGTGGATCTGTTGAATGTTGCCACTCCTCCCCCAGTAAGGCTTTATTTGATGAATGCTGCAGTGAAAGGAAAAAAAAAAAAACAACTTGGTTATCTTTGAACAAGGAAATATGATGATTCATGGGTCCACATGAAGGTGCTGAATCTGTGCTCTGAGAAGTATAAAATCAGTGTCTGGGACTGAGGCGATGCTCCACCTGCCCACTGAAGGCTGGAGCCGCATGCGCGGTGGCCAGAGCCTTCCCCTCAGCCCTAGGGAGTTGGACTTCTGGGCCACACAGAGGCTTCCTTGCAGCCCCAGACCCCGGAGTTAGTTACCCCTTAGTCCAGTACCTGTGTGTCCCATCATCACTGAATTGAATTTGGCATTGGATTTGTACTGACATGAACTTAGAGGTAATTCCTGTAAGAAGCCTCTACCATTTTAAAATCCGGGAAGAATAACTGGGGCAGGAATTTGTAACCAGGGAGCCTACAGACAGAATTCCAAGGTCTCTGCACTTGAATGGGGAAAGAAAAAAATCCTCATTTTCACGAATCCTGAGCCGAGATTTAGCATTTCCTTCCGTTATGAATGTAGACAGGTTAGTATTTAGCATTTGAAATTACAACACCCATGAAATATGCCACTAGATCCTGATATTCAGTGGATTAATAAAGAAGCACACATGCAACTACATTAGGATTTTTTTTTTAATATTTTGATAACTGCATTGCAATATATTTGTGTTCCTTTGTAATCCTCTTTTATGCTTTGAAAAACATTATTCTGAGATGAAGTTGATAGGCTTCCCCAGATTGCCCGCCGAGGTCCACAGTACAAAAGTTAAGAACCCCGTTTTCCAGTCCTTTGCTTCTGTATTAGTTCCACTTCTCAGCCGTTCTTCTGTTTTCTTCCCCACCATGTCCCTTTGCCCGCGTTCTGGAGAGCTGAGATGTAGACCTCGAAAGGTTCAGTATCTATTGCGTCACTGGCATCTTTTCTATATTTTTGACTCTGGCAACAGAAATTCTTTGGATGTATTGTTTGTGATTTATACATCTTAGAGGAGGAGACTCTTTTTAGGTTTTCTGCCGCTTCAGTACAATGCTGTCTACGTAAACTTCCAGTGAAAGGTGTTGATCCAGTGACCGTTGGAGAGCTGGCGGCTCTGAAAGCAAGACACAGAGAGCAGAGGACCTGCAGCCCTGGGGGCGGGGGGGACAGGAGGGAGAGACTGTGCTTGTGCAAAGGGATAATATGAGGCCCGGGGTGGGGTGGGGGAGCCAATGGAGGCTGTGAAATGAGTTGGGGAAACAGTATATCAGGTGGAATAATAAGGAGATGGAGAAGTAATTAAATTGAGGCTTTCTAGTCTCCTCCTGAAGGAAGCTTCTCCATATCAAAATCTACTTTTGCTCCTGGGAACTGTTCCTATGTAGTTAAGGATGGATTCTTCACCCGTGTCTTCAATTACCTGAATTCAGTATGGAGCCTTCGTGATTCAGGGCTTTCTGGGAAGGCTCCCTTACCTCCCAGATAACTCCCTATTTTAGTTCCAGTTGTTGCCAGAATCTTGTGATGAGCAGTGTCCGCATTTTCTATCGAATAGAGGAAAGTAGGCAGACTCTTGGCTTGTAGGAAATACTGCCTGTGTTTGAGGATTAGGAGGTGTTGCACCAAAGGTAAAAACCGGTGCAAGGGAAAATATTTTTAGGTAAAATATTTAGTAACAGAATGTTGAGTCTTTGTTAAGCCACAGGGGAAATATTACAGGGAAAGTGGATGCAGAAAAGAATTTACGGTGATAAGATAAGCATACACTGATACAACTGTAAATAGCTATGCTGAAATACCGGGTCTAGGGAATTAAAAAAAAAATTATTCTGGTAATAGGAGAACCTGGGCTTGGATTGCCTTGAGACTCCAAAACAAGTTTTGCTCACCATTTGGGAAACATAGTTTTTTGTTTTTTTGTTTTTTTTTTTTTTAAGATTTTTTATTTATTTATTTGAGAGAGAGAGATTGAGCATGAGAGGGGAGAAGGAGAGAGGGAGAAGCAGGCTCCCCATGGAGCTGGGAGCCTGATATGGGACTTGATCCCAGGACACTGGGATCATGACCTGAGCTGAAGGCAGTTGCCCAACCAACTGAGCTATCCAGGCACTCTGGGAAACATAGTTTTAATGAATGGTTGGATTTTTGTGGATTATAGACTCTAAAAAACCCAACAATTTACTGCTTACATGTGTATATTTCTAATGACTATACCATTCAGATTGAGGGTAATCTGAATTAGGGACAAGAGAGTATATAGAAATGTTACTAGACAAGAACTATATTGCCTTCAAATACTATTTTTTTTTAAAGATTTTATTTATTCATTTGACAGGGATCACAAGTAGGCAAAGAGGCAGACAGAGAGGAAGGGAAGCAGGCTCCCTGCTGAGCAGAGAGCCCAATGCGGGGCTCGATCCCAGGACCCTGAGATCATGACCCGAGCCAAAGGCAGAGGCTTAACCCACTGAGCCACCCACGCACCCCTCAAATACTTTTAATAACTAGATCTAATAGAACAAACTCTAGTATGTTACTAAGGGTTCTCCTTTAAAAAATAAATGGTACATCTTAGTCACATGCCATTGCAGGTAGATGTGTTTATAAAACGCTTTGGGGCTTTTAAGTAAGTCTCTTAAATGTGTGGAAAGTCATTTTTATTTGTATTGCTGGTTTCCTTATTGAATCCTTAATTTAGAGGAGATGTTAAAATTTTGGATAATGTTAAACTTACCTAAATTATCACAAAGCGTTAACCGCAATTGAAAAAAAATCAGATGGGATGAAGGAATATGTAAGCCTCTTGAAAATATTGGTTTTCAAAATTTTTTTCTGTATCAAAGTCTTCTGTCACACAGACAATAAAACAATTTAGGAGGTCCTGTAATTCTTGCCTTTTATTTGGCATTCCCGAAGTCATGGTGACCAAGAAGCAAATGTGATCATGTTTTGCCAGTTTATTAAGGAAAGCCCAGGCTAACCCTTTGTAGGATGAACAAGCTCTCCGGACCTCTGTAGCCTTGAGCTGGAGACTTTGATACTCCTTCCCATGCCAGCCATAAAAAAAACCCTTATTTCACAAAGTTTGGCAAAGCATTTCAGGTCTAGCCACTTCCCAAAGCCGAATCCATGTGTAAAGTCACCTGCTACCAAAACTGATTTATGTTATAGTGTATATGATATATAGTGTATATATAGTGTATTTGACACACTATATATCTATATATAGATATATAGTGTATTTGATAAGCACTGCCCCACTGTGATTTTAGATGTTGGATTTTGGATTTGCTCCGTGGGCTTCTGGCTGTGGGAGGCACATTTTATCCCATTAGAATGTTATAACTTCTAGTCTATTTCTCTCATTTTCTATTTTGGAAATAAACATTCATGCACATTCTAACAAGTATTCAGTTTAAGAGAAGTTAGATGACATGGAATAATTATCATAAATTAATTTTTACATACTTGATCTCGTAACCTCCCTGCACCATTTTTATTTTTTTTCTTCAGTTAACTAAATTCTGTGACTTGTTTAAGTTGTGACCTGGACTTTGGATTTTAGAGAAGTCAGTTGAGTATAAGCATTTCCATGCAAATCATGTTTCTAAAATCATCCCTAGAATGTGTGTATTCCTAGTGGAATGCAAAGCTTACTGGAGAAAGGATGAAATTAGGTGAGCCTGAAGGAAGTCTAAAAATCCTGTTTAATGACCCTGTTAGGTTTTTATATAGATTAATGTTATTAAATGAGGAATGGTAAGCCCGTCTGGACTGTCTCATCCTCTGAAGAGCCAGTTCTGGCAGTATAAACCAGGAAGACTTCTATTGTGTCTCTACGTAGATAACATTGCATTATTGCAAGCCCCGAGGTCCTTTTCCTGAACAACATATGCTTGCATCTGGCTCTGTTTTACGTGAGCCAAACCAATCTTGTCTAGTATGGGAGTTTATTAGTGCATATGCCTGTGTGTGTGTGTGTGTTGTTTAAAAGGGGTTTTAGGGCCTGGGGTAATGAGACATGGCCAATTAAAGCCGAGTGTTGCTTAGGGATGTGGCTCAGTGAGCACAGCCTAACTCTAAATTCTTGTTTATCACATGCCCTCAATATAGACCTCAAGTAGACCAGTGTCTTCTATGCACTCTTGCCTTGCCTTTCTGCAGGGCTTACTGCTGCGGTTCCCTCTTCTCTCTGGGGCTGCTACTTTTATCCCTCTTCATGGTGCCCATTACTGGCCCTGGTACCTTCTGCTTCCTCCTTTTCTCAATGTAAATTTTGTTGCATTGCATTGGGAGCTGCCCTTACAGAGGCAAAAGAGAAGTTCTGGGTTTACAGGTCATAAAGTGTAGCACCTTAAGAAGTTTTAACAAGCAAGAGGTGTTTCAAAACCCAGTAGGAAAAAGATCTCTGATGATGAAATCCAGGCCTATGGAAAAGGAGGTCATTTTGGGATGGGAACCTTCTTATCACACCTTTGTGCTCTCCGTGTCCTGAAAGGTTCTTTGATGTTTGCAGGCATCCTGAGGAGAGTGTGTCTACCAACACACTTCAGAGGTATGGCATGTTGCTGTAGGGTGTGATTAGGGGATACCTCTGATGGAAGGACAGTACTGTAAAACCACCAGTGTATTTTCTCAGCCGTGTCAGAAATCTGCGTAAAAGGAGCATTAGATGACTAGTTTTGGCGACAGGATGCTGAACCACAAAGCCCCTGGTCACTGCTGTGGCTACTTGCTGACCTAGCATCCTGGAGAGACCCTGGTCCTCCTAGACCTGACTCAGGCTGCAGCTGTGAACTGGGGGCCTGGTGCCATCCACATGGGCAAATGCAGGAAGTGCCAAATGGCCTGGCAAGTTCTACTGTGGCCTTTGGATCCTTGCTGAGCCATATGGTGCTAAAATGTCAAACTGTTCCTGAGTGTGGGCCACGACTGAAGAGCTAGATAGAGAAAACACACTTTAGATAATGAATCCACTGAGGCTTTTATTCTCCAGCTACTGACTTTTTCACTTTGTCACTTTACCCAACATTTATTAGATAGTGTTTGGTGGATAGTGGGCTTCTTACATTGTGGGAGATACCAAAATATGCAATAAAATAATCAGATGTTTCTTATAAAGATTGTATCTTCCATGGTTTATGTAAGTTGCACTTAATAAACTGTCAGTAGAGGGAGGTGAAATGTATGAGTGACTTACACATAGAATTTAATGGGTGGAAACTCTCTTAGAAACTGAGGAAAGATGAAGAAACTAAGTCCCCCCAAAAGATTGTAGCATCCTTAGGTTGCGTTCGCAGAGATCTTACTAGGAACTATGCCTTATCCCCTTTTCCATTGCAGCTTTGTGGTGCTATATTCTGGCAATTGCCCTTGTAGATGGATTGACATAATGCCTTGAGAAGTTTACAGTCAGTGTAGAAAGAGAAAACACAACAGGGACTTACAGATGATCCCAATCAAAACATTGTACAAGTGCTGAGTGATTGAGGCCAAAGGGAATGTGGAAGTCCAAAGGGAGAGAGGAGGAGATGAGTGATGTGGTTCAGATGAGGTTAGTCCTGGCAGACTTCCAAGAGGAGATGGCTGGGCTTGGGTTTGGCCCATGTAGCTCTCCTCAGTCCCAATTGCTGGGTCTTTACGGAAACACGTTTTTCTCGTAGCAAAGGATATCTGACTGGTTGGAAAGAAGAGATATTTATACTCAGAGTTTTTGTGCCTGATAGTTTAGGGGGTCTTGGACTTTTAGATGTGTC
The DNA here is from genome assembly GCF_010015895.1 of Lontra canadensis. NCBI lineage: Eukaryota > Metazoa > Chordata > Mammalia > Carnivora > Mustelidae > Lontra > Lontra canadensis. The sequence goes on from NW_022630996.1 coordinate 29,823,960, forward strand.
GCCAAATGCACAGAATGTAACACTGTATCACATTCAATGTAGACCTAATGAAAAAGACAAGTCATTTCATGTACTGGATAGAGGTGCTATAGCTTGGGAGATTTTTTGACTCTAATGAATCTTTGCTGTCTTTTCAATTTGAGTAACTCCTTCCTGGGACACCGGGTTGGCTCAGTCTGTTAAGCATCTGCCTTCGGCTCAAGTCATGATCCGAGTCCTGGGATCGAGGTCTGCCTCAGGCTCCCTGCTAGGGAGCCTGCTTCACCTTTGCGTGCCGTTCCCCCTGTTTGTGCTGTCTGTCTCTTTCTGACAAATAAATAAACAAAATCTTAAAAAAAATAACTCCTTCCTGTCTTTTTTTTATACATTTTCAAAAAATTGCTTTGGCTTTACTTATCCATACTAGACCATATATAAGCTCAGCTGTTTGAAGGCTCTAAACAGTTGTGTTCTCCTGGCAGTGTTGTGACCTTTCTGGGGTTGGGTGCGCAGGAGTGAGCCTCTTTCTGTTGCCACTGCTTTGCAGTCCTAGGGGGATTTGCCTTTTTTTTTTTTTTTTTAAGAGAGGGAGGGGTTGTTGGAAGGGCAGAGGGAGAATCCCAAGCAGCTCCATGTCTAGCACATAGCCTCTGCGGGGCTTGATCTCGCATGCATGATATCGTGACCTGAGCCGAAATGAAGAGTCAGATGCTCAACCAACTGAGCCTCCCAGGCACCCCAGGAATTGTTTTGAGTGGCCCAAAGGAGGTGTCCTTTTTCTTTCTTTAAAACTTTTAATTTTGAACTGATTTTAGAATTGCAGATGGTTTTCAAAAACTGTAGAGAATCCCCTCATATCTCTCATTCATTCCACTTTCCCAAATGTTAACATCTTAGAGAATCCCTGCTTACCCACCCTTAGAGAAAGCCTCACCTTTGCGCACAGGAAGGCCTGTGTAAGAATCTGCTTGGCTGTGTGGTGCATAATGGACAGTATATAATAACAAGCAAATAGATAAATACCCTGTGTAATTTTTATGTGAGGGAATGTCACGTAGTAGTAGAAATAAGTGTCAAATGCACCATGTTGAGGAAGTAAAACCAAGTGGAAGAAGGGTGTATGACGTTGGGGTGAGAGCCAGGGCAGAGCAGGACTAGATGCTGTGTGTGCGTGTGAAGTAACCGTAGAAACACTGGCACGTACGTGTGAACGGTCGCACAGAAAACCCAAGCTCCTGGCTGCTTCTCGGAGTGGTCAGGACTGCGTGTGAGCTGTCTGTTATATTTGGGACATTTAATTTTTTAAACTGAATGGTAGGCACTCCATGGTTCCCTGTATCACTTTCTAAACTTTTCTAGTGACTAAAATGTTGAACTTCACACTTAGGAAATAAGGATCATGCCAAATCCCCTCTCGGCCGTTCACTGGAGATGCCCTCGCGGTTCATTTTCCTGAGAGAGGGATGTCCCTTCAGAGTTGAAGGGTGAAGGAGGGAGGCAATAGTTGATTGATTGATTCTTCTCTGTGGGTGAGACCGTCACCAGGCCGTTCATCTTCTGGGTCACATTTTCCCCACTTAGTTTCTGTGACTGCCTTTGCAGGCCTCATACAACATACAGAAAACAGAGAGCCTTGCGCTTTCCGTATGAGGACCCTAGACACGGGGCTGTCTCAGCTCTGTCCTCTGCCAGGGCTGGGGTCCTGGCAGCCCACTTACTGGCCTCGCGGCCCTGGCGGACTTACTTAACCTCCTGTGCGGTAGTTCCATCATCTGCAGAAGGGACGCAGGAATAGAACCTGCTTCTGGGGATGTTTGCAGGACTGAGTTACGCGTATAGAGCATGTTCTCTTCTCTCCCCTCTGGCTCACGGACTCCTTTTATTTGATTCCCACAGGCTCGGATGACTAGAAGTCTTAAATTTGAGTTACTTACCTGTACTTAAGAATTGGGTGAGGGTTATATTTCAAAAGCACGTATTCCTGGCTTCTCATGAAGGAGTGGAACATGCAGTGACCCTGGTCTCCCACAGGCAACACCGCTGTCCCCTCTAGGTAGAAATGCCCCCCACCGTGGAATGTAGTTCCTGGCACCCCCTTATGTCTCCTGGACACTGAGGCAGCTGGTCAGGGTCATCTAACAGCCAAGCCACTCCACCTGGTGACGGTGATGTCACCTGCCCAGCCCCCACTGGCGTTTGAATTTGCCACCTTGATTTTAAAAGGTCTGTAGTGATGCAAATAGGGAACTGGATTATGTGTCGGTAATTGGGGCCCTCCAGAGAAACAGAACTGGGAGGAGATTTTGTATGTATTCTATTCATATTATATCCCTTACATATATGTAAGGAAACCCTTGAGCAGCAGTTGATGGCACAATCTTGAGGCAGAATTTCTTCTTCAGGGAAACCTCTGTGTGTGCTTTGAAGGCCTTTCAACTGATTGGACGAGGCACTCCCCACATGATTAAGAATGATCCTCTTAACCTGAAGTCACCGGCTTGTTAGATGGTAACCGCATCTACAAGACTCCTCCACAGCAACATCTAGGGTAGTGTTTGGTGGGATAACTGGGCGCTAGAGTCTAGCCCAAGTTAACAAAGGAAACTGACTCGCAGATCATATCTGTACAAAAAGTCTATAGACTTTTTTTTCTGTCCTGAATAGTAGAGGATTGCAGTGGCACTTAGGATTTTTGAAGGAGTTGAATAAGAAACTCAGAGAACCTCTGAGCTCTGTAGATAATTCTGCCCTGTCTGGGCTGGGATCTGTGAGACAGCACGTTGGTGATTGATGAGGCAGGACGCTCCCTCGGGTGGGGGGCTGACAGCAAAGCTGGGTTTGGTCCTTCTGGCGATGCCATTCAGGGTTAGGAATATTCCTGAGGAGACTCTTAAGGGAGTTTGGAGGAAGACAGGGCATTTAGGAAGGACTTGGTTTCTTCACAAGCTGTAGAGCCTCCTGCAAACCAGGTACACAGGCCTGTGCTCTTTCTGCTCAAGGTCAGGTATTAATACAGGTTCTGAATACGTATCACAACCATTTGCCTCCTGTGGCTTTGTGCATTGGAAGGATGCCAACAGGGCTTAAAAGGAATTCTCCTGGAGCCTCCTTTGTTTCTCCCAGATTTGTGCAGAGCTGCTGTAGAAAGGCTGAAAGGCAAAGACTGTTCTTCTGTGTGTGTTTGTCTTTGCATTGTTTTGTTTTGTTTTGTTTTATAATGCATCAGGTAAGATGATTTTGAGCTTAGTTTTTTATTATTGTTGGTGGGGAAGTGGGGACATTGAACAAAGCCTTGATATTCCATTTCTGCATGATCTTTTAGAATTTGTAGCAACTTTAAATACTATTTGTGTTTTATTTCCATGAAAAATTACACTGGCTAGAAAATCTGAAATTAATCTTTTTTCCAGCCCTGGGCTCGATCCCAGGACCCTGAGATCACTCAGGTGATCCACTCAGGTGCCCCAATCTGAAATTAATCTTAAGGAAGGACACAGAAACTCAGAAATTCAGCCTCAGAGTTTGATCTCAAAGGTGTGTTCTCTTTGCAACATACTGAGACACTGGCACCATAGAGCAGACATGTAGGAGTCCATGGGTTCTGGTGTGGTCCGCACACTGCTGCATCAGAGTGAGGGACAGTGTCCAGTCAGGAGGTGGGTCGGGGGAGAGGCACCGATAAGTCTCCATTTCAGAGTTTCTTATACTAGGAGAGAGCACAGAGCCTTGGTTGGTTGGTTGTTCTACCTGATCTACTTCAATGCTTCATTGGAACCATAGGCATTATCCCTTGGTTTCTTTCTTGAGCGAATTCCAGCTGTGCTTGTGTTTATTCTCGGGCTCCGCCACAAGCTGCTGAGAGGGAAGAGCAGTGAGTTTGGACTCAGGCTCTGTGGTGTGTCTAGTCTTGGTTTCACTGGTGCTTCAGCTTCACAGCCTCAAGGCAAGTCACAGGGGCCTGTTTTCCCCCATCTTAACCATAAGGTGCGTGAGGGGATGGTAACTCAAATTCAAGGGATACTTCATTTTACTTCCTCTCTAAACTGTGTCTTAGTGAAACTTGTAGCTCAGTTGGAGCATCTCACGATCCCTTGATTCCTCTGTCCTTTCCCCAGCTAACAACCTCTCTAGATTCAGTGCTGCGCATGGCCTGTCACATTGGTCACTCTTGTCAGTACTTCAGCTGTCTTGCTTTCTTCATGCCCCAGGCTCTGCCATCTCCTTGTTCCTCCTCAGTTAGGGACCTCACTGTCCTTTCACTATATCTTTATTGGTCCTCTTAGTTGTGTGGCCTTGACTTTGTTACTATATTTTTCAGGGAATCTTTTAATTATCACTGTTAGTCTGTAAAACATGAAATGTTTTGTCACACCTGGCCTAAGGTACCCTCCTGCTGCTGAATTTGTTACTGTGATACTTTTCCCAGCTCCTTCTTTGTTTCAGTTAAACAAGAGAAATTCCATTCTCTCACATTCAAAGGTTAGACTTAGATATGGCCTTTGTTCTCTGCTCTTTCTTTTCCACAAATCGTTCTTTATATTTAAAAAATGATAGTCTTGGGCGCCTGGGTGGCTCAGTGGGTTAAAGCCTCTGCCTTTGGCTCAGGTCATGGTCCCAGGGTCCTGGGATCGAGGCCCGCATCGGGCTCTCTGCTCAGCAGGGAGCCTGCTTCCTCCTCTCTCTCTGCCTGCCTCTCTGCCTTGTGATCTCTCTCTGTGTTAAATAAATAAATAAAATAAAAAAAAATGATAGTCTTGATGAAACCTCTCTGCAAAGAACCAGTGGGCAGGCCTGCCATTGGGATTACTGGTTCTTGGAACCAGAAACCATCCCCTCTTTTTCTTTTCTTTTCTTTCTTTCTCTCTCTCTCTCTCTCTCTCTTTTTTTTTTTTTTTTTTTTTTTTT
>NW_022630996.1:29828943-29841359 GCF_010015895.1 Lontra canadensis
TCTCTCTCTCTCTTTTTTTTTTTTTTTTTTTTTTTTTTTTTTTTGGTAGCCTGCCTTGCTCTGGGGATTAATAATATTTTTGTTCAAGGGGATCACTCCTTTTGGAGTGTAATTTTGTGCTCCTATTTAATGGGTGGGTAGCTTCTTTTGTCATTTGAGAGGCCACCAGGCTCCATGCCATGAGTGATTATTTCCCAAATTCCAGTGGCCCTGGTTTAGGATGTGCAGAGTGGCCCTTGCAGGAGATGCTGCTGCTGCCACTAGCTCTCGGCAGAGCAGGCAGGTGTGGTGGAGTTGGGTAGGGACAGCAGTGCTGCGGTGTCCTCTCTTGGAATCTGGGCATGTGATGAGCTTTTCTAATCTGTTTGAAGTCAGGAACCAGTCAATTTCCTCTTCTGGTAGGGTGTTCTGCCATTCTCTCTCCCTCTCTCTTTAAAGATTTGATTTATTTAATTATTTGAGTGAGAGCGAGAGAAAGATTTCAAGGAGAGGTGAGAGACAGAGAGAAAGAGAAATAGAGAATCTCAAGCAGCTTTGATGCTGAGCATGGAGCCCAACACAGGGTTCAGTCTCAGGAACCTGAGATCATGACCTGAGCCGAAACCAGGAGTCACTTGCTCAACGTCTGAACCACCCCGGTGCTCCCGTATTCTGTCATTCTGGTGTTCCCACTCAGTTTCCACATGTGTCACCCGAGTATGTATATTGTAAAATTCTTCGACAAATGCCTTCTTGGTCATTCTGCTTCAGCTCTGCCAAACAGGCAGTAGCCCTTGCTCTATATTCAATGTCAAGAGTAAGGGCAATAATTGTCCTCTGTATGATATTCAAGCCAAACCACTGAGAACATACCATGTTCCTTTCTGGAAAAAAGATTTTGTAGGAGGATGTTGACAAATTGGAGTGGATTCAGAAGTGAGCAAGTTTTAGGAACCAGTCTTATGGAGGATGATTGTAGGGAGGGAAAGATTTAGTCTAGAGGTAGTCGATGTTAATGGCTAACAGTTTACTGAATGTTGATTGTGTGCCAAACACTGTGCAAAGCACTTTACAGGTGTTATTCCATGTAATGCACACATAAAAATTCAGGTATTGTTGTTAGCCCGATTTTACAACTGAAAGAACTGAAGAACAAGGGAGTGTCACTCGGGTCAAGGTCAACCACCTAGGACATGGGGGCCTGCTGTGGGACCCCTAGTGGCCAGAGCCTATACTCCTCACCTCTGCTTTAGAGGACATTTTTCACGCAAGAGATGAGCCCAGGAAGAGGGGTTAGGCCAAACCTATATCAGACATTATTATCAGATTTGTTTTACTGCACTGGAGAGACCGGTGATTATAAGATACATCCTTATTTTGTTTGCCACTAAGAAAAATTTCTGCCAATTAATATTATGACACACAATTAATCGCAAAGCTCCTTCTGATTTTATAGTTGTTACAGTGTGAAGAAAGCATGACTTAGATGCAAAAAATGTTGTCCTTTGTTCTTCTAGATCGGAGACAGAAGGACCAAGCTGTAGGAAGACTTTAGTTTAAGGAAATGGTTCCTCTCCTATCAAAGCAGCTGAGAAATAAAACCTCCCTGTGTCAGACGGCTTGACCCAGAGCAGCGGCTCAGTGTAAAGTTGCCCATCGAGTGAGCACTGAGACTGGCCAGAGGATTTTTCCTGGGTGACGTAAAGGGAATTATGCAATTGGGTAGAAGGTGAAATAAATGACTTTGTAGGACCCTTTCAAATCCTCACATTTTTTATGTAATACAAATGTAAAGGGTACCACGTAACAGTCACATAAAATAGAAAATGTGCTTAGCAGTTCTCTGTGCCAGGCATCCATAGTGACCCACCCTTCTTTGTTCCTTTCTTTTCTCTTCTCTTTTTGTCATTCAGAAGTATAGCTGGTAATATTCTATTTTACTTTTCTCTCTGGTAGAGTCCTGACGTTCTGGCTCAGAACTGGAGGCACACTACACTTGCTCCCACCCCATCTTCCCTACTGTTTTGTTTCCCCTCCAGATCTCACAGCTGAATCCCATTGTGTTTCCCCATTGAAAAGGAATTACGAGCTATCATAAATGAAAACTCAGCACAGTGTGCGCATACTCACTAGCCTTCTGGGAGATGTCAGTGCTCTCTGTCTTCTCGTTTCTCAAATTATCCATTCATCTCTGCTTTTCAAAATGCTATTCTACCTTCAAGACCCCATTTAAGAGGGATCTCCAAAAAGCCTTGCATGACCACATAAACTAGTGATAATTTGCCTCTTCCGGACTCCTATTTTGTTTATTATCATGCTGATGGCATTTACAACATTGGACCTTGCACTCTAATTATTTGTACCTGGTCTTTTGTCCTCCACCTCCACAAGCTCTGAGGGCGGAGACAAATCTTTGCCACAGAATCCTCCCACAGAGGGTTTGATACATGGCACGTGCTGCATACATACATATGTAAGTGAATGAATTATTGAATTTTGTAGCAGACTTGCCTTTTTATAAATGTCTGGATTAAGCTAATAAAAATTATGCTGTGTTCCCTGAGTGTATTGTACTTGGATGTGGGAGTGGGAATTGTGGCATGATTTTAGGCTGAGTGATTTACAAGCCAGCCCCAGGACTGCAGATGAGAAATGAACCACAGAAAGAAAAATCTACAAGCAGATAATGGCTTTTTGTGTGTTGCTAGTTCTTCATAGTTTCTATACTTTAAGAAATTTTTAAACACTTCCAGTAGACATAAAATGAAACAAGGGTCCCGCCTGCCCTTTTTCTCAGTTTCTTCAGAGATGTGAAATTTTGCGAGCTGTTGATTTAGGTTCTAAACCACAATGAGGTAAAAAGTTACGAGTCTGTTTAATTTATAGTGACATCTTTGGAAATTGGCCCAAAGAATTCTTTCAACCTGTGGCACTGGTATATAACAGGAAAGAGAAATCTGATTAGTTCTTGATTGTTGCTTTATACTTGGTCTTCTCCTTTTGGCTGAAGATTTAGATAATTATTTGGGGGCAAAGTGGCCTGGAATTAGGATGCATGTGAAAGGGAATTGACAAGGATGGTTGGGATGACTGGTGTTTCTTATGATATTCAATACCCATTAGCCTTGTCCAATATTCCTGGGAAAGCAACAAGATTCAAATTTTCGTTATATTTTGGGGTAATTTGGAGTGGTTTAATTTTTTGGTGGAAGGAATGTTTAGAATTGTATATAACCCTTGGAAAAGAGGGAGTTAGAGAAAGGTGTTGGGTCTATTTTTTTTTTAAGATTTTGTTGGTTGAATTTCTAGTCTAAATGTTCTGTAATTCCTTGTAGTCTGCATGCCACTTAACCAAGACAGCAAGCTGTCAGTTGAGTGGGTGTAATACTGAAGGTTTGGATTGATGGCTTTCTGTTGATTGAAGGAGATAAATTAATATAGCTAATAAGAGCTTGCATTAGGGAATAAAATTTAATAAATAAGTTTGGCAGTAATTGGCTATTGGAATAAGTTTAATGTGTCCTGTGTAATTTTTCCATTTATAAAATAATTTTTTCTCAAGTACCTGTTATATATGTGGTACTGTTTAGGGAAGGAGAGGGAGAGAGATATACTGAGATTTAATGCCCTAGTTTTGACAAAAGCATAAAGAAGGAGAGGAAGCTTAAATAGATACTAAAAAGCCATTTACTTTCATGGTTTTAGCTATTTTTAAGCGACTAAAGTTTACTCCATCTTTATCAATAAGCTTGGATCATATTTACTTGAAAAATGTACTGACTTTTAATTGAGCAGTGTAATAGAATCAATTTAAAGGGCCCCCTCAGAATATTATGTCTTAGTTAAAGCAAATTATGTCTTAAAGCAAAATTGATTGACCAAGGATTTAGAAAGTAAATTATACAGAAAGGACTTTATTGATTAAGTAAAGATTTTATTTGTATTTAAAGTCTATTTGTGTGATTTTTTTTTTAAGGGTGAAATAAATTTTACAGCATTGAGGATGAATACTTATTAAGAAAATTATTGAAGTAAAGGTTTTTTGTTTTGTTTTGTTTTGTTTTTTAAATCATGACATATTACTGCCACTCTGAAAATTGGAGTTTGGCTCATTGAGTCAAAGGCCAGACATTTTCGCATTAAATATGATAGCACACATGAAGGTTTTTGAAATATACCTTGATAATCAGACTTATTATTTAAAAATTTTTTTGGTTGTAGATATATTTTCTATTTTAATTTCAAAAGTTGTTTTGAAATATTAGTACACTCATACAGTTCATTGGATCAATCACTGTGATTCATTGGTTCAGCCTGCCTTGTCCATGTTTGATGTCTTTAGAAGAGATTTCTTTAGGCATTTAGGAATTTGGTGATTTTCAATGGTAGATTTACCCCTCACTCAAGCTGTTGGTGTCACTGCAAACGTTCTGTGGCTGAGGGAGGAGGACTGTTGTTATTGTAGTAAAGGCTCAACCCATTCTATTAATATCCTTTATCTTGAGACTAAATTATAAAGGGTATGGGATTTTGTCTAATTAAAATTAAAATGATTCTGAATCATTGTAATGGAGTGAAGAATTCAAAGTAATATGAGCTGTATGAATAGTGCATTTATATTTTTCTTCATGTCAATTTGACATTACTCAGAATAGGGTTTTTTGTTTTGTTTTGTTTTTCTAACTTAGAAATCCAAATCTTGGTCTCCACTATGCTACAAGTTTCAACAAATAATAACCTGACAACATCTGATACATTATGATATTTTCTCTTCTGTTCTATTCCATTCCATTCAAAAAATTGATTTCATAAACTGTTTCAGGAACTATGAATGAGACATAACTCACAATTTGAGAAACTCCAATCCAAAGTAATAAACACCTGACTGTATATGATGATTCACGAAAGAAAGCAGTCTTTGTCCTCTATAAGCACACATCTAAGCAGCCTTTTAATTTTTTTAAAGATTTAAAAAAATCTTTTAAGGATTTAAAAGAATTTTTAAACTTTTAAAATAAGAGAGATAAAAATCTCTATTATTTGAGAGAGAGAGTATGTACAACCATGAGGGCAGGGGATGGGATGCAGAATGAGGGGCAGAGGGAGGGAGAGAGAATCTCAAGCACATTCCACACTGAGCATGGAGTCCAACGTGGGGCTTGATCTCACGACCCTGACTCCAAGAGTTGGGTGCTTAGCCGACTGTGCCACCCAGGCACCCCCAAGTAACCTTTTTGTACCATACTCTTTTTCACTGAGGCAAGGACTTGCCGAATTGAAAGACCTAATTATAAAATTAAATAAGAAAGGGTGGTTTATATACTTGAGGAAGTTTAAGAAGGCTCATGACAAGAACATTTATGGAATGGCAAGATAAATTCTGCCTCGACCAGCCCCAGATTCCATTTTTGTTTTGGTCTAGCTAAAAAGAACGGCATCTGGACATGCTTCTGCCTTTCAGAGACTCAGTGCCTCTGTCAGGTAACCCCGCATGACCACGTCACCCTCGCCTGGCACCTTCTCTCCCTCCAGTTCCTGAAAGGAGAATTTGGCCTCGTAGCCCCATTCTGGGAATTAGGTTGGAATGAAGGTCTCAGAAGTAGATGACTCCGGAATTTCAGGGTGTGGGGTGATTCTGGAATTTGGGATCCTAAATTCTAAGGAACCTGAATCCTAAATGGATTCATCCATTTCCCTTCACATTGTCCGTTGAAACGTGCGAGTGAAACCCAGAACTTCTGATCTTCGGGACTGGCTAATGCAGGTCTCCTGCTTAGTGAATTCTGCAAGGGCCGTGGGTCTGTCAAGCCATGGGCCAAGTGCCTCAGCGGAAGCCTAAACCAGGAGTCATTTTCCCTAAAGCCAGAGAATATTCTGCTCATCTTTCACTGACCATTCTCTGTGTATCCCATGCTACCTCCTACTCGGTAACCAAGGACATTAAATGTAGGTGAAATAGCAAGACTGAAGTCCTTAAAAAATTTTTTTTTTCTTTTAAAGCATGAATCCACATGCCTTGTTATGTGTATGCATGCCTGTGGTCTGTAGCTTCCTCCTTTAAGGTCCTTTAAGGGGAGGGATGCCATCAGTCTTTGTGCTGTTTCTAGATACCATCTCCGTGTGAATGTTTGTTGATTCTATTTTTAACATTGCATCCTTTGTAGGAGCTGCCACCAGGCTGGGATGACCACATGTCCTGTTTTCCCCCCAGGTTTTTCCTGGTTAAGTTCCATTCTTTTGTTCGTGATAGCTAGAAATCCTTTTGGGATGGCAATCTGTTCTTTAACTGCGTTGAACCGAATTTCAAGTAACACTGTGCTTTTGAAACCGTGTGGTTTAAACCTCCTCAGGAATCCCTGTAGTTAAGACAAAACAACCACAGAGAAAATGACCTCAGGTTCTGAAGTAGGGGGCCAATTTACAAGGGGCAAGGGATCCTATCAAAGTGAAACTCCTAGACTAAACACCGTGACAGTCCACTGTTTTCCTAATGGTCTGAGGGACTGCCAACCTGTGCTCCCACAACCCTTTCATCTTAGCCCTGAATCCAGATATTAATAAATGCTTCTGAAATGAGAGTTTTACAGATTTCAGGCCCACAGATGATAAGCATATGAAGGCCCCTTTTGTCTAAGTTAGTCTGCTGCCTCCCAGCAGGACATTGGCTTTCTTTTCAGGGATGGAATTTAAAAGCATCTCCTCCATCTCCATACTAGGGTATCAGTTTGAAACCATACAGTTTGTGCTGACGGTACTTAGGTTTTTTTCCCCTTTCTCCTCTCTTGGGTCACTTGGGTCATGTTGTTTTCTCCTATCACATCTCTGATTATGTCCCCTGTGACATAGGATTTTTTTGGTGTCTTCCTCATTAGCTAGCATGGTATTTGGTTCATTATAAGCACCTGATAAATGTTTGTAACAAAAAATAAGTGAAGGAATAAATAGTGCATATACCACATTTTAACTGTTTCTTGAATTGCTCCAGGTATGCATTCATTCTGTCATTCATTCGTTCAGTCAAAATACATTTATTGAGAGACACTGTATTAGGGATTGTGGCTATAGAATGATAAAGACAGTTACTACCATTGGAAAGCCCATGGTTTATCAGATGTAAAAGTTCTCGGTTTCTTCTTGTCTTATGAAAACTGTGGACAATTAAGTACTTTATGAAGTGAATGACTCACCCTGATGTTTGTCCATTAAGTTGGCATCCCTGTATCCTGCAAGATTTGCTCGCCTACCCAGGTAGACAGATCACGTTACTGCATATACGTGGTGCTCTGGTCATTGTAGACTATCAATCAATCATGGATCCAGCCCATCTGAAAACAATCTTAGGAGCTGTAAGGAGAACTGATCTCATCCAGTACACCCCATATAATTCATACTCAGAGTTTTAGATTAATTCAGAGAACAGAAGACAGCTCACAACTACAAGAAGCAGAATCACATTTGTTAGTTTTAAGACCTGTCTGTGGGATATGGCATGCCATTTCGTTGATAACATGGCGGTTTTCACTATTACAGGCCTGTGTATTTCAAAGCTAACTTGACATTGGGAAGGAATGGCTCTATTTGTTGTCTAAAATACTGGAAGTCAAATGGTTTATTTTGGGTAACTTTTACTGATGTAATGACTTGACATAAAATAAAGACTCTGTTCCAGAGATTGTGAATTATTGCCTGTGTGAATTCAACTTTGCAGGGCCATTAATACTATACTGCCACAGTGAACAAAGCTGTTACATTTCAATCAGAAATTACTGGCTCCTTTTGGTAGGACACCTCTGTATTTTTCTCACCTCCCATACACTTTACTTTTCCCCACAATTACTAACGTAAAGCATGGCTTAAGTTTATTTTGAGAGTATAGACTAGCTTTGAGAAAGGGCAAGATTGAATAAAAACAGACTCGGAGTATGTTACATGAGATTCCTTTAGCTTTTGTGTATAATTTGTGCTAGAGATTTTTTTTTTAAAGATTTTCTTTATTTATTTGACAGAGAACGGGAGAGGGAACACAAGCAGGGGGAGTGGGAGAAGGAGAAGCAGGCCTCCCACTGAGCAGGGATTCCAATGCAGGCCTGGATCCCAGGACCCTGGGATCATGACCTGAGCTGAAGGCAGAGGCTTTACTACTAAGCCACCCAGTCATCCCTGGGCTAATGATTTTGATATCATTCCTCATTGGCTTAGTTTTACCGCCCAGAGAAATCCACTTGCCTTGCTTAGAAAACAAACCGACAAAGCTATATTTTCATAATTACTGGGGAAATTGTTGAAACCGTGATACCTTATTTATATTAACTATCCAGAGGTGTGCATGTGAAGAAGGGAAACCTAATGGAGGTCTCTTAAACATGATGTAAAGAGAGCTGTTGAGACTGCCTGTCCCTGGTGGAGCATGGCAGCTGTGTGTCCCTGAGCTTTAGGACATGGCACCTGTAATGTGGCACTGTGGGCCTTTAAGACCACTGCTTTCCCACGGGTTGTTGTTCTGTCGTCACACCCCCTTCCCGGCAGCTCAATAAACCTGGGGTGCTGTCCCAGGCCTGTGGCTTCCTGGAATGCTCTTTCCTTCTAGTTCTGCCAGGTGACGTCCTCCTCAACCTTCAGACTCTGCTCAAATTTCACTTCTTGGAGGAAGCCTCCCATGACCTCTCCAGGCACAGTTAGGTGCTTCCAAGTCTAGATGTAATCAAGGCCCTGCTCATTGGATCAGGATGCCAGAGGACTCAAACACTGAGGGAATGGCTTTACTGAAAACCAAAGACTGGGTTTATGCATGCATTTTCATTTGCATTTTCTTCCATATAATAGGTGTGCTGGAGATGAACTGTTCCATGAGTTAGGTGACAGGACTCTCCAGTCTGCTGCTAGTTTGAGGAACTTTGGGGGAAATCCTGCCCTCAGAAAAGAGGAATGTTGCCCAGGCTGTTTACAGATATCTACATATGGATGGGCTAAAAGCTGCAAGGGTTTTTTTGTTTTGCTTTGTTTTGTTTTTTAGATTTTATTTATTTGTCAGAGAGAGAGAGAGAAAGGGCACGCAAGCAGGGGGAACAGCAGAGGGAGAGGGAGAAGCCAACTTGATCTATCAATCGCAGAGACCTGGGATCATGACCTGAGCCAGAGGCAGATGCTTAACTGACTGAGCCACCCTGGTGCCTTTTACTTTTTTTTAAACTTTTATTTTAATCTTGAAATAATTAAAATTATAGACTCACAGAAGATTACTTGCACATGAAGAGTTCCATGTACCCTTCACCTCACTCCGCCAAAGCTACCTTATTTAGCTGCGATCCAGCATCAACACTACAACACTAATGTTGCCACTTTACTGTTAACTTGACTGCATGCTCTGCTCAGTTGACAGGTGCCCTAGTGGGTGTGTGTGTAGTTTGATGCACTTTAATCCCATGGGTGGGTTCGTGTAACCGCCACCATCATCACAACAGAGACTGTTGAGCCTCCACAAAGGACCCCCCCCTTAAGGTACTCCTTTGTGAGTGCGCCCGTCTCTGCCCTGTCTCTGGCTCCTGCCAGCTACTTGTCTGTTCGCTATGGCTACAATCCTGTCATTTTGAGAATATCATGTAAGTGAAATCGTACTGTATCTAATCTTATTAGATGGGCTTCCCCCTCCCAAGCATAAAGCCTTGAGATCTGTTCAGGTTGTGGCTTATATCAGTGGTTGATTTCCTTTCTTGCTGAGTCCTGTTCCATAGTGTATAAACCAGTCTGTTTAACCATTCATTCCACTGACGAGCATTTGGGTTGTTTCCAGTCTGGGGCTATCATGACAAAAGCTGCTCTACAGGTTTTTGTGTGCATATACATTTTCATTTCTCGGGGATAAATGCCTAAGAGTACAGCTATTAGGTCAGATGGTACGTGGATGTTTAGTTTTATAAGAAACTGCCACACTGCTTTGCAGAGTGACTGTGCCATTTTACACTTACACCAGCCGGGTAGGAGAGGGCCCAGTTTCTAAGGTGGCCGTAATTTCACCCTCGCAAAGTCCTCTGAGGTACAGGATTCAGAATCTGTGAGTGCCGGAGAAGGATAATACTGCCACCTTTCCTTCCCAGCAGATATTAAGGGGCTGTCTAAGTTGTGTGTTCCTGGTGCTGTTTGTTTAACTGAAGGTTTTTAAGTAAGCAAGCCATAACCGCAGTAGGTGTTCTTTGCAAAGCACTTTCATGCATACTATTGGTTATGTAATAGTGATTTATTTTGTTGTTGCTCTTCAGTGTGTCCATGGGCAAACATTTCGTGGGACCCTGCTTGTATCAGACACCACAGGGGACACCCTGGTCTAATGTGCAGATAGAGACTTGGGCACGATGGAGCTAGTGTTGAACCTGCAACTCTTCCCCTTTAGCTGTGGGTATTTATCTGAGCTTTTGCTTCACATTTAACTTGGAGACGATAATACCTACTTTGCTGGGCTGTCGGGGGCACCGAGTAGGATAATAGCATAACTTCTTGGATGAGGGTAAATAATTAGAGATCCTCTGTCTTCGAAGATTTCAATATTATGCCTTTTTGATTAATTTTTATGTTGATTAAAATTGCTGATGTTTTCATTAGCTCTAGTTTTACAAAACAGAGAAAAATCCATTGCTGATTCTTTAATAAGAATGGTGACGGTTGGGGCGCCTGGGTGGCTCAGTGGGTTGAAGCCTCTCCCTTCGGCTCAGGTCATGATCTCAGGGTCCTGGGATTGAGCCCCCGCATCCGGGCTCTCTGCTCAGCGGGGAGCCTGCTTCCTCCTCTGTCTCTCTGCCTGCCTCTCTGCCTACTTGTGATGTCTGTCTGTCAAATAAATAAATAAAATCTTAAAAAAAATGAATGGTGACGGTGAATGTCCCATTTATTGATAACCTATTAAGTGTAATGCCGTACTTGATAAGCATGTCTCGTTTGAACTTTGTAGCAGATCTCTGATGAGGTATGCTTGTAATACCCCCTTTCCAGATGAGGGAAACCAAGTCTTAAATGCTCATTAAGTTGATGAAGATCAGTCTATCTTGGAAAGCTGGAATTTCATCGAAACTGTCTTGCCTCTAGTGCACTAGTCATTATTCTATACCTGTTCTTTAGTATCAGTTGCTTTTTTAAAAACGCAGTTCCCTGCAAGATATGCAGATGGTGACTGGAGTGCTTGATTGCTGCCTTCAGCAGGAGCCAACCCACTGAGAAGTACTTTAAAGCTTTGTGTATTAGTCAGTGTAAGTCTGGGGGGAGGGTGGGCTGGGGTGGCTCCGTTGGTTAAACATTTGCCTTCGGCTCAGGTCTTGATCCTGGAGTCCTGGGGTCGAATCCCCGAGCCCTGAGTGGGTCTCCCTGCTCAGCAGGGCCTGCTTCTCCCTCTCCCTCTGTCTGTTGCTTCCCCTGCTTGTGTACTCACACGTGCATGCACACTCTCTCTCTCAAGTAAATAAAATCTTTAAAATTAATTTAAAAATATTAATAAAGTCAATGTAAGCAACCACACATACAAAATTACCTTGTATTTTGGAGCGAAAGAATCTGACTAACCTTAGTGTGTTTTAAATACCTGGCTTGGATTTTGAGAGGCAAGGTGGTTACTCTAAATGATATGATAAGCCCTGGGGTCCCCCTGTGGGGGTGAGGGGATGCATTGTCTCTGAAACGTATGATTTTTCCCACACACTGTAATTTCAGTCATAAAGATATTATAGAAAGTCGTAGATACTACAATTACCTGAGCATGAACTCCCGCATCTCTTCATCGGGGCGTAACTTTTATAATGTAGAGTTCAGTATTGTTTGTAATTTCAAATTTGTTGGAGCTTGGATTTTCAGATTTGTTGTTTTTCCACTGGGCCCTGGTGTAACTCAGTGCTTTAGGGCCATGCTTACCCATGAAGCTTCCCTGTGAAAAGATGTTGTGATATTTGGGAAACCAACCTCATTTTTGAATGAATATCTCTTCTTACTCTGTTTATTTCTTATCACCTTCCAGTACATGAATAGATTCAAATACAGCCTATGTTTTAGAAGCTTAAGCAGGTTATAGTTAGGAAAGTGATGAAAAAAAGGAAACTCAATTATATATGAGATGTATCAGTAAATGTATCAATTTAATGAATGTGGGTTTTGGGGCACCTGGGTGGCTCTGTGGGTTAAAACCTCTGCCTTCCGCTCAGGTCATGATCCCAGGGTCGTGGGATCGAGTCCCACATAGCATCGGGCTTTCTGCTTAGCAGGGAGCCTGCTTCCTCCTCTCTTTCTGCCTGCCTCTCTGCCTACTTGTGATCTCTGTCTGTCAAATAAATAAATAAAATCTTAAAAAAAAAAAAGTTTTAATGAATGTGGGTTTATTCCTTGAATTAAAAACAAGGAAATAGAAAAGGTGTTTTTCTTTCTTTCTTTCTTTCTTTCTTTCT
Organism: Lontra canadensis; assembly: GCF_010015895.1. NCBI lineage: Eukaryota > Metazoa > Chordata > Mammalia > Carnivora > Mustelidae > Lontra > Lontra canadensis. The sequence goes on from NW_022630996.1 coordinate 29,841,342, forward strand.
TTCTTTCTTTCTTTCTTT